>NW_027468564.1:37546253-37823753 GCF_046254945.1 Alosa pseudoharengus | reverse complement strand
GAGAGTGAAGCGTCACTTTGACGAACTATCGGAAGATGAGCGCTTAACCGATGCAGAGAGATACTTTTTAATGCAACTCTGGACATCATAATCAGTCAGCTCTCCCAAAGATTTGCAAGTATGCGGGAAACTTGTCATGTGTTTGAGTCTTTACGTCCTGACCCTTCAACTTGCAGGTGATGATGAACTGCTTGAAAAGGCAAGACGTTTGTCAGACCATTATAGCAGGGACATTTCACAGAAGTCATCTATTTTTCAACTTGCCAAAATGCTGGTGGTAGATTATGACAGTGTAACATCCACATTCGGGGAAGTGTGTACTGCTCTCATGTTGTTTCTGACATTGCCTGTAACTGTGGCAACAGCTGAGCGATCTTTTTCCAAACTCAAACTTATTAAGGAGCAGCATGGGGCAGGAGAGGCTCAGTGGGTTAGCTATCCTGTCCATTGAAAATACGAGAGCCAGCATTAAATATTGGGAACATCGTTGACGATTTTGCACAACGAAAGATGGCCTTCTTCTAATGGCCTAATTCGCGCATATTGGGGATTGTATGCATATTAATTATTTTATTTGGTTTCTGCACGGTTAAATAAGTTAGGCTACATTAAGTTTTGTTTCTGCGCAGTGCGAGGTTATAAGCAAGCAATCTACGCTTCAGCAGAGGGTTGAAGAGGCGCATTGAGCGCATTGAGTGTTCCCATAATTCCATGCGAGTTGATGTTAATGCAGTAGCCTAATATTTGATTACCCTGGCCTGCAGGCTGTTAATAAAATAATTTTTAATGTTTTCACATGTAATAGGTCCTATGTAGTCGTGTGTTCTTTATTTGAAATTGTAATCTGTAACTACTAAACTACTTCGGTGCCTCAGGCCCTTTGCATAAACAATTGAAGTCACCCTTAATGTGTATTGCATGTATCAGAGCTAATTCATCCTGGGCCGATATATACCAGTATGGGGCCCGCGTAGCGCTTTCGCACCTGGGCCCGCCATGGGCTTGTTACGCCACTGTTCAGTGGGTAATGGTAATGTTTCCAGCCTAAGCTGCCTAAGCAGCATAATGGGTGTAGTCTTTGAAATCACTGATCCAGCTTTACCAATCGCACTGCTCAGGGATTCCTAACGATACTTCCTACACTTTCTAGTTTTGCGAACTTATAATTAAGCGCGTTGGCAGTCAGAAAACAATGTTTTTTTTTAACATTTACTGTGTCAATTTACACATTCTTCAGACTGCAGTTTTTAATTATGCTTGCAGGCGTTGCTACTACTTTTTACAACTGACACTTTTTGATTTTGAAACCAACGTCATTCCCTCTGGTCCCTGATCTGTCCACCTTTCTTGGATTGCTAGTGCGGAGAGAGGCCAGACTAGTAGGCTATCTTAGTGAGATGAAAATGTGCGGATGGGGCAAGGCTAGGAGTTTGCTGGTGCAGCATGAAGGGCTTAATGTCGAACATGACAAGGCTGAACTGGAAAACAGGTCTAATCATATCCACTTGTCGAACGGTAACATTGATTATGAGATTTCTGAAAGTGATTCAGCAATTGGCAGATTAGTCATTGGTAATACTGTTGACCTGCTTTTTAAATGTGGTTTCAATATGATGTTTATATATTGTTTTGTACAAAAGCATATGAAGAAAACTATTTACAACCATCTTTTTTCTTTTGAGTGTCCAATTTAATCAGTGGTGCACACAGAAAGCACTGTTTTAGGTACAGCCTACTGTATACTATACCTATGCAGAAAATCAAAGATCAGTCACACTCCAATTTATTTTTATTTTTCGCTGATTTATTTTCACGTAGCAACAGGGGTAAGTAACAAATGTTTCGGCCTTGTGGCCTTCGTCAGTCTTTGTCAAATATATATATATATATATATATATATATATATATATATATATATATATATATATATATGTATGTATGTATGCAGTCTATGATATGGGTTAACAAGCGGAGACTGTTTGGAACCAAACTCTGTGAATAGACCGGTTTAGCCTCGTGACGTTCTGCATAAAGCCCTCAAAAGGGGGTTCTAAAAACGGCAGGTTCTGCAGTAAGTCCCTACGTTGTGAAAGGGTCTATTGACCATCCCACACATAAGGTGTCTGCACTGGTCGTGGCGCTGGTAGCACAATGGTCCATGTATAAAATCCCAGTAACGGCTATAAGGATTTAGTTAGAAATTACTTTCTGAACAAAAAAAAGTAATTACTGCCTCTAATGTGACATAATAAATGGGTGTTTTGTTTTGTGACCTTCACAGAAGTTTTATATAGCCGTTAAAAACTCTGTCCTGCACTTTCATGAAAGTGAAGGTTCCTTGGTCTGAATGGGGCTTCTGATAAAAGGCAACTTCCAAATGCTACTGTGTGTGTGTGTGTGTGTGTGTGTGTGTGTAGGCTATGTGTTTGTCTGTGTGTGTGTGTGTGTGTTTGTGTGTGGACCTTGCACCCCTGTCTGTGTGTGTGTGTGCATGCTCTACCTCTTCTCCAGTCACAGTCAGCACGCTGCGGCTCTTCTTCATCCTGATTGGCTGGTTCTTAGCTCCGGAACGAACCGGAGCGGAACCCAGACAGCAGAGCAGGTGGAGAGCCAGGTCAAACAGGGTCGCGCCAGGGTCAAACCGGGGTCAAACCGGGGTCAGGCCGGCTCACACCTTCACCCCCATCTGCCTCTGTCACCCAGGTAGCCTGGGCAGCCAAAACGTCCACCAATCACAAGCGGAGGGAGGCAGGGAAAAGAGCACGTCAGGTCTTCCCCCTCCTGGACCTGGATTGATTGCTCCCGCTTCCCTTTGGTTAGTAATCCCACTGCTGATTGGTTATTCGATATCCGAACGCAAAGGCTGCCATCCCGTCATGTACTCCTTGTTGCGAAGACTTCACAGTAATCCAGACTTTGATTGGTTGATTGATCCGGAGGAGTTGGCCAAAGACACCATGATCCAGACTACCAGTTGATTCAGGGTGGGATGGTGAGAAGCCTAGACACAGATGGAAAATGTGAATGGTTATTCTACAGGTGACATTTTCATTAACAAAAAAGAATTGTCACAGATGGGAACCTGCAGCTGTTTGTGTCCATTAGTCAACTAATTTACTAGCACATTGAATTTCATTCTGCCAAATTTGTACACATTCACAAAACCTATTTATTCATATTGAGTAACTGATAAAAAAAAAAAAAAAACCACATTGTTATTCAATATCTCACCTGAAGACTGTTATGTAGCCTATCTAGAATGGGGAGTAGCCTAGGCCTGAGTAAATGAGCTGTGAGCAATGTGAGTTTGCTGTAGCCTACCCCTTCCATAGGCTATACAGGCATCAACCACCACCACAGTCAGACTGGCTCAACGCAAAACGTGGCAAGCCTCGGCCGTAGCCTATACTGCTTCTGTGCACAATCGAAAAAGTGAGTTTGATGACAGGCAAATCCAGGTCAAATCACTTACAACCGACACTACTCACCTGAATTTATTCTATAAGTGCGACCCCTGGTTATAAGCCACTCACTCGCAATGCATCTGAATCCGATGTCATCTTTTACCAACGATGAACAGCCTAATAGTGTGTCCGATCAGTCAACAATTTAAGAATCAAAAGGTTAGAACACACCCACTGTGAAGCTTACATGCACCTTCGTCGAAAAAAGGATAGCCTAAGAAACACACAAAGAGAGAGGGAGAAAGCCATTCACTGGCGAGACAATTAAGTAATTGCTTTATAACGCAGTAACGCGTCAAAATACAGCAAGTCGCCATTCCTAACATACTGACACCAATATGTTCGCACAGCCGCAAGGAACCCGACACACAAACACACAGGGCATCGATGACATGCGACGTACATGGAGGCTCGATACGCTGTACACATGACCGCGAAAGACACACACATTCAACAGACGTTCAGCGCCGACCGAGGCTACACATCTGTTACAGCGTGTAGGCTGTCACATTGATGATCTGACAGTAGGCTAATCACACAGACAGGGGTGTGAAACACACACATACACACGCACGCACGCACGCACACGCATTGACACTCACCTTGATCCCCTCAATATCAATGGATAGATTGTTCAGATTATGTCCCCCCCTCTCTCTCTGCAGAGAACAGTCCGTCAGGGCGGTACAGAAGGGAAAAAAATAGAAAAGAGCACACAACGGCTTGGGGAATATCCGCTGCTCCGCGAGACTGGTGCGCCCTCCTCCCAATACGCTACTGCTCTCCGCCAGCCTCCCCGCGCGCATACACCACCCACTAACACACACATAGGCTACGCGCGCGCCGATTGTGGTGCATCACGCATGCGGGAGGGGAGGAGAAAGGGGTAGATTTTGTTTGATACGGCATCCCAACCCAAAAACGCTGCCTGCCTTGGAGGGTAGCCTAACGCGCATCATAGGCTACTCCTCTGATATAAGCGCCGTTATGGGAGATATCCCACAGGCAGTTGCGCATTTTGCTCATCGACACATTGGTCATACATGCTGAAATAGCTTCACATGTTTCGTTGGCCAGTATGAGCAGCCGTGTTAAGGAAGGGTGGGCTTTCTGAAATTTGACAAAATGAAGGAAATATCATACATGTGAGGGTTGACATTCACACCCACTTTTCATTTGGTAATTTACAGTAGCCTACTGTTGTGCAGGGTCAAATAACGCAGGCCTATGCGTCACCTACCACCTCCATGTAGATATGTTGTGTTCTTGCTACCGGTAGTTTAAACACAATGTCTGGTCATTTACAGAACATTTCTAACCACATGCAGCCACATGAGTTAATTAAAAAGTCGACTGAGCTGTACACCTGTCTACCAGTCTTACTGTAATTAGCTCTTATTAAGAAACTGGTCACAGACTGAGGTCACTCTGTTTGGAACTCATTTACCACATAATGCTCTCATGAATACCCACTTACTTAGGCAGTCAATTCATTTATTATGTATAGTGTTAATATGTAGCATGGTCAATACACAAATAAGTGTATTTAGAGCAAGTTGCCACTCCAGCAACTAGTTAAGATCCCGATAAAAATGCAATAGTGTGCTTTGTAGTGAATGAGGGTGTTGTGAAAAGCAAATGATATGCCTATGGGATCTGACTAGGATGTTGTCGGTAATCAATAACTGATTTGTTGGTAGACTGCCACCTTGTGGCCAGGGTGCAAACTTCAGTGTGTATCATTCCAAGTTGATGTTGAGCACAAAAGAACCACCAGGAATGCCAGAGCTTCGTTTTATACAGCAGAACCTTTACTAAGAGACACAAACACACGAGTCCTAGTAAAAAGAGTAGGGGTTGAACGTTGATGTGGGGGTCGGGGGTGGGGTGTGTGTGTGTGCTAAAATGAATGACGAAGGGGCGGCGGGTGTCAGTCATGAGGGGTCTGAAAAAAAAAGTAATCAGTGAAAAGACGTGACCGAGTGTGACTCGATGATGATGATGATGATGATGATGATGATGACAGAGGGGAGTGGTAGGGGGAGAGCGAGGGCTCCACATTCGCACCAGCGTTGCTTACTCGGTCACCTCGGTCACTTTATGACCCCAACACGACCGCTATGTTGGACAGGTCAGTCACCCTTCACCTGTGCCTTGCCATCATTGCCCAGAGGTACCCCTTGGAACTTAGCCTAGTTTCTGTCTAACCAACAGTGACAATCATATAGTGAGTAATACAAAAAAAACAAAAAAAACTTAAAACTAAAACAAAAACAAAAACACAAAACAAAACGGATAAAATTAAAATGGCATTGCGCATCTACGAAGAGGGTAGACAGTGGGGTTAATTGAAGAGTTTGGAGAGGGAGTGTGAGTGTGTGTGTGTGTGTGTGTGTGTGTGTGTGTGTG
Source organism: Alosa pseudoharengus (assembly GCF_046254945.1). NCBI lineage: Eukaryota > Metazoa > Chordata > Actinopteri > Clupeiformes > Clupeidae > Alosa > Alosa pseudoharengus. The sequence continues at coordinate 37,817,880 of NW_027468564.1, read as the reverse complement.
TGTGGGGGGGGGGGTGTGTGTGTGTGCATGTGTGTGTGTGTGGGGGGGTGTGTGTGTGCGTGTGTGTGTGGGGGGGGGGGGGTGTGTGGCTTCAGTCATGCAGGACAAACAGGATTATGGGTCAAATAGAAGGGAGGGAGAGAAAGAGAGAGAGATAGAGAAAGACAGAGAAATAGAGAGAGAGAGAGCACATCTCCAAAAGCTGATAATCACATTTACTCATCCTGCTTTAGCCATAGTGGAAAAAAAAAAAAAAAAAAAAAAACCCACAGCACTCCACGAGTCCCAGCAGCACAGCAGTCACGCATGCATGTTACCATAGGGTCTGGCCCACACCAGAGCCTGGTCCCACTCAGGTGAAGCTCCGGTGTGAGCAGCACCACCAAAAAAACAGACTGTGGATCTGCGATGCGCCGCCAGCGTAACCACAGCGGGGGAGAAGGTTCTGGCTCTCACCCAGGAGGATGCCTCAGGAGGATCTACTTTTTAAAAAAAAAAATTACTTCATTCTTTATCCACCAGTTCATTAACAGGAGTATTACCTGATGTGTTAATGTCTGCGCTACTGCGTTGCACTGAGCAGAGTTGAAAGCCGTAGTTAAGACTAGACAATTGTGAAGTCCAGCAAGTGTGAACCAGCTTAAGGCTGGCAACACTTAAGCCGTGGTTAGCAGAAGCTAATCATTTGGTTAATAACCACCACACCATTTCAAACACACCGGTTTCCATTTAAGCATTTCACTAGCTCAGTTATGACAAGCTATCTATGGTATCTGCACTCCAATTGCACCAAGAACATTTGGAAACCATGACCAGTTGTTTTAATGCAGGATGAGGAAGTGTGGGGAAAGAAAGAGAGCACCCTGGGAAATGTAGTTTTGGTTTGGGCTGGGAGAGGGCTAGAAACAGGTTCATGACAGGATGGAGAGGGGGAGAGGGGAGGGCGGGGTGTGTTGGGGAGTTTTGGATCTCAAAGTCATTTCTCTTCTTTTTCTTCTTCCGCTGTTTCTCTCTTCACTTCTTCATACTTTGGCTCGTCGTCTTTATCGTCCTCCTTGTCATCGTCGTCGCCGTCTGTCCGTGAGTTGGGAACCCAGAGCCCTGAGTCGATGCAGCGCTTCATGTGGTACTTGGCCTCCTAGGGGAGACGTTTAGAACAATTTAGAACATTTAGAACAATTCTTTGCTTAGACAGCCTTACTAGTTGACATTACCATATCTGAATAGAAATCATTGTATTACACTCTGTCACACACACACACACACACACACTAACCGTAGGGTCCATTTTGCTGATAGCATCCTGCAACAACGAGATGTCCTTCTCGTCAAAGCACTTCTGCATCCCCTGTAGAGAGGATATGGCATCATCCATGAACAACGACAATCATTTCAGGTCAATCTTTTGTGATCTAAAGGAACCACAGATCTTTGTGAATGTGTCTACTTTCAAACGTATTTATTACACAGCTCTTCATAATGCTGTAGAATGCTCCATTCACTTGAATGGGCCTTCCCAACGTTCGGAAGTCTGATAATTCTGTATAACAGACAGTCAAGGAAAAAGGGTTTTTCATGTCTTTCATACAATTCCTCGAGTAGTTGGTTCACTTATCGCTTATCGGCTTTCGCATCGGGATCCTGATCGTCCTGCTGGGACTTATTTTCCGGTAATATACCAACAATAAATTAGCCCTTACATATTTCATTTAATACATAGGCAAAGTTGTGTCAAAGTTGTAGCTAGATAATTATTTGAAATGAAATGACCCAAGGATCAAAAAGATTATTTGGTGAGTCCTATAACTATTGGTGGAGTGTAAGTGAGGGTGTGTGTGTGTGCCAGTGTGTATGTGAGTAACTGTGTGAGTGTGTGTGCCAGTGTGTATGTGAGTGTAACTGTGAGGGCGTGTGCTCGCATAAGTGTATGAATGCGCAAGTGTGTACAGGTACGTAACTGCGTGAGTGTAATTGAGTGTGTGTGTGTGTGTATGCCAGTGTGTATTTAAGTGAGTATATATGTGAGTGTACCTGTGAGGGTGTAAGTGTGTGTGTGTGTGTGTGTGTGTATGCTAGTGTGTGTATGCTAGTGTGTGTATGCTAGTGTGTGTGTGTGTGTGTATGCTAGTGTGTGTGTGTGTGTGTGTATGCTAGTGTGTGTGTGTGTGTGTGTGTGTGTGTATGCTAGTGTGTATGCTAGTGTGTGTGTGTGTGTGTGTGTGTGTGTGTGTGTGTGTGTGCTGGTGTGTGCGTGTGTGTGTGTGTGTGTGCTGGTGTGTGTGTGTGTGTGTGTGTGTGTGTATGCTGGTGTGTGTGTGTGTGTGTGTGTGTGTGTGTGTGTGTGTGTATGCTGGTGTGTGTGTGTGTGTGTGCTAGTGTGTGTGTGTGTGTGAGCGCACCTCGGGCAGGGTCTCGTAGACCTCCACAGGGTCCAGACCCCCGGGGCCGAGCCTCTTCTGGCGCTCCTCCTCCTCGTACTCCTTCATGGCCTTCTCGATGCGGATCTTCGCCCGGCCACGCACGCGCTCCTTAAACGACTCCAGCTCATCGTTGAAGGCATCCTGGTACTGCTGGTCTGCAGTCTGGAGAAAGACAGAGAAAAAGAGAGAGAGACAATTACGTCACAATTTAAACCAACACACCGATGATGCTACGACACAGGAGGCAGGCGTAAGTAAATTTAAGGCAACGTACAAAGGGATTCTTCAGGACAGAGTGGACTTTCTAATATAAGCTTAACTTGAGGCACAGTTTGTGAACAACCATTCATTACATTTCCAAAGATATTTCTGATTGTTACTCAGGAAGGAAGGAGGAAGGGATTCTTCATGCTAGCCTTTTCTCCACTGATGTTAGCATTGATTACTCATAATAGACCCTTTCAACAATAAAAACAAAAACAATGCTTGAACGTTCTATTTGGGCCCCAATCTACTTCCTCTGCATTAAGATAACATATGGAATGTTAAAACGGAAGCCTTGTGGGGCCAACTATGATGCTGATAAATGGAACTCTCTTGAAAGGGGACATTAGTGCAATGTTGTCACAAAGGCAATTCCATTAAAAAGGCAAAAATATGCCAAGATCTGCTTTAGGTCTCATGTTTGTTAAGTAACCACAGCAACAGGCTTCCTCCGTCCCCTCGTCACACTGGCCCCACGCCATGGGACTTCGCACTACAGGTTTCCAGTGGAGTCTAATTAGTAGCTGAGTAGTTTTTTTTAGGCTACATTAGGATAAATACAGGAAGACTTTTATGGACTGACTGACTGTCTGTGTGTGTACGTGTGTACGTGTGTGTGTGTGTGTGTGTGTGTGTGTGAATGTGTGTGTGTGTGTGTGTGTGAACGTGTGTGTGTGTGTGTGTGTGTGTGTGAACGTGTGTGTGTGTGTGTGTGAACGTGTGTGTGTGTGAACGTGTGTGTGTGTGTGTGTACGTGTGTATGTGTGTGTGTGTACGTGTGTGTGTGTGTGTGTACGTGTGTGAACGTGTGTGTGTGTGTGTGTACGTGTGTGTGTGTTTGGGGGTGTATTCCTGGGCCCTTGCTGACCTTGATCTTGGTGAAGAACTGGCGGAAGCAGCCGCGGGGGTCGACCTTGAGGCTCTTGGCCAGCTCCAGAATGAACTGCATGACAATGGTCTGGTGGGCCACCTGCTCCATCAGCGCGTGTTTCTGTTACGGAGAAGGAGGGAGAGGTCAGGAGACGGGACACACACACACACACGCGGAGACGGGACACACACACACACGCACGCACATGCGCGCACAAACACATGCATACACACACTACAAGAGAGGTCAAAAGACAGGTCTCACATACACATAAAAAAATTACATACACTTTTTTGTGCACACACACATATACAAAAGCATGAAGACAGTGAGTCAGAGAGATAACTCACCACACACACACACACACACACACACACACACACACACACACACACATACAGTATGAAAAGACAAAGAGAAGAGACAGACAGACAGACAGAAACAGACAAACAGACACCTGATAAAAAAGACGTTGTGGTAAAAGTTCACCCAAAAGTCAAAGCACCCAAAAAATAAACATGTGCATTCATCCATTCATCAGTTGCCAACACTGAGTGTGAGTGAGCCACACACAAACACACACACACACACTTGAGGAAAAGACAGAGGGGTGAAACATCACTACACCTACTCAGCAGTTGGCCCCATCGAGTGTGAGTGAGCCTTACCTCCTCCACCTCCAGGTCGATGCACATGATCACCAGGTAGTTGGCCGTCTCCTCGCACACCAGGTGGGGGTTATCCGACAGGTACTTCTGGCTATCGTCCCAGCGCCGCATCATACCTGGGGAAAAGGTACGGGAAAATAACTCCATTTAAAATATATTAGTACCATAAACCACCAGTTTAAGTTATAACCAAAACAAATATATCTAATCTAAATATACAATATATATAGTTATAGATATATTTGTTTTGGTTATAACTTAAACTTAGGGTATGCTAATGCTAACGGAATAGAATATGCACTAATGGTGTATAATACACAAGTACAGGGCTTTAGATCTTCTACACTGGCAGAGGACATTGTATTTCATCACAAGGCAAGGCGAAATACTGTACACAGCTGGATGCACACAAAGTACAGTTTCTATTCCAAAAATCACTCGAAGTTGTATTGGTTCCCCCTGTACACTTTCACAAATTAACTGTTCTACCTGGCCAAGGAGCGGTGGTAAATAATTACACGGCTAATAAATTACTGTACCTTTATCGGTTTGTCAACTCACCAAAGTGTTTGATCTGTTTCTCAACTCACCAAAGGTGTTTGGTCTCTTTCCCAACTCACCAAAGTGTTTGATCTCTTTCCCAACACACCAAAGTGTTTGATCTCTTTCCCAACACACCAAAGGTGTTTGGTCTCTTTCCCAACTCACCAAAGTGTTTGATCTCTTTCCCAACACACCAAAGTGTTTGATCTCTTTCCCAACACACCAAAGTGTTTGATCTCTTTCTCAACTCACCAAAGTGTTTGATCTCTTTCCCAACACACCAAAGGTGTTTGGTCTCTTTCCCAACTCACCAAAGTGTTTGATCTCTTTCCCAACACACCAAAGTGTTTGATCTCTTTCCCAACACACCAAAGTGTTTGATCTCTTTCTCAACTCACCAAAGTGTTTGATCTCTTTCTCAACTCACCAAAGTGTTTGATCTCTTTCTCGTGCTTCTCCACGAAGGTCTTATGCTTCTCCTCCTTCTCGTCTTCCGTCTCCTCCTGGTTCTCGGGCTTGATGTTCAGCACACTCTGACAGGAGAGAGAGGATCAAAGGGAGGGATCACGTTAAAGACAGCGAGGCATTTTGTTTATGTTGTTACTGTTATTTCCTTGTTGCTTTTATGGTTGTTATTTACTTTTTCCCTGGTAAATGTATCCCTTTTGTGTGACAGGTAATAGTATAGGAGTGAGTGAGTGAGTGAGTGTGTGAATGAGTGAGTGAGTGTGAGTGTGTGTGTGTGTGAGTGTGTACGAGCAAGCAAGTGTGTGTGTGTGTGTGTGTGTGTGTGAGCATGCGAGTGAGTGAGTGAGTGTGTGTGAGTGTGTGTGTGTGTGTGTGTGTGTGTGTGTGCGCGCAAGTGTTCCAGTGTGGCTCACCTTGCTGAAGCCCTCCTTGCAGAGCGTGTCCACGTTCCAGGGCTGCTTCTTCTCCTCGCGGTGGTACTCGTCCAGCTTCTTCTCGGCGGCGCGCTCCTCCCTCCGCGCCTGCTTCTCCTCCGCCTGCGCCTTCGCCAGCTCCGCCTTCGCCTCGTCTGTGGCTGCGCCCTCCAGATCACGCACCTGACACAGGTGGAATGGAGGACGGGGTCACAATGTCATGTCAGGCGTCCTTTATATTTATTTATATATTTCTACCGCATGTCCATTCTATTGGCAGTGGAGAAAGGTACTGTATGTCTGTTGTGTGTATGTTGTTCTCTGATTGTTTAACACTCTGTAAAGCGCCATGAGACATGTGTAATGTGTTGGCGCTCTATAAGTACAATTAAATTGAAATTTAAAATTGTTTTAAAGGTGGTTTCTCTTTCTCTCTCTTTTTTCCCCCAGAGGTGTATTTTGGAAAAGAGACAGTCAAGAGGTCAGGGGGCTACAGGACTGCACAGAGAAATTTGACAAAAAGTCTATTGAATCTTTTCACTTTTGTCATCTAAAGATGTTAGCCAAAACCAGGTACTCATTGCAAGTGCAGTGGTTAAAGGAGTCACACATCCACACAGTTCAGGAAGGAGAAAGAAGGGTCATGAGGTCACAAAAGGTCCAGAGCTCTCTAGGTGAACATGGCTATACAGGCAACTTATGGGATGCTGTTGATTGACATGAGCTACTGAGTACCGCTCCACCCCAGCCTCTCTTTGTTTTTCGTACAGAGCTTGGGATCGTTTTAAGCATAAATTGTCAAGGGATTATAATCAAGGAGTCTAATTTTAATAACACATATAATAACATTTAATAGCACTGATACAAGATTAAGTTTCTATACTGACGTTCGATTTTTGTGCTTTGAAGCTAAACCCTGTTTAGATCAAACAGTGTGATGTTGTGGTGAATCCTAGCTGGCTGCCAGTGTGTGTGTGTGTACTAGTTAACAGCCAGTGCCTTCTCCAGCTATGTATGGGTATGGCTGTGTGTGTGTGTGTGTGTGTACTGGTTAGCAGGCATCATGGCTTCACCTTTTTCTGGGCGTCCGCTAGCTTCTTCTTGCTGTCAGTCAGCACCTTCTCCAGCTCCTCGCCCTTCTTCTGAAAGGTCTCCATCCGCTCCACACGCGCCTGCAAGAGACAGGAAGATGACACACAACAGGAAGCAGTAACCCCTTAGGTTATTCATGTAGGGGGGATTTACAGAATTTAGGGGGGGGGGGGGGGGGGGGTTGCAATTTCGATACTTTTTTAAAAAAGTGTTTGGTTTTGGGGGCCCCACCACCCTGACGTCATCAGTAAAAATACTGTAGTGGGATCATTCACAACAGTGGACATCCTAGATTCTGCTCGACTCTCCACACACACACAAACACACACTGAAAATGATGGCTTATGTGATATGTTTCTATCTATCTTCAGATATTTTTAAATTCATATAGAGTGAATTTAGTTAATAATAGCATTTTACTAGTAATTACTAGTAGCTAAACATATTTAGTAATTTGAATGCTTCATATTGACGTTTATCTTTAATGTGGTGTGTAGGTCTAATTGAGTGCACATTGGTGATGAGTTGGTGTAATTGAGTGCCTGTCACTTTAAGAAAACATGTGAGAGTAATTAGCCACCCTTCAGCCTGACGGGTTTAGGCTAGTCGCTAGTGAATAAAAGTTATGCATAGTGCATAATGATATGTGGATGCAATTCATTATGTTTTCTAGGTCATTAGATAAAATTAATGTTCAAAAAACTAACAAGTTGAAGACAATCTTTCTGGGATCAAGTGCCGTGACCTGAGCTAGCAGGATAGTTTCCAAGGAACTCTTTCCAGATGTAAAAGTTTGCCATGGTTGCGTAGCCTATTTGCGTAAGCTCAAAGTGGTTCTCTCTCTCTCTCTGTGTGTGTGTGTGTGTGTGTCTGCGTCTGCATGAGGCTATGTTCAATTCAACTCGGTAGTTGATCCGTCCGGTCAATAGCACCGCATTCACGCCACTTCATGATTATATTAACGTCATCAGACAGGCTGTAAAAGTGTATGCGGGAATTTCTCGCATTATGATGGCTAGAGTTGCGGGACTTGAACAAATTTTGCGCAATACCGGCAGTGAAATTTAAGCCCTGAGGAACTTACGCTTCAAATTCACTTTAAAGCCAAGGGGTGGGGTGGCTAAACTGGTAGAAGATACTGGAGAATATTGATAGAAGATATAAACATTTTACATCGTTGAAACACAATTGGACAATTTGGACCACTGACACAGCCATTTGGACCACTGAAACACAGCAAGAAAAATTCTGAAGGACTTCATGCTCTAGTTTTGATTGTGGATACTTTTGGTACATTTTCTCATACAACAGAGTCAAAGGAAACCTTCAAAGATTCTAGATTCAATACTCTCTTGCTATACAGACTAGTAGCTGTTAAGAATGTGCTTTATTGTGTTCATTACAAAATAAAAAGGATACAAGGGATACAAGGAAGTTTATTGTCACATGCATATAGTTACTGGAAGTAAGAAATGCAGTGAAATTATGTCTGGTGTCAGCCTATTTGTGCATTTATGGGGGGGGTAAAAAGTGCAGTAGAAGAGGGGTTTAGTAGATTAAGTGGCAAGGGCTGCATAAGAAAGGTGGGGGAGGATTGGGATTGGGGGGGGGGGGGGGGGTGGCACCAACAAGGAGCACCCAAGAGCAACAGGGGCAAGGAAAAACTCCCTTACCAAGGAAGAAACCTTGGGCAGATCCACGGCTCAAGGGGCTAACCCAACTGCCAGGGGTCTTGGTGTGTGTGTTGGGGGGATGACAGGGGAGATGGGATAGTGTGCTGTGTATGTGGGGAGAGGGCAGTGTGCAATGTGTGTTGGAGAAGCTTCCTCATGAGACAATGTGCTGTGTATTGGGGGGGGGGGGGGGGGGGGGGGAGCAGTGTGCTGTAACAACAACATTCAAACATTCAAAACAACAACATTCAAACAGTACATAACGCATAACACACACAGTCACATGAAATACAACACACGGTCCTCTAATTCACTGTGTGCAGCTAGCCAAATAACCCACCACTCTCCTCTCCTGTCCTGCAAGGTCAGTCAGTCAGCTGAAAACACTGCACCAAGTTGAGCCACATCTATGAAACAAGCAAGGGGGTGGCGTGCCAACACATTCTCTCCTCTCACACACTCACACACACACACACACTTCTGCACTGCAATCTAACAAGTGAGTGTGCAATGTTTCGCCTCTGTCAGGCAAGCCTACTTTACAGTCTGGCCATACAAGTGTATACAAGCCTTTGTACAAGCAATACGTCACTGGCAAAGGTCCATGTCAGTATCAGCAACATTAACGTTAAGGTCCTCTCATCCTTGGCCACTCTGTGATGATCTATAGTTGGCATCCATCAATCGTCAATAATGCAGGCGTCACCAGTCATGCTGTTCACGTCCTCTGCAATGCTCACGACGTTGAAGTTAAAACATAAACTGATGTTAAAAAGACGCATATTTAATGTTGCTGACTAGCCAACAAAAAAGGCCATGTCACAGACGAACTTGTCGAGCTAATCAACTTCGCCACATCTCCTACGAAGACATAACCTACTTTGCCATCACCTAATAAATCCTACACGCACATTTTAAATCGTTCTTTATGAGATAGCAGTTACTCTATCATTAGCCAAGGAGGAAACATGATAGAAGTGAACCAAACTAGCCTTGTGCATTAGCCTCATAACTTAGTGTACATTATTGTTGAGATTCAATGTGCTAAACACAAATTTGACCTTTTGACGTGCCTGCTTGAAAAGGAGTCTTCTTATTTATGGAAAAGTGATCATTCAAACAAACAAGAACAACTTATCAACAAGGTGGGAAACACTAGAACTGATTAGCCAGGTAGCTAGCTAGCTATCAAGCTAATGTTAGCAACACTTTGCTAACTTGGCAGCAGCAAAATTTGACCACAATACCATGCTGCTCCTTGCATTAATTCGACTGAGAAAAATGTGTTAGACAGACGAAAACAAGTATAAGTTTGAATAACCTGATGTCGCCATCTGAAAAGACTAGGCGTATCGATGTTAGGGTGTGTGTCGTCTTCATCGTCTGACACCTCGATATGGTCCCACACGCTGTAGTCAATGGTCGTCATACTGATGGTCTTAACTTGCCGTTATGCGTGCTACAACGAGCCCAGACGCTTTAAACTCGGAAAGCACGGTACAAATGGTAAAATACACTATGTCCTTTGTAATCGTTGTGTAAGGCTATGGAAAGGAAACTAAGAAGCCACGCCAATGCGAGAAACTACAACCGACGTTTCTGGGCTCCACAAGTCTTTTCTGGAAATATCCTTTGCTTCCGTTTGAAGACGTAATAATCCTGCGCCTCTTCTGCACTGGCAGCAGCAGTCATGTCACTCCACTCCCTAGATACCAGATAAAAAAAAAAGTAGGCTAAGTATGTTACGGTAGGCCTATATATGAAATATTTTATGAAAGTCAAAGAGATAAGATTATAATACAATTCGAGTTGTTTCACCCTAAAAGAGTCAAAGAGTTTAACAAAGAAGAGGGACTCTATCGTTTGGCAATTAATGCTGCCACAAGATGTCGACAAAAGACCTGCTAGCCGACTAAAGTTTAGTCCCTGCTTTGCCATACTAATGAGTAGTGATGGGTAAATGAAGCCTCGAGCGCTACTCGACACATTTCCCTAATGTGCCGAGTAATGTGCCGAAGCTTCGAAACATGAAAGACAAGGAAAACACAGCGACATCTGGTGGTTTGCATAAATTATCGCAACCACGAACTATTGAAAAGAATGCCTACAACGTTCAACACAATGCCAAAGCTTCGAAATGTTCTCGTTCATTACATTAAAAGTGTTGCAAGAAATTTGCACTTCTGTTTGTCTCAATTCAATACAATAAAATACGATTAGGCAACATAATGCCGTCACTCTTTATCACGTGAAGATTGGTGTTTCCGTGGAGTCGTGAAATCATGTTATCCCAGTCAATGATACAATCGGTCTACCATCCACTTAACGCCCGCAGTAGACACTACTTAGCTTCTGAACCAGTACGAAGTATTATCAACCTCAACACGCTACGGACGAGAGTGAAAAGGAAACGACCAGGCACCTAATTAAACCAAACCCTATATGGCCCAACATTGACGTTTCATGAATCAAACTTTCAATAAAAGGAAAATATTATGTCAGCCATTATTGTTAAGCCTACATATAGAAATTATTAGCCTGTATTGCTTTTAAATTAGGCTACATGATTGAAGTTGAGACAAGAATGCAACACAGACACGTTTTAATAAATGGCAAAGCTTTAGGCTAGGCCTAGGCTATTTCTTCTTTATTTCTATGTGCATGATATTATGGATTATGGGCATTTTCCGAAAGAAAAGAACGTAAATTCCCAAACAGAGAAAGCATCCTATATAAAACAGGGCTTCCCACAAATTTCGCCTGACTCTTGCAATACAACACAACTCATTCCGACACTAGAGCGGGTGCCCTGGTTCGCGCAATTTTGTGCCTTTGAGTCAGATTCCGAAGCAGTCACGTGGGTGTGTGTCCCAAACGAAGCTTCAGACAGAGCCCGTCTACGGAGAGCCTTGCCACTCCGTATTAAGTCCCATTGTACCGAATTTTGGTTGCAGTTCCACCAGATTTCCACTGGGGGCGATCGCCATGAGTGCAGAATGAATGGGAGTCAATGGAGCTAGACGGCTAAATTTGTCTCTTTCACCTGATTGTCGTTGACAAATCTCAGATTTGATTGTAGTTTATATAACTTCAACATGGGTTATAGGTCAAAAGTTGAATGAACGAGTACTTATGTCCTTTTGATTTCTTACAGTTTGGGTCGTTGTTGCCCATAACACGCTAGCATTGTGCTAATGAGTGACGTCATTGACACATTTGAAAGGCTTTTTAGAACAATTAAGTGACTTTAAAAAATATAATACTCCACCAAGTGTATTTCCTTTGCCTCCCCTTTCGAGTACAATATTCAAATTACTTGAAAAAAAATTATATCCTGAGAAAAGTGGATTTTGAGGGGTACAGCTCCATAGACCTCCATGCATTCTGCACTCGTGGACGAGCGCCCTCATGTGGAACCACAGAAGGAACTGCAACCAGTTCAGAAACCGGAAGTTTTCCGAGAGTGGCAGTTCTCCCGTTATTAGACATTCTCTGCTTCAGACGTCACACTCACAAACCGAGGCCTCGTTTGTCATCAGTCACGTGATTTTTATGGAAACGACACAAGCCTCGAACCGGGGCTTCATCTGGCACGCCCCTTTCTGCTCGACACAAGTTCCGAAGCCTCGCTTCATTGGGCACATCACTACTAATGAGTAGGCCTAGGCCAGATTTTTTTTCCCTCCTCAACAAGCAAACAAACAAATATCAACAACAGATAGACTAACCCAATAGGCGAACAGAATAAAATAATTCAATTCTGGGTTGGACTGTAGCCTAGGCCTATATGTGAATAACAACAAAAAATTGCAAAAATGCCAGTAAACGGTTGGCTATAAGCCCATGCATTGTCATGAAGAAACAAACCATAGGCTGCACATTATTAGGCAATACTAGGTTACTTTTACTAGCCTACTCCTTGATTATTGTTACAAATCCAATATCCTGGCACAATGACTTGTAAGAAGTTTTTATATGTGTTTAAGTAAGCCCTGCAGAGGGTGAGGTCAGTTGAACGTGGACCACTGACCAGGGAAGGCTACTTTCAAACCTTCAGGCTATAAGAAGATGTGAGTAGCCTCCTAACCTACAGAGCCAAGAAAAATCACCAGAGACCTCAGTCCCAATAATCTTTTCTGTGTGCTGTGAGACACTGCCTGGAAAAGCTTCTATCCACCGTCTGTAACCTTACCATAATCTTGGAAAAGACTTTAGGCTAGACCATGTGACTTGATGAGAAGACAATTCACACAGGCACATGAGCTAGGCTATCTCACATATGTATTTGATATATATTTTTTGTATTGTGTTTTCATTCTCGTTGAGATGTTCCAAAATGAAATGTTGGTTAGAAATGAATAATAAAAACAAATATATTTTTATTCTCATAGCCATCAAGGAAAGCACAACGACTCATATTAACAAACAGAACATGTGCATTTCCCTTCTTTCATGGCTAGGAAGCTGGATTTCAGTTGCAGCATACTAATGACCATTTTGTTCTTTATTTGTAGGCCTTAATAGGCTATACATGAAGGAGTGAGTCTTCTCTTTCTTTCTCTGTCTCTCTCTCTTTCTCTCTCTCTCACTCTAAGTCTTTTGCTTCTTCCTCCTTCTTGCTGCTAAATGTCCTTTCCATCCCATCATATCCTTGTACCTGTCACACTGTAAATTAAAAGATTTCATCAAACATACAACTCAAAGTGCCAAAACATGAACAGACAAACAGACAAAACAAAACCCAAAACAGACAAAATCAAAACCCTGTGATTTTCTCTTGGGTCATTCCACGTCAATTCAACCAGGGCCCACGCACTTAGGTCTCAAAAAATTCTGAAAAAATTATCAGGTTTACCTATGTTACCCAGGAGACACACTGTAAAATTACTCTTATGTAAGATCAATACTTTCCAAGATACAGCCAGTTTTACAGGGGGAGGGGGGTGTCGATTTTGTTCGGGCTCTTTTTTTTGTCAAAGTTCACAAGCCCACAGCGCAAGAACTAAACCATGTAGGAGGCTCAAATTTTGCGTGCTGGTACATAAATAGGAATAATATGTAGAAAAATCGTCACGTTTGGTCTGGATAATCCTGCATGGTCATAGCTGTCCCTCAAAGTTGATACAAATTTTATTGGAGTTTTTGGCTGGGCTCTGTTTAAGCCTTCAGAAGACATATTTGTACTCAACATAGGCTCTTGATTTATTTTCCTTACTGAGATAAGTAGAAACACTCTCACAAAAAACAATGAACAGAAAATAAATTCCTTCAGGGTCTGAACAGCAGACCTTAGAAGTCTAAAAAATCATTTTGGTTATCATGTTCAGAGCACCTAAACACCTTGTGGGAATATACAAAGATTTTTTATCTTTATTCTCCATGATCTTTTCTTTTTAAAAACACCAATTTGACTTGTCTTATGCAAATCTTTCTTTTTCACTTTCCACCCTGAACATGGGCAAAATGCACCATTGACATCAATATGTTTTGTATAGAGCTACCACAGGTTACTCTATACAACCACAGGTGGCAGTGTGGTGACTATAAAACATATTGATGTCAATGGGGCATTTTGCACATGTTCAGGGTGGAAAATAAAAAAGAAAGATTTGCATAAGACAAGTCAAATTGGTGTTTTCAAAAAGAAGGGATCATGGAGAATAAGGAAAAACATATTTAAAAAATCTTTGTATATTCCCACAAGGTGTTTGGGTGCTCTGAAAATGATAACCAAAATTATTTTTCAGACTTGTGAGGTCTGCTGTTCAGACCCTGAAGGGATTTATTTTCTGTTCATTGCTTTTTGTGAGAGTGTTTCTACTTATCTCAGTAAGGAAAATAAATCAAGAGCCTATGTCGAGTACAAATATGTCTTCTGAAGGCTTAAACAGAGCCCAGCCAAAAACTCCAATAAAATTTGTATCAACTTTGAGGGACAACTATGACCATGCAGGATTATCCAGACCAAACGTGACGATTTTGCTACATACTATTCCTATTTATGTACCAGCATGCAAAATTTGAGCCTCCTACATGGTTTAGTTCTTGCGCTGTGGGCTTGTGAACTTTGACAAAAAAAAGAGCCCGAACAAAATCGACACCCCCCTCCCCCTGTAAAACTGGCTGTATCTTGGAAAGTATTGATCTTACATAAGAGTAATTTTACAGTGTGTCTCCTGGGTAACATAGGTACACCTGGTAATTTTTTCAGAATTTTTTGAGACCTAAGTGCATGGGCCCTGGTTGAACTGACGTGGAATGACACTCTTGTATTCAGAGCCAGGTGTGTCTGTAGTCTTTCTCTTTCTCCTGATGATGAGCCACAGCTGCTGTCTCTTGCAGTGCTGTTGCCTCTACAGTTTTGCTTCTGGCCCTGTGCTTCCTCAGCTGGTAGTGGCCCCTCTTGGTCCTCCGGTACTCGACAATGGCAGCGCCCACGCCCACTCCCACGCCCAGCGCAGCTACTATCCCTGCTATCCACACTAAGACTCCAGTGACTGTCAAAGAAGGCACTGACGAGGGAGAGAGAGGGAGTAGAACATGTCAATCGAGGTAAACCAGCCCTTTAACCTATCAACTGAGTCATTATCAAATATTCATTATGTATGTAGGGGTGTGTGGGACATATGGGTGTGTGGGATATGTTATATGTTATGTGTCACATGCTATATGTGTTGCCATGTGTGACACTGGTGTTTTATGTAGTGCTGTACCCACATGGAATGACCTGTGAAAACGATCATCCCCTTAAGGACATTGAAGACTAAAGACTATTTATCTATTCAAAATGTTGAAGCTGGCACATCTATGGTGATAATGATAAATGATTAATAAGTGATATACAGTAATCTAAACAACAGAAGAGCTCAGAAGATTTCTCTCACCTTCAACATCGACCTTAATGCTGACAGTAACGTCTCCTTGAGTGTTAGTGATGATGCACTCATAAACTCCAGCGTGGGTCCAGCTGACGGACTCGATCGAGAGAGTTGTTTTGTTCTCACTGGCCAAAACTGCCCCATTGTGTTTCCATAGATACGAGGGGCTAGGGTTGCCTTCGCCCTCACAAATCAGGTCCAGCCTACTCTCTGGTTTGAGGGACACATCCATACTGGTGTTAACCACCCTGGGTTTATCTGTAAGCACAGAAGAACATTTACATTAACATTAACATTTATTCATTTAGCTTTTATCCACAGCGACTTATAAAAATGAGGAATAACATTCAGGTAGAAATTAATGCAGCATCAATCAATCAATACAGAACGCTAGAAAATGGCGAAAGAAAATTGACTGTGAGGATCAAGAGGCCTGCCCTGGGTAAAGGGAGTTACATGAACTATATTGTCAATAAAATGCAACAAAATTAAATTGGTTGATTTATCATAGTCAACTGCTGTCAGATGTTCTATGTATATTTATAAATACTTATAAAACATCCGTATGATTTGATAGAATGGTCAGTTCAATTGTGTACATCAGTTGTAGGCTTTATTTTGAAAGACCCACACAATACTTTCAAATCTTCCACCAGAATTAGGACAGTTTGTTAATAAAACAACAAACTGAAATGTATGCATTTATATTGCGAATGTCCTACACAATACTTCCAGTAGGACACTATTCGATCTGGTGTCAGGAATGGGCTCAGCTGTGTTCAGATCCAGTTGGGCAGCACAGCTGTAGGAGGCTCTGTGGTCCTCACTGGAAGATGTGATAAGTAGGCGATACTTCACCGTGGCGACCTCTTCACCCTCCACCGAAACGATGTCCGTGTTCGCCCATGCTTTGTCTCCTCCGAACCACCTCACGGTGAGGTTAGCGAGAGGGGCGACGTTGCGGACCATACAGTAGAGGGTGTAGACCCTCCCCCCAATCAGTGGTACAGGGGGGTATAACAAGACAAGGGTCACACGCTCAGGAATTTCTGTGGAAAACACACACATACACACAAACACAGACACACACGCACACACACACACACACACACACACACACACACACACACACACACACACACACACACACACACACAGATGAAAGTCTGGCACCCTGGCCTCCACATCAACGTTACCACAGGCCTCTTAACGTCACAAAGTTGCATGTTGGGTTATGCAGAGAAACCAGTCTGATCTTATAAACAGAGGCTGCTAACCATTACATTATTCTTTTTATTGCTTTTAGAGGCTTTTCCTTATCGTTGGTCAGCGTTGACGTTCATATTACCTATTGTTATGGTTAGAGTGGTCTTTATGGTTTATCGTGTCATATCAGCAGTGTGGATGACCCTTACTAATGTGAGGTGCCACTTTACAATAAAGATACACTTATAAAAGGTTTATGAATAATGTCTAAATAGTGAATAACACTGAATGTCAAGCCGTCACAAGTGTGTTTGTGAATTTACTCACTGTAAATGGTGATAGGGAGATGGGTCTGGCATTGCCCATGTTCCACTGAACTGGTGACGCATGTTATGCCTCTGCCCAGTGACCAGTCAGTCACGCTGGGCACGGTCCAGACCAGCTGCTGTGTGTTCTCTTCACTTGCAGCTCCCACTGTTGCATTCCAGCCTATGAGGTCCACGTCGTAAGGTGTACGACAGGTTGCTGTGGCTGGGTCTCCGTACTTCACCACCAGACCGGGGGGGTCCACGATGGGCTTCCCTGCGATGCACTCCTGGTCTGGCCCCAAAACAAAAGACTTTGATGCGGACACAGAAGGAGGGACTATGGTGCAGTTTCAGTTTCATGTCGTTGTTCAATTGCCATGTAGCCCAATGGGGAAATTGTGCTAGAGAAAATAGACCACTTCCATCCATGTCACATGCAACGTTGGCATGTCATCAGCAAGGCATTATACACAAGTGTTTACAGTTATAAATGTATTGGCGACAAGGCAGATATTAATGGTTTCATAGATGCTTCAAGAATCAGTTGTCAGTGTTTAAGCTCACATTTATCTGTTTAAGCGGACCTTTTGTCTTTGATACATGTTTGTTTTACATTTTCATCATATGAATTGCATTCTGTGTCTTACTTATTTCTTACTTACTAATTATTATTGATTAATAGGAAGTGACGTCATGTGGGTCAGGGTTCACTCGGACATATTGTTGTACTCTTCACCTGAGTGATAGACTTGAGATGCCGACTCGCGGTCAGTTTGTATGCAGCCAGCGAGGTATGTTTGTGTATTTAACATGCTTAATTTATTTGATTTATCTGCTCTTTTCATTGTGTGATTGAATTGTCTATTTATTGTGTTTTCCTACTGCTTTTAAACAGTTTGACGGTGGATTAAAGATGAATTAAAGAAACAAAATAAACCCATCAGTAATTGAAGAACTTTGGCCTTGCGTGTTTCCTGGAGGGAGTGAAACGGACTCCTCCCAAACATACATCTACAGAGCAACTCCCCCATGCCAATGGAATGACTCTCTTGTGCCCTGGGCACCCAGCATGAAGGCAAGCCCAGCGTAATCTTTGTTTCTTTGAACTTAAAAAAGTAAGTTGTTATGGTGTAAAATCATTGCAGGTTTTGGATTGGATCCATTCTCATTTTCAGAACCCTCCATTCAACCTAACCTAACCATAACCTAAACGCACGCACCCAAAATAATCACATCTGTTGACTTCAAATCTGTGAGAGTGTAAAAGAAAGAAAGAAAGAGAGAAAGAAAGAAAGAAAAAAAGAGGCCACTAGAGAAACAACTGCTAAAATAAAAAATAAATACATTTTCTTTCAAACGAATCAAGCCTTCCTTACTTGATGGTGTCGAGTTAAATAAAATCAGAAGCAGTGTCCAGAAAACTCCTGGTCTTAGAGAGTAGTCCATCTGATCCATGCTGAACTCAGCTCCTCGACAGACAGCAGGCTGGTTGGTTGTGAGTGGGTCGGCCCCAGAGCCTGGTACTGACATACCTACTTGTGTTGTTGAACAGTGAGTTATGACCTGCTGTGCTTTCTCTTCCCTGCTCTGCCGTAATGTAAAAAAATAGCAAATTCCAGTGACTGCAGTGCATACCATGCCTGTACCTTTCTCCTCCTCCCGAATTACTCCACAATCTTTGTCTATTTTGTGCCAAGCCAGTGTTGAATGTTGGCAACTCAGCATTAGCCTATTACAAATATTAAATGTGCTGTCCAGGATTCTAATCCAGTACACGTGGATGAAGTTGTATCAGTTACTCTAGGTACCTTTTGCCATAGACTTACAGTATGTCCTCATTTGTTAGTTATTGTCCTAATCAGTTAACCAAGAAAACATGCTATTATCTCATTGGTGATATGTTAAACCCATGTTTTTGTTTCCTATTGGCTACATGAAGCATGATTATAAACCATTTTTAGGGTCACTTTAACCTCAATACTCAAGGCTACTGTAGCTTTAAATACATCAATTTACAGACTCATTTTATTTATCATATTATCATTTCTTTAGCATCCAACATCCTTCCCCATCACTGTGTTTCATTTCACAATCACAGCTATGTTGACGACACTCAATGATGGCACAAACTACCTGAAATGAAACAGTCTGAGACTGAACAAGTAGTTGCTTGCTCCAAAGACACAAAAACACTTTCACCTTCTCAGACAGAAGTACCATATTACTCAGGTTATATTAGCCTATGATATTATATATTAATAGCCTTGGTGTTATATTACATACTCCTTCACTGCACATATTAATGTTTCTCACAGTATCTTTTTACTCCTCACTCACCTCAGTGCAGAAGTCCTGGTCAACACTTATGTTACGTCTTTCATTGACTATTGCAGTTTCATCCCTGCTCCTTCAGCGCCTTCAAATAATTCAAAACTCTGCTGCTAGGATCATGGTCCAACAAGAAAAAAAAAAGAAAAACAGACATGTAACACCTCTGCTAATCCAGCTTCAAAGGCTTCCTGATGTTGCCTGTTAATTTATAATTTCACTCCTTATTTACCTCAGAAATAGGCCTGCGGAGAACTGCATCTCTGATCACTCACAATATGACCCTCCTCTGTAGATCTACTGTGAATACAATACAGGACATGAGTCTCAACACTATGGGTGGATGAGTTTTTTATTCATATTACCAGAACAGGCCAATCCCACTCTGTTCTCTATCTCCCAGTCATTTCCTGTCAGTCTCTCACTGTCCTATCGAAGGCAAACCCCCCCAAAAATATACTTAAAAAAAAAGAATTCGAAAGTGTTCTAAAAAGCTATCTCTTTGAGTAGTTAGCATATTCATTGTGACTTGGTTATGTATCAGTGTTTTATGAAATGTATTTGTCATGTTGTAGGCTACTTATAAAGTGACATTGAGTGTCATGAAAGATACTAACTGAAATGTATATTGTGTTGTTAACTGTAAACGGCTATTAAAAAATTAATGATCATGATGGAAATCATGACAAATGGGGAAAAAAGGCAGTTCTATCTAATCTTCCTCTATACTTTACACAGAAGACACTAAAATACTTGCCAACTTTCCCTAAGATGTTATTAGTTTTGGCTGAAGCATTTTATTGACTGCATTTTTACTCTAAAAATGTGTGATAAAACTACACAGACAAAATACTAACTTATAACTTACTGTAAGTTTATGTATGTGCACAGTATGTGTGTGAGTGAGCAAACTCTGTGTGTGTGTGTGTGTGTGTGTGTGTGTGTGTGTTCGTGTGTGTTCACACCCCCTCCGCTCTTCCTTCCTCTAGGAAGCATTGATGTCTAGATATCCCCCTGGCAGGAACAAAGTTAACCCTTTATGTTCACACTGGCTTCGATCGGTCACAAATCTCTTCATATAAGACTTTTAGCAGCAGTATTGGCCTAATCATTCCATATCAGGACAAACAGCCTGGACACCAATGGCTCATGACAAGGAGTAATTCCAATGTGAGATTATAAATCTAAACTGTATATATGGCAACTGCTGTTTTATTTTTTGTAGGTGCCATCCAGCAGTCTCAGCCTGGAGCTTGAGGCTGCTATTGCAAGTCAGATGGGGGATGGTTAGACATTAGAAAGGTGGTGTACGCAATAAGGCAAGAGCTGCTGTACACTGTGTTGCAATTAGGTATAATATTAGACAGATATACTGCTCAGTAGTGTAGGGTCACTTAAATGTCCTCTTAATCAAAAGAACCGCACCAGACATTTGTGGGCCAAAACTTTATAATATTGGTGTATATATAGTACACATTTGCATTACTTAGCTATTGAACCGGACTTTTAGGCTGCTATAGGGTTTGCTTTTAACCCCATTGTCAGTCAATAATGAAAGTAACTAACTGCGTATAACTGCCATGTCTTTGACTGACACCATGGTGAAGTTAGTTTCACTTTGCCAATGAGTGTCAGTCAAAATACCGATGCATTCTTTGACGTCGCGCTTTGCGCCATTGAAGGGAATGACACGTCATTCTCATTGGTTTAAAACTTTAAATGATGTTACGCCCCAAACACACCCATGACTAATTATTTTATTCGCCTTATACTGCTGAGATTTGCCTACTGCCTTGTACTGCTGCGTACCATTACAATTCTAAACCTTCTATCCAGCTCCCATCTCTGTGTCTGCATTTGGGTCCTAAATTTACACCCCTGGCCTTACAAACTGTGACACAAGCGTGTCAGCCTGCAGAGTGCTAGTGAGATTTAGGAGCTAAATGACAGAATTTGGACCAAATTGGTAATTTGGCAAATTCCAACATTTTAATTGTTTTATATAATTTATTTGTTGTTTATTTCATTTCAACACGACTTTAATCTTAATATGTTCTGGCACGCTTTCTGGTACGGAATCTCAACTGAAAACTTTGTTGGGGGAAAAAGGCTTTTTTCCCCCCTACTAGATGACCTGTCCACCAAGTTAACATAGTCATGGAAAAGTTAGAGTGGTATAATGTCATATGTGCACCACTTTAGACTGACAGTTCCTGACCTAGGACATAATCTTTCAAAACTCTAATGATCTGAGGTGCTGGGATTTTAAAAAATGGGTTCTTAAAGGGCAGTCTCTCTTGATTACAGGACAGGTAATCATCATACCTCTCCTCTCAGTTCAGGCCTGCTGTGTATATTTAAAGAGTTGTGTGCAGGGTGTGTTACTCTAAATGGGTGGCAACTTCACACTTCAGGCAATGGCCTACAACCAAACAGGAAACCAAAGAAAGGTCAAGATGCTGATGCAGCTGCTCACTCTAAGGGTCTGTACGAAATGGAAAGCAGCTACCTGCTTTGTTTCAACACAGAACGCCGTTGTCAGGGTACCAGAAAGAAGAAGAATGTAAAGTTTGACTGCAGCAATAGCTGCTCAGAATTAAATAGAATTATGGACATTGAAGGCAGCATGAAGGATACATCTATGCTGCCTTCAAAATTCGTCAAAACGAAAGTATCTTAGAAGGCAATATTTTCACAGAAATATTTGATCGGGACATGCCTTGATGCCTCGCTCCCCTGTTAGATATCTTGAAAGGCAGCATTTTTCCCCTTTCATACATATTTGTACAACAAAAAGAGACAACCAAAGTCTATATTGGAAGTAAAAAGTCTGCATTTCTAAAGTCATTGCGTATGTTTAAATACATGTTTAGGTTCACAGAGATTTAATATGTTTGAATTTTGAATTCAAATGAGGTCACCGTCATCTTAGTGGTTGTGTTCACCAGGCCTTTTTTATTGATATTTGATAAGTTAGCATGTATTGACAGACACTACTTTATATAGATTTATCACCAAGAATAGAATTAAGCCTTCAACTTACAAATGTGCAATGTATGAAAAAACAAATATACTGTAACTGATTCATAATAACAGTTTCACAAGCTGATGCTAGTGAACAGGAAACATATGGTAACAAATGTCTCATAACATATTTTCTACACTAAAATGAATTAGCTTTGCTGTTAATAAATTACATCCTTTAGGGTCATTGTTGAAAAAAGCATAATGAATGATTATTTCTTATTAGCATATTCACACAAGGCAAATCTGGTATGGGAGCAAACAGAAAACCATGCAATTTTTATCAAGACAAATCACAAAATGGAACATAATAAAATCAAAGATAAACAACGCCAATAAAATCATACAAATAAACAACACCAAGAACACGACACAAAGCAAGACCAGCCATCATGTGTTCTTTCTGCATTAAACATTTAAAAATAGAAAATAACTTAAGGGAAAGAGATAAAGAATTTGGTTCCAAAATGCTATATCCACCATGTTAATGAATTTTATTTATTTATTTATTTATTTACATTACATTATTTTCGAATTAATTTCAGTAAAAATATTTTTGGGTATTGTTATTTGTTTATCAAAACACAACTGCAATGTGATTGATATATTTTCTACACAATTAAATAGCATGACGTTTTATTATTTTTAAAAACGTATATATAGCATTTGGAACCAAACGCATCAAATGGTTTAAGCTTTCAGCGTTCCACCTACAGCACCCCCTGCTGGGTGAACCTGGGAATTGCATCTCGTTGTCTCTCCCTCTTTCTCTCTTTCTCTCTCTGCCTCTTCCTTTGGTTCTCATAGTCTGAAGCTTCAGGGGGGACTGGAGTTGTTGGGGTGTAGGTGGCACAATCAGATCCTCACATTCTGAGAGCAGAACACATAACATACACATACTGTATGATCAACACTAATTATGATTACATAAACGCACACACACTTATAGATTAAGTCATGTATTATAATGTCTTACGTCCAGAGTGTCATATTCAGGGGATCTGGTGGTGAGGTTTGAGACCTGTGTATGAGTCATCAGCAGGACCAGGCTGGACAGCCTACAAATTATACAAATAAGTAGTGTGATGAACTATAAATAAACACAATAAACAATAAACATGGGACACTTATAGGACACTGGTTTGAACACTGGAAGTGTTTCACCACTGAATCACACTGAATCTGAATGATTTCTGTTTATTTGTCTAGGTCAGATTGTTGCACAGACATGTCAATAACATTGACAAAGAATAATCAAATGATCTAGCCTGGCTAGCGCCACCACTTCTCAATGAGACGTGGTCTGGGAACCAAACGTTCATTTTCTCGTATTTGAAAAAAATGTCCAGATCCGTTTATTGGGTGCCACGGATGTCTATCAAATGCGTCTGTGCGCATAGTCTTGCTTTCCCCCCTGTTCTGTGATTAGTTCCCTATCTGAGGCAAAAATTAGGGTGGTAGTTTCCAGGCTGCCTTAGCAGCGTGAATCAAATCGCGCGCAAGGCAGCATGGGAACACCCAGGCTACAGATGATCACCAAATTGTGTTTCATTGTGGAAAATGCATTCACATTATTTAAATGATTTTCCTGCTGTATAAAAGCCCAATCCCCATTGATTTGGAGACATGAGTGAAATAACAGATTCATCCCGTCATACCTGTGGACCAGCGGTGGAGTCTCTTACTGCTGCAGGGCTGGTGGCTCTCATCTCTCTGGTTTGTGTTCTGCAGAGAGAGATTTGTGATTTTTAACACTCTTAACTGTGATCCCCACTGCTCATTCTCTAATTAACACACTAACATATTGTAAAGAATTACACTATAAAGAACAACTCACACTCTCTTGTGAACAGCAACTCCAGTCAGAACTCCAGCTACAACAGCCAGCATGCCTCCAATCACACCTCCAACCACAAGATTTAAGGAGGAATGTTTGTTTGGGACTTTTTAGAAACAGAAAGCAACAACAGCAAAAAGGTAAATAGCAGTTGTATCACATAGTACATTAATATGTATCAGCAGTGACACAGAGAGACTTTGGATGCAGACATATAGATCAGAATTCTAATACAAAGGTTATTTGATAATACATGTTCCTGGAGCTCAAATCGAGTAGCACACAACCATGATGCAGTAGAATTTGACACAGAAATGCAGCAGTACACCCCAGTAAAATACAGTACATTCATCAAAGAAATGCAGCCAGTAAAAAAAACTGGTTGCCACCCCCTTCTGAGATCAATTTTGAAGTGCAATTAAGAAAGTGCTCCGGACCTGGCAAGGAGACCCTGACTCCGGTGGAGTTCTTCAAGCCGACCTTATTTCGTGCCTCACAGTGATAAAGTCCATCCACACCAGGGACGAGGTTAAATGTGAGGTTGGGCATCCTCCCTGTGCCCTGAAGAACTGTTTCATTTCCAGTCTTCCTGTACCAGGTGTAGGTGTGCACTGGTGGGTTGGCATCACTGCTGCAGGTCAGAGTCACTGAGTCGCCCTCATAAAGGTCACCAGAGGGGATGAGTGATGCTGAGGTCATCCTGGGGGAGTCTAGGAATATGATAGTAAATAGATGCCAATGAACCCTCAATAAAAGTAGCCTTCTCAGTTCTTATTTACCCCATGCACGTTACTCTAAATTACCACATGAAGTCATAAATGTTTTCAGAAGTAGCATCTAACAGTACTCACAGTGGACATCCACAAATGTAGCACTTGAATCACCGGCTCCGTGTTTGTGCTCTCCCTTACAGTAGTAAAGCCCACTGTGTTCAGTGCTGATGTTAGTGATGCTGTAACTCCAGCCTTGACCAAGCCATGTGGATTCAGACCCATGCTTCCTGTACCAGGTGAAGGCGTGTGCTGTTCGGTTGGCATCACTGCTGCAGGTCAGAGTCACTGAACTGCCCTCCACTGGTTCAACAGAAGGATGGACTGATCCCAATGTGTTTCTTGGAGCATCTGTCAGAAACATTTCTGTCATTTAGGTTTCACAGTCCATGGATTTGTTTCCAGTGTCTTCTCAGATATACAAAATAGAATCATAAAGGATGGTATAAATCTCACATACTTACATCTGACATTGAGAATCAACTCAGGTGAACTGTGAATCCCATGTCCCTTAACAGCACAGGAGTATTTGCCTGCATCTTCAATGCTGACAGAGTCTATATCCAGCCTGTTGTCAGCTCTGTGTAGATCATTAACAGGCTGTGAGTTCCTGTACCAGATGTAGGTGGGGTTGTTACTCAGACTGCAGTTGGTGCTGCAGGTCAGTGTCACTCTGTCTCCCTTCTTCACTTCTGCTGGATTAACTAGCACTTGCAGTTCTGAAAGAGCATTGTATTAATATAATAAATAGCATATTTTGTCCATGTGTCCACTGACATTTCAAACACTTTTGAGGACACTGCCATTATGAAATATGTATAATCATACAAATACCTGTTACTGTGAGTCCAACAGTTAAACCAGAATATTTTCCTCCTTTATCAGTTATAAACCTGAACTGATAACTGTTTGAGTCACCGAGGCTAAGGTTTCCTATCCTCAGAGTTTGGCTATTTTTATTATTTTCAGTGTAAATCGCTCGGCCTTGATAATGTTCCTCCAGTTTCAAGTCCGGTGGGTTCTCTTTAGCTTTTCCCCACATGGCAATCCAGAATGCCTTTGTGACTGCATGATCACAAGGGTATGTGTAATAGCTGTGGAGCTCCACTGAGGAGCCCTTCAAGGCACAGATGCTCTGTGGGGTGTAGGTCACACTCCAACCACTCAGAACACCTGAAACATGGACGCGCGCACAAACAAACACACACAATGAATCACACACACACACACACACACACACACACAAACACAAAGTACACAACCAATAGAGTGGTATTAATTGCCTAAAATTAGTCACAACAGTTTGTGTTAATCTTTATCAGCAAGACTGCAGCCATGTTCATAGAGCAAGAACAAAACCAAACTAATCTGTACTTACACACAGACGGTGATGGGTGACCCTCATGTCCTCTTACAGCACAGGAGTAATAACCACCATCTTTCTCTCTGCTAACTGAAGGTATGGTAAGGGTGTTGCTGCCGGTTGTGTGCGAGTTGCTCAGAGGCTGTGAGTTCCTGTACCAGACGTAGGTGGGGTTTTTACTCAGACTGCAGGTGGTGCTGCAGGTCAGTGTCACTCTGTCGCCCTTATTCACTGATTTTGGACTCACTTTCACATGAAGATCTGTGTTAAAAAAAAAAAAGACTTAATTTTTGCTTTATGACTATAATCACTTAAGTTATTATTTTACTGAAAAAACAATCCTTTTAGTTTCAAATTTAAAATCCATTTTTCATAATACTAACCTGTAAGTGTCAGAGAGACCTCAGATCCAGATAATTTCCCTTTTGGGTCATCAGTTATGAACCTGAATTTGTATTTTTCCACAGTGTCACTTTCTCTCAGATCCTTGACTCGTAGGGTGCAGTTGTTGACTTTATCACCAAGATATTCCACACGCCCCTGATATCTGGTGTCCAGACTCAAGTCACCCGTGTCTTTTGTCTCAGTCGTCATTTGGATGTGCCAGAATGCCTGTATGATTTTTCGATTCCTTGGATATGAGTAAGTGCAGGGAATGTCCACAGATGACCTCTTTAAACCACAGATGCTGGTTGAGAGATACGTCACTCTGTAGCTCTGACCAAAGACACCTAGTCACACGATAGAGACGTTAACGCATTACTGTTACTGGACCTTCCACAGCTGAAGATCTGCCTAATAAAAGCAGTTATAGCTTTGTTACAGCTGCTCATAACCACGTAGACAGTATCACTGTAGATATATGACCTTATATATGAATATGTGACTTCACATTAGACACACAGGGCCAGATGCAGCTTCAACATTTAATGAGGAGATATACAGTATACGGTGCAGGATTACCTGATAAAAGGCAAAAGACTGCAGTGAGAATCACAGGGCCTTTTGTGAATGGCATGGCTGCACCAACCTTTTAAAAAAGACAAGCCTTATCACTTTGGAGACAATAATGAAAATTATTTCATATTAGATGAGCCAAAAACCAAAATCTAGTAATTTTGTATTCAACAGAGACATTATCTGTTTGCAAATGTTCACCATTAACAAGTTAGTGTTACCACACAGTAGGCTACTTTATATTAATAATCAGGACAGAAATTGGACAGCGAACAAAGAGGTAAGTAAAGAACATGAGAATATCCCTTACTACTGCTTGTAAGATAACAACATATCAAATCATGATGTTCAAAACAAGATCCAAAATGCCCCATTTGTAAAAGTACTCAAGTTCTCACTGACACATCTGTTATTGGCTAACCTTTCCTTCAGTCCAGCTGCTAATAACTGTTATGAATGTACTACTTTATATTAATAATCAGGACAGAAATTGGGCAGCTAATAACTGTTATGAATGTGGTGACTGAACCCAACATGAGCAGAAACAAACATGCTGAGGCAGGGGGCAACCCACTACTTCCCCTTATGCAAAACAGAACGGCCTTAAGATGCTTTAACATTAGGGTAACCAAGACCATTTCAAACATAAATGTTTCATATCTAGTGAAATGCTATTTTCTAAGCATTGTTTGCAGAACCATAAAGACTAATACTTATTATATGCCCCAGATGCAAACATGAAATAAACTAGATGTACCGCAGAGTGGTACAAAATATGACCGCCGCCCAGTCACGTTTGTCAAATTGTGTTAATTTCCTACTTTGTTCCTTTTTTACGTGTTTGTAATTGAGTGTGTGGTTGTTTTTGTGTGTGCTTCTGTGTGTGTTTATTGAGTGTGTGTGCCTGCATGTAAGTTTTTGTGTGTGTGTAGGTGTGTTTGTATGTGCATGTATGTGTAGGTGCATGTGTGTGAGGGTGTGTGTGTGTATATGTATTTGAGTGCGTGTTTGTGCATAGTTGCATGTATGTATGTGTGTGTGCATGTGTAGTGTGCTATTCAACTACTTTACCAATAAACTAGCCCATCAGTTACAATAATGCATACAGAACTGGTTCCTTCCTTCAAAATACTGTAGGGGACTAGTGAATCACCATTATTTAACAATGTTAACAAATATCAAAGTATATATATATATATATAAAGTGTATATATATATATAAATATACACATAAATTAATTTATTGTATGGCCCCCCATGAACGAATGTCCATGAAACTTGGCATGCATTCAGAGGGTGTCATAATGATCCTACACTTTCAATTTCGTGCAGTTTTGACCATGTCAGCCAGAGATATTGTGATTACAACACCTAATGTTTTGCTTTTTAATTTTTGACTAGGTGGCGCTATACATTAAATGAGTGGTAATGGGTTGACAAAACAAAAAATCTGACTAAACCTATATGACCACACACACACACACTATAACTGTAACTATACTCTTGGCTGTATTTTGCAGACACTTTCGTCCAAAGCAACTTAAAGAATAAACCTTAATAGTTAAAATGAACAGTTAAAGTCTACATTAAACATAACAGTAAATATAATAATAATATCAAATATCATAAATTAAAAATATTGTGTTTTATATTACAATAACAAAACCACAAATAGAATTGAGAAACCACCACAGTGATCTATTAAGTGTCATATAGGGGATTTTAATTTAATTCTGGCTGCCAATGAAGAGTAACTAAGACAGGAGATACATGTATCATCTTTTATTAAAGATTAAAGATATGCTGTCACATTCTAAATCAACTGTCTCACTACACAAGCAGGCAAGCCAGCCAACAATGAATTACACTAGTCCTTTTTTGAAAACACATTGACTTATGTTACCGTTCTAAAATCAACCTCTGCTTTCTGATCTTACACATCACCCTTCACCAAGATGGTGGCCATTTCAGTAGATTTACTCACTAACATTTTTGTGGAAACACAATAAGCATGGAAACTAAATGCGCACTTTCTGCAACTGCATTAGCCTACTTGAAATAAGTTACTCCTCTAGTAAGTATTCACATGAAATAAAACAATAAAACATTGAGACCATTCAACAAAGCACACTGGGTAATAACAAATTCAACACATGAACTAGTTGCTATGGATTGTCTCTAGGCTTCCTCAGTCATTGTAAAGCTGCCGAAGCTGAACATTGTCCAAAACTCCCATTTCTCAGACAAGCGTCAATTTGGGAGCTACCACTCCTTCCTTCTCAAATGACTTGAAAAGGCTGTTTGCACAATTTCACAAATGATCACAGGGACCGAAAAACCTAACATGCCAACTTTTTCCGGGTTTATCACATATTTTAACTTTTCCCCCACTGTCTTGCCATTTTAATATTTTCCCGTAGAATATCCCATATTACTGTAATACTCTCATAACATTAGTCTTGCCATCTGGCCTGTCTCTGTGTTGTCCTGTTGTTACCCCCTTGCCCTTCCAGTGAAACAGATGTATTCAAATCATCGTTTTGCTTGCTTGAATGCGAACTTAGAGTGATGTTAACCAATTTAAAGTTAACGACGTGGTTGTCGTGAGAGCACGATTCATTGGCGCTTGCAGTGTTCGGCCGTATGTCTACGTGCGCACCCCATCAGACTACTCAGCAACGAGTAGACAAAGAATTTCCCCTGTTTGTATATTCACTCCAAGTTGGCCTACCATAACTTACCAACTTTACACTGTAGACCATAAACTGGCTATTTAATATGAAATAACCAAATGTATTTGTTCAGCCATAGTTACAAAAAATGTGTTTAAGCATTCAGAAAAAACTGTAAACACATTTTTTGTAACTATGGCTTTTTTTGCAAAACTCTACACACAAATGGCAAAACCACTCACTGAGTTCGCAAAACTAAAAGCACAAACACTGCTTTGCACTCAGTTTGCAATTTTGTAACACACACTTTGCACAACTGTAGGCACTACAGGCATTATTTACATTATTTTGCCAACTCTCTGGCACACTTTCTCATGTGAAAACTGTTTTAGATAATTAGTTCACTTTGCAATCAGCCTAAGCACTATAAATAAGCCACAGGTAATGTACAATGGGTACAATGGAGTGAGCAGGAAGAGTGAGAAGAGAAAGAAATAGGCCTTTTACAGACAAAAAAACAGTCTACATGTGGGGATATTGTCATGTCAGGCCTAGATACGTCATTCCAGAATATATTTTTCCCGGTGCCTTGGACTAGGACATTGCATGTGATGTAGACAGAATTTTGAGAGAGACGACCCGATGTAGACTGATTTGTTTTGTCTCAGTGAAATGCTATTTTGTGTTTTGACTTGGAAAAACACACTTGTGTGTAAAAACAGTAAACACTAATACTTGAAGTTTGGATCCCTGTATGTTTACAGAACTATGACAAAAGTATGACCTCAAACTGACATAGTCTACCTTGTGCACAGAGAAAGCAAAAGCCAGATGTGTTTTTTATTCATACCATCAGTGTGTTGTTGGCACATTGTGTGCTTACTATTGTGATGGCTTGTGTTTACTGTTAGATACGAAAACACCATTTTTACGAAGGTGTGAAGAGTTAAGCAAGGTGTGTTAGCTTTTGCAAGAGAACTACAATGTTTTGCTGATTGGGTGAGAGGTTTTGCCATTTGTGTGTAGAGTTTTGCAAAAAAAGCCATAGTTACAAAA
Organism: Alosa pseudoharengus; assembly: GCF_046254945.1. NCBI lineage: Eukaryota > Metazoa > Chordata > Actinopteri > Clupeiformes > Clupeidae > Alosa > Alosa pseudoharengus. The sequence continues at coordinate 37,787,069 of NW_027468564.1, read as the reverse complement.
AATGTGCTTAAGCAATCAGAAAAAACTGTAATATAGGCTGTTAGGCGTGAATAAAGTAGGCTACTTTGTTGCTCCAACCCTTCCAACGTTAATGGGGACGAATGTTGACATTTTCCGTATTTTGCGTGAGAAACCCAGGAAATCTCCCTTATTTTCATTGTTCAATGTTGACAGCTATGGAACGAAAGAGAACGTTATATGGCGACAGAAATCAATAATCAAACAAGCCACTTTGATTTTTTGCTGTTTTCATGAATACAAAACATGGGTGACCCCCCCTTCCTAGACAAAAAAAAGTTGTGACCCTCCCCTCAACAAAGAATAAAAAGACATGACCCTCCGCTATTTTCCTCCAGTGACCCCTTCAATAAATAACGAACATTCCCCAAAACATTGTACTCACTTGGGTTTGTTGAGAAGGAGAGAGTTGCTCTGGGTGTACGGGAACTTTATTAATGCTACTGGTAGTAGAAAATACTGTATATAGTCGTGTGTGTGTGTGTGTGTGTGTGTGTGCGCGCGCCAAAGTAGGAGGAGCTGTTAACACTGATGCAGAGACTGCACTTCTCTTTTTTAATCTGTGTGAGGCCTGGACGCTTCTTACAGGGCGATGAGTAGCACCACTCCCTAAACTGCCTACCTTACTACTAGTATTACCCAGTTAAGATAACTAGTGTAAAATGCAGTGTCCCTTTATGCATGTACGGACACACTGAAGGAGTGAGAAGAACTTCTATTCCTTTGTTCCTTTCCCTTGTTGACTGATGGACAAATATAGAAAGTGCATACCGGTGCTAGAATGGTGTTAATGATTGTTATATTGTTACCTCAGTGAAACTGTCTGAAACGTTATTAATTTCTTACACACCAGGATGGAAAGCATAAAATGAGCTCTGCATCAGTGTTTTCAGTTCCTTTATCCACTGATGGGCACTTCCGCACCCTCACTAGCAGCCTTTAGTAAATTTGAAGTGTTATGTCAATATACTGCATGTCTGAAGACAGCAAATGTTAAATAAAGGAAAAAACAAAAAAAAACAAATATCACACAAGTATTACTCTTACGACTATTAACTGCATGTTAGCAATAATAATTACAGTTAATTGTAAATTCATTAATATTACAATATGCTCAATGCTGTTATTATTTTGCACCACATTGAAGTGTTATTTAAGTATATCTGCCAATCAACACCAACCCATAAACAACCACAACCAATCAACATGGTGATTCAAGAACTTGGAGGGGAGGGCAATACATCTGATTGGTTGTTGAGCTCAAATATCAAATATTTCAAATATGTTTGTTTGTGTTTGTATGTCTGAGAGAGAGAGTGTCTGTCTCTACAGAAACAGGAAACAAAGCCCTAACAAGGAACAGTGACCAACACAATACTTACATTATACACACAGAGCAAACAAACAAGCAGATTATTAGGAGTAATATTTATTTGATCATTTTATTTGTGTCTGGAGAGAGACTTTGTAATGTGGATGACTCCAAAGTGAGGAGAGAGAGAAAGCTCCCCAACTGCCATCACACATTCTAACAGTTTCCAGGCAGAGAACAAGTAACCACTTTAGCCCATCACCATAACAACCAGTGAACTGAGACAACCACGGTGTCACACTCAGGTAGGGATGTGACGCTCAAAGCTGACGTTTCGAAACAATCGAGCTTCCGAAACGCAAGTGTTTCAACGGAAGTGTGGTTCAAAACACCCATGTCACGTGACCATGGCTAAGTGAGGCTTCGTGGTGTTTCAATTTGGTTTGGACAGGTGGCACACTTACCGCGCGAGCCAATTACCCAAGTAAACACCTGTTTGATCTAAATTACAAAGTCCCAGAATGCTTAAAAGTCATTCAAACATCCTATCTTTGTGGGTTTTTTGTGAGGAGAGAGATTGAGAGATATAGCGACATATAGCGATTGATAGTGCATTCTTGTGATTGATAGGTTAGTGATATAGATTAATTAACAGGCTAGAGACCGACAGTGAGCGATAGTTTAGATAGATAGTTGAACCTGATTAGTCTAACCTGCTTCATTCATGCATCCTTTATTTCCCTACAACATGTTCCCAAAAAAAACCCTGGTCCATAAGCATAGCCTACATTTTAAAACCATTGTAGCATTTTTCCTCTCCAGCATATTCCAAAGGATAATAACAAAACATCTGTAACTGGCAGATATAAAAATGTTCTAGTTACTGAAGGCATATACTAGTCTGAACTTTAAGCACCAGCAGGGAGTCGCTCTGGCCGAATGCAAGCGTGTTAACCACTGAACCACGTGGCTGTGGACGTAATCTTGCGTTCCATGTTGGCTATTTATATTCTTTGTCTGAAGCAGTTGTGAGTCACGGTCAAAATGTGATGTTAGCAAAACTGGCCACTAGATGTCACCATGGAGTTATGTGTCGGATTGTTTTGAAGCCTCGACACATTCCGGCGCAATTGCTTCGAACGTTTCGTTGTTTCACAAAGCCTCGTTCTGCCCATCCCTACGCTCAGGGCAAGAAAAATAAGTCAGATCTGCGTCAGCAGAGTAGCCTGGCACGATGATGCTCCTCTTTAGCTCAGCTGGACAAGACATGCTGTAATTTAAAATAAATACACTTGTTAACCTACCTGAAGTCTGATGACTGAGTAAAAATCTTGCACAACCTCACAACAAGTAGTCGAATCCCAAATGCACTGTCCAATACTTCTCACACAGGACTTCTCACACAGGACTTCTCCTCACACAGGACTCCTTTCTTTAGTCTTCTCCTCAACATGAAATGAGCCGGCCTTAAATAGGCCAGCCAATTACCCAATCAAGACTTGGGTTAAACCATTTTTGAGGGGTGATGGTCTGTACCAATATCCCTCTACTGTTCAAATCTTTCCTATTACAAAGATGCATACATACACATAGCCGTGGCCTACTGGTTAGCGTTTCGGGCTTGTAACCGGAGGGTTGCCGGTTCATACCACGACCAGTAGGAAGCACTGAAGTGCCCTTGAGCAAGGCACCTAACCCCTCACTGCTCCCTGAGCGCCGCTGTTGTTCTCTCTCTCTTTCTCTCTCTTCTCTTAGTTCTTGTTGTCTGAGGCCTCAAGGGGAACTGGAGTTGTGAGGGTGTAGGTGGCACCATCAGCAGAGATCTTCACATTCTGAGAGCAGAACACATGACAGATATGATCAACACTAATTATTATTACATCAACACAATACTCACACTTACACATTAAATAATATGTTGCAATGTCTTACATCCAGAGTGTCATATTCAGGAGATCTGGTGGTGAAGTTGAGACCTGTGTATGTGTCATCAGCAGGACCAGGCTGGACAGCCTAAAAATTATACAAATAAAGTGTGATAAATAGTAAATAAACACATTATAGGACACTGGTTTTACTCATTTGAGAGAAACTAAATGAGTTATAGATGAACACTATGTGCCATCCCTTTCCCAATTCTCTCATCACAATGGCACATGCAGGTGCACAGCTGTATATGCTGTGTGTGTGTAAGGCCAGCCTCTTTGCATATAGGCAGGAGAGGAATTCTCACGGTGACAGAATGCCCTTTGTAGTCAATTTGCCTCTTTGTATGTAAATTGTCTTAGCTGGTATTTGACCTTATAGTTGTCAACACCCCCCCACCTGGTCTCCCCTCTCTTCAACCAATAACTCCTCATGAACTCAACTACTGAAAACTGAAATGTATTCTGTCAAATGAGAAAGAGAGAGAGAGAGAGAGAGAGAGAGAGAGAGAGAGGTTGAAAAGGCTTTAGGTCGTCCTGTATGCTCTGGTCGTCCTGCAGGCTTCCTGGTGTCATTACATTGAACTGATATATTTAACAGGCACTTTTATCCAAAACAACACAGACTTGCAGCAGTGGGCTCAGGAATCGTACCTGGATCGACTGATTGTCAGTCGCCGATGTCACCACAGGTCCACCACACCCGCTGGGACAACAATTTGAGAAAGATGAACTTACTGCCAGAGTGTCATATTCAGAGGACGTGGCCCCAGGGTTCAGAGCTGTGTATGTGTCATCACTGGAGTTATTGTCTGCGGTCTGTTTGAACACACAATGACAATGATGAAGTGTTTCTCTGAATATCAATGATTTCTGATTATTTGTATAGGTCAGACTGTTACACAGACAGGCCAATAACATTGACAAAGAAAAATCAAATCACCAAATTGTGTTCCATTGTGGAAAATGAATTCACATCATTTAAATGATGCCATGAGCCATTTATACTCGCTGAGCAAAGTCAAATTGTGCTCTCGGGAACTCTGGATTTCCAGGGTAGGGGTGCACTGCATTTCTGTATCTTATTCTACTGCATCATGGTTCTACTGCTGTATAAATGGCCCATCACAATTGATCTGGAGATATGAAATTGTGTTTTCATTGTGGAAAATGCATTCACATTATTTAAATGATTTTCCTGCTGTATAAATGCCCAATCCCCATTGATTTGGAGACATGAAGGCAATAACAGATTCATCCCGTCATACCTGTGGACCAGCGGTGGTGTCTCTTACTGCTGCAGTGCTGGTGCCCCTCATCTCTCTGGCTTGTGTCCTGCAGAGAGAGATTTGTGATTTTAACACTCTTAACTGTGATCCCCACTGCTCATTCTCTAATTAACACACTAACATATTGTAAAGATTTACACTATAAAGAACAACTCACACTCTCTTGAGTTAATAACAAGATTCAAGGAGGAATGTTTTTTTGTAACTTTTTAGAAACAGAAAGCAACAAAAGCAAAGAGGTAAATATCAGTTGTATCACATAGTATATTAATACAGTATGTGTCATCAGTGACACACAGAGACTTCCTCCGTGGAAAACATTGGATGCAGACATATAGATCAGAGTTCTAATACAAAAGTTAATTGATAATACATGTTCCTGGAGCTCAAATCTACAGAGTAGCACACAACCATGATGCAGTAGAATTTGACACAGAAATGCAGCAGTACACCCCAGTAAAATACAGTACATTCATCAAAGAAATGCAGCCAGTAAAAAAAACTGGTTGCCACCCCCTTCTGAGATCAATTTTGAAGTGCAATTAAGAAAGTGCTCTGGACCTGGCAAGAAGACCCTGACTCCGGTGGAGTTCTTCAAGCCGACCTTATTTCGTGCCTCACAGTGATAAAGTCCATCCACACCAGGGACGAGGTTAAATGTGAGGTTGGGCATCCTCCCTGTGCCCTGAAGAACTGTTTCATTTCCAGTCTTCCTGTACCAGGTGTAGTTGTGCACTGGTGGGTTGGCATCACTGCTGCAGGTCAGAGTCACTGAGTCGCCCTCCTGAAGGTCACCAGAGGGGCTGAGAGATGCTGAGGTCTTCCTGGGGGAGTCTAGAGGGGAACATGATAATTGTACATAGCAATCTGATCAGCAATCCCTTCAGCTCTCTTTGACCTTGTGCACTGTACTCTAAATTATACCGCTTGATAATGACTTGAATGATGTTTTCAGATAGAAAAGAATGTTAAAATTCACACCACCTCATCAGCTGCATTATGATGTCAGATATCATTTGACTCTTTACTCTCTGAAAACAAGTTTGATTCCCTGACTTGATAATCATATCTAACAGTACTCACAGTGCACATCCAGAAATGTGGCATTGGAAGTGTTGGCTCCATGTTTGTTCTCTGCCCTACAGTAGTAAAGTCCACTGTGTTCAGTGCTGATGTTAGTGATGCTGTACGTTTGTCCTTCTCCAATCCATGCAGGTTCAGATCCATGCTTCCTGTACCAGGTGTAGTTGTGCACTGGTGGGTTGGCATCGCTGCTGCAGGTCAGAGTCACTGAGTCGCCCTCCTGAAGGTCACCAGAGAGGTTGAGTGATGCTGAGGTCATCCTGGGGGAGTCTAGGAATATGATAGTAAATAGATGCCAATGAACCCTCAATAAAAGTAGCCTTCTCAGTTCTTATTTACCCCATGCACGTTACTCTAAATTACCACATGAAGTCATAAATGTTTTCAGAAGTAGCATCTAACAGTACTCACAGTGGACATCCACAAATGTGGCACTTGAATCACTGACTCCATGTTTGTTCTCTCCCTTACAGTAGTAAAGCCCACTGTGTTCAGTGCTGATGTTAGTGATGCTGTAACTCCAGCCTTGACCAAGCCATGTGGATTCAGACCCATGCTTCCTGTACCAGGTGAAGGCGTGTGCTGTTCGGTTGGCATCACTGCTGCAGGTCAGAGTCACTGAACTGCCCTCCACTGGTTCAACAGAAGGATGGACTGATGCCAATGTGTTTCTTGGGGCATCTGTCAGAAACATTTCTGTCATTTATGTTTTTCACATTCTGTGAATTTGTTCCCAGCGTCTTCTCAGATATACAAAACAGAATCATAAAGGATGGTATGAATCTCACATACTTACATCTGACATTGAGAATCAACTCAGGTGAACTGTGAATCCCATGTCCCTTAACAGCACAGGAGTATTTGCCTGCATCTTCAATGCTGACAGAGTCTATATCCAGCCTGTTGTCAGCTGTGTGTACATCATTAACAGGCTGTGAGTTCCTGTACCAGATGTAGGTGGAGTTGTTACTCAGACTGCAGGTGCTGCTGCAGGTCAGGGTCACTTTCTCTCCCTCTTTCACTGTTGCAGGATCCACCAGTACTTGCAGTTCTGAAAGAACATTGTAGATAAATAGCATATTTTGTCCATGTGTCCACTGACATTTCAAACACTTTTGAGGACACTGCCATTATGAAATATGTATAATCATACAAATACCTGTAACTGTGAGTCCAACAGTTACACCAGTATATCTTGCTCCTACTTTATCAGTTGTAAACCTGAAGCGATAACTGTTTGAGTCATCAAGGCTAAGGTTTCCTATCCTTAGAGTGTGGCTATTATTATTATTTTCAGTGTAAATCACTCGGCCTTGATAATGTTCATCCAGTATTAAATCCTGTGGGTTCTCTTCACCATCCACCCATGTGGTAAACCAGAATGCCTTTGTGACTGCATGATCACAAGGATATGTGTAATAGCTGTGGAGCTGCACTGAAGAGCCCTTCAAGGCACAGATGCTCTGTGGGGTGTAGGTCACACTCCAGCCACTCAGAACACCTGAAACATGGACGCGCGCACAAACACACACACACACACACACAATGAATCACACACGCACACACACACACACACACACACACACACATACACACACACATACACACACACACACACACACACACACACACACACACACACATGGACACACACACACATACACACACACATGGACACACACACACACACACACACACACACACACACACACACACACACACGCGCACACACACACACACACACACACACACACACACACACACACACACACACACACACACACACACACACACACACACACACACACACACACACACACACACACACACACACACACACAAGTGCATAACCAATCATAGAGTGGTATTAATTGCCTAAAATCATTCACAACAGTTTGCGTTAATCTTCATCAGCATGACTGCAGTGCAGACATGTTTATAGAGCGAGAACAAAACCAAACTAATCTGTACTTACACACAGATGGTGATGAGTGACCCTCATGTCCTCTTACAGCACAGGAGTAATAACCAGCATCCTCTGTTCTAACTGAAGGTATGGACAGGGTGTTGCTGTCGGTTGTGTGTGAGTTACTCAGAGGCTGTGAGTTCCTGTACCAGATGTAGGTGGGGTTGTTACTCAGACTGCAGGTGGTGCTGCAGGTCAGTGTCACTGTGTTGTCCTTATTCACTGGTTCTGGACTCACTGTTACATGAAGATCTGTGTGCAAAAAGGCTTAAATGGTTATTGTCATATAGCAAAAAGTTATTACTTTACTGAAAAAAAACATAATCCTTTTAGTTTTAAATTTAAAATCCATTTTTCATAATACTAACCTGTAAGTGTCAGAGAGACCTCAGATCCAGAGAACTTCCCTATTGGGTCATCAGTTATGAACCTGAATCTGTATTGTTTCTCAGTGTCATTGTCTCTCAGATCCTTGATTCTTAGGGTACAGTTGTTCCTTTTATCCCCAAGATATTTCACACGCCCCTGATATCTGGAATCCAGACTTAAGTCAACCATCCCCTGTTTAAAGTGCCAGAATGTTTCATTGATTTTTAGATTCCTTGGATATGAGTAAGTGCAGGGAATGTCCACAAATGACCCCTTTAAACCGCAGATGCTGGTAGAGGGATACATCACATCCCATTTACCCTGACCAAGGACACCTGGTCACATGATAGAAAAAGGTTAAAGCATCACTTCTACTGGACCTTTCACAGCTGAAGATCTGCCTTAGAATTCAAATTTGACAGCAGTTGCTAGCTTTATTACAAGCATTTTAGGAACATTGAAGCTGCTCATAACCGTGTAGACAGTAACACTGAGGATAATATGACCTTGTATATGAATATATGACTTCACATTAGTCACACAGGGCCACATGCAGTTTCAACATTTAATGAGGAGATATACAGTATACAGTATACGGTGCAGGATTACCTGATAAAAGGCAAAGAACTGTGATGAGAATCACGGGGCCTTTTGTGAATGGCATGGCTGCACCAACCTTTTAAAAAGACAAGCCTTATCACTTTGGAGACAGTAATGAAAAATCTAGTACTTATGTATTCAATAGAGACATTATCTGTTTGCACATGTTCACCATTAACAAGTTAGTGTTACCACACAGTAGGCTACTTTATATTAATCAGCACAAAAATTAGGCAGCGAACAAAGAGGCAAGTAAAGAACATGAGAATATCTCTTACTACTGCTTGTAAAATAACAAAATTTCAAATCATGATGTTCAAAACAAGCTCAAGCAAATGTCCCATTTGTAAAAGTACTCACCCAACCGTTCTCACCAACACATCTCTAAGCTGCTTAACATGTGTTATGAATGTGGTGACTGAATGTGGTGACTGAACCCAATATGTGCAGAAACAAACATGCTGATGCTGGGTGCAACCCACTTCCCCTTATGTAAAACAGAACGGGCTGAGGTGTGTATTAACACAAGGCTAACCAAGACCATGTCAAATGCATTTCTTCATATCTTACAGGTCTAATCATTTACCATTTGTTTGCATGTTAAACATACAAGTTTGCAGAAGCATAAAGAGTAATACTTAATTTCAGCCGAATGCAAACGTGCAATAAATAAATAAATAAATAAATAAATGTCTTACTTTGTTCTCCAAATCAAACATAGAACATCCAGCTCTCTTGCATGATGCTATTTCTATATCACAAACACCAACATTTCTAAAGATTTACCAGCAGAACACCAGTCATGCATTTCCTATATGCAAATAACTATACTGAATTGTGGACTTGTGATATTTCAGCATCATCAGTTCTAGTGGCAGCAGTGCAGCGAAGTGTAGCAATGTGATCACATGTTAATGTAAGCTAAGCAGACGGGAAACTGCTTCTAGCTCATATAGTGTCTGAGTAGGGTGAGACTATTACACTCTCACAATTACACAATGTCACCTTCTTTTACACACACTCTCTCACATAGGCCTGCAGTGCTACAGAATACTGTGCAGCAGTTTCAGGCACGTTGGAAAGTACACTGTCGATGCTTGCAAAATGATATGAAGAGTTTTTTTTATTTTTTTTATCTTAAATCTTTTTGTTCTTTTTAAAAAAAAAACTATTTTGAATAACTATCTGATAAAGAAGTAACATATTGCACTTACTTGTGTTTGCTGAGAGGGAGAGAGAGAAGGCTGTTCTGTCTTTACAGGAACTTATCATAAGCTAAAATAGAATGTGCATAAATAAGTGACTGTGTGTGTGTGAGAGAGAGAGAGAGAGAGAGAGAAGGGGGTAGCCAATGAAGGGCGAGCTGTTAGAACTGATGCGGAGACTGTGCTTCTCTTTTTGTCTTATCTGTGGTCATTGTGAACTGAGGCCCTTCTACAGAAGAGCAGCTGCTCCAGACTCCCCACTGTACTTACTGTACATCTTACATCGTACTAGTTGGACCATTCAACCAGATTCAAGTGTATTTTATTTGAAATTACTAATGACTACATTTGCACTTCTTATGTGAGCTGAAGGGGAGCATCATCGTGCCAGGCTACTCTGCTGATGCTGATCTGACATCATCTCCTGAGTGTGACACTGGTTGTGTCAGTTTGCTGGTTGTTATGGTGATGGGCTAAAGTGCTTGCTTCTTGTTATCTGCCTGGAAACTGTTAGAATGTGTGATGGCAGTTGGTGAACTTTTCTCCATCTTTCTGCAGCTTCTGCCCCACCCCAGTACTGAGTCTCTCTCCAAACACAAATATTACTTCTCATAGAAAATAAAGTAAATAACACTCCTAATAATCTGCCCAAATCTATTTGCTATGTGTGTGTAAGTTTTGTGTTGGTCACTGCTCCTTGCCAGGTATTTGTGCTTCTACAGGATTGTTTCTGCATCAGATGTCTGCTCTGTTTCCCCTTTCAGTGTTGTTTATGGGTTGGTGTTGATTGTATATGGGTTGGTGTTGATTGGCTGGTATTGTTTATGGGTTGGTGTTGAATTCCCATTTTCCAGGGCCAGGTGGGCTACTTTTGAACACCAAAGATTTTAAGGTTCAAAACCACAGAACTGCAGCAGGGATGCAAACACGCCGCTTTTCGGCGCCTCCCGCTTTTTTCACGTCAGTTTGGGTGACTTGTGTGAATCGTGCAGATCCGAAGAGTTTTTTTTAATGGGGTGGGGGGGGGGGGGGGTCTGATCATCAAGGATGCTTTCCGACGACTGTAGCTTTTTTCACGTCATCTAGGCTACCGCAGGCTACAAGAGGAACCTGAGCGTTTCTCATATGGGCCTGCTGGTAAATGTGCTTCTGATAACCTCCACTCATCTTTGATCATGTAGCAAAGCAAAGGAGCTGTAGTCTATCGTTCTGATAGCAGCTAAGAAAATATAGGCTCCGTTAGGAGGCAACTCTCAGTTCGCGATCTTACCTCCGCAGTATAGCTATACTTCAGGTGGAAGTTTTAACACGCAACACGCTGCCATCTGACTCATCATCCGGAACCGTACAATAATACAATTATTCCTGTCAGTGACCTAGGCCTAGTATTTAATGTTATGTGGGAATTGCAAGAATACGGGTAAAAACAATTCCTTAGCCTACTTCAACCACGGAATTGCGTGTGTCATTAATTAAAACGGTAGGAAAACTGAATGAAAGACGGCGATGTCCATCAACAAAAACAGCACAGAGTCAAAACGTAGGCCTAATTTAAAGTCCCAGACATTTAAAGGGACAGCGATCACTCAAGACATAGGCCTACACCACGAGTGATGAACGTGAAATGCTTTGAATAGCCTACTACAAAATACTGCATTTATATGACAACTGCGTATAGAACCATTCTAATCTAGCTAATGGTAAATTAAGTATAGCATTCACATATAGCCTAAAGCATTCAATAGCCTGATGAAAACTTGTTCAGTCAGTTAAATTGCTCTCATAAAAGGAACAGCAGGCCTAATATTCCAAATAGGCTAGTGTCCTTTCACTTTGACTGCAACATATGAGTTAAACCATGTTAAATTCAAAAGCATCTGGCAAGTGACAGGAGGTTTTAGGGGAGGAAAAGAGAAAAAAAGTCACCTTGACAAAAGTCAAGTTACCTGATTCCACAGTCAATGTTCAGTATTTGGCCTATAATTAAGCCTATAATATTTGGCATTTTTGAATCCATGAAAATTAATCAAAATCTATCATTTCCTATGAACAACAGACCCCAATAACACATGGAATTGCTAAAAAATTTGAAGGATCGAAAATAATCCAATCATTGGCTTAAAGAATCAATATTGTATTGAATCGTGATGAAACTTGTGATTTACACCCCTATATGGCATCCTTACAATTAGGGAAGGTTTTTCGGAAGTATTTCTCATGCAAGCACTGTGCCACCATGCTGAGTAATGCAATGAAATTTGCAATTTTGCATTAGTAAAGCAGTCCACCGATGTGCATGTTTTCACCGATGTGCTTTAGTTTCAATTGTGCAACAACAAGACCATAACAATGATAATGGTTTTATATATCCATAAAGATACATTTCTGGAACTATCTTAGACTGTTTTTTTTTACGAGGGGGGGGGGGGGGTTGGTTGGTCATGTTTCTCTCTTTTTTCACCTCACATGTCTTTGCATCACTGCCAAGGAACTGGGACAGTGTATTTTCATATAAAGAACATTTTTGTGTGAATAGGGTGAGCCCTGGATGGCAGAGGTGGTGGCAAAATGTAATTATATGATATTTCCTGCGGGGGCGTGGGCTTCGATAATCTCACTCCTTTTTGACCATACCTCTGTTTGCATCCCTGCTGCAGGCAGTAGGCCTTCCTTTAAATAACACTTCAATATGACGGATACTAGTTAAACAATGATCGCAATAAGGGTCAAAATATTAATGCATTAAATACTAGTAAGAGTAATAGTATTTTGATGCATTTGCCATAGTTGTCTCTAAATATGTAATATATTGACATGACCCTGCATGTTTACTAGGCTGCTAGTGAGGGTGTGAAAGTGGCCATCAGTGTCACTGAAAAGAGGAACTGAAAACACTGATGCAGAGTTTATTTTATGCACATCCAACTTGGTATGTGAGAAATGAATAAAGTTTCAGACTTAAGGTTCCATTGATTTATCATTAACATCATTCTAGCATGGGCATGCTTTCTATATTTGTCAACCAGCATGCAAAAGGAACAAAGGAAAGAAGACATCTCTCTCTCTAGCTTTATCTCTATCTCTGTCTGTCTGTCTGTCTGTCTATCTGTCTGTTTGTCTCTCTTTCTCTTTCTCTCTCTCTCTGCCCCCCACCAGACACTCTCCGTAGATACTTGGACTATTTCCATTTCACTTCAGACAAAGTACACAACATGTATGGCTCTATAAGCTGATTTGACAGTTTTAACACTTTTTCACTCTTTTGTGGGTGTGGTCCGATACGTCTGCTACTGTATTTACAGGTAGATTTACAGGAACTTCGGCTGCGCTGCTCGAAAGGGGAAGACATTTGTACAGTAGAGGAGGAGAAATGGAATATGCTGTAGATTAGATTAGATTAGATTATTCAATTTTAATGATGATTTCTTGAATTTGCCCTGGGGATCAATAAAGTATTTATCTATCTATTTGAGCAGCAATTCCCGTTATAGAGAGCTAAAGTTGCCTACATGAGGGCAGTGAGATTACGCTGTCTATAAAAAGTATAACTATAACTAAAGTATAACTATACACTTACTGTAAGTATGAATGGGGAGTATCTGTACTTTACTTCAGTTTTTATTTTTACTTTTACTTCACTACATTTTTAAAATTAAATGTGTACTTTTACTCCACTACATTTCAATTAGCAGCATTAAGTAGAAAGTAGACTAAAATGAAAACAAAACAAACAGCTACATTCAGCTTGTTAGATATTTGCAACCCCAATATCTTTTCACCTGATGTCACCACGGGACATTAGATTTAGATTAGACTTTATTGTCATTGTGCAGAGTACAATTACAGAGAAAACGAAATGCAGTTTGTATCTATGTCAGGATCCCCACCTGGACTGTTAGTTTTGTCTCATCATCATGTGTAAACTTGACAATGATGTTAGAGCCATGTACAGGTGTGCAGTCGTAGGTGAAGAGGAAGTAGAGGAGAGGGCTCAGCACACAGCCTTGTGGTATGCTGATGTTCAGGGTGAGGGTTGAGGATGTGAGGTTATCTAACCTAACAGACTGTGGTCTGTTGGTTAGGATGTCCAGAATACAGTTACAGAGGGAGGTATTGATGCCCAGACAATCCTTTTCAAGTCCAGGCACTAATTGAGGTCTTAGGCACACAAGGACATTCACATTGCCGCCTTTAAACCATTTCTGTTTAGCTTTCAGGTCATTGTCTTGTTAGAGCAGTGTTTTTCAACCACTGTGCCGGGGCACACTAGTGTGCCGTGAGAGATCATCAGGTGTGCCGCAGAAAATTACCCAAATGTCACTCACTGGTCCAGAAAACAACTGTTGCATCAAAGAATTTACAACCACATGCTCTCATTGATTGTATGATTGCACTATTTGTGGTATGCAGGCATTGTACAACGGGGGCCCCATATCCAGTATTCACAGAATCATCACATATCCAGTTCATAACAACAATTAAATTAGATATAGTCACCTACAAATGAAACAGAGGGTGCTTGTTTTATTGAGCAGGTCTTGCATAGAAGCCATAATAAGGCCATATCTGTGTATTATTTGAAGTTTTAGGCTATGGTATGTTTATTTTTTCTTCACACAGGATGTTAGTGTGGCGTGGGACATTTTAAGTCTCAAAAGTGTGCCGTGGCACAAAAAAGGTTGGAAAACACTGTGTTAGAAAGTAAATCTTCTCCCAAGTCATAGTTCGGTAACACTTTACTTGACAGTATCGACATAAGAGTGACATGACACTGTCATGAACATATGGCACTGTCATGCCACATGAACCCTAGCCCTAATCCTAACCTCTAAGCCCTTTCAGACATACGTGTAAGACCGGAGGTTCTGCCGATGTTAAACTGTGGGGCCGTATATCTGAACGACATAACCGGTCATATGGAAGTCCGAATTCACCCGGTGTTTATACTACTCCCCCCCTAGTATTTCCTCCGGACATTATGTAAATGTGCTGTGTCTGAACGAGGAGTAGAACATGCGGTTAAAATCACACCTAGTGAGAGGGCTCATTTCCCTAATGTGCCGAGTAATGTGCCGAAGCTTCGAAACATGAAAGACAAGGAAAACACAGCGACATCTGGTGGTTTGCATAAATTATCGCAACCACGAACTATTGAAAAGAATGCCTACAACGTTCAACACAATGCCAAAGCTTCGAAATGTTCTCGTTCATTACATTAAAAGTGTTGCAAGAAATTTGCACTTCTGTTTGTCTCAATTCAATACAATAAAATACGATTAGGCAACATAATGCCGTCACTCGTTATCACGTGAAGATTGGTGTTTCCGTGGAGTCGTGAAATCATGTTATCCCAGTCAATGATACAATCGGTCTACCATCCACTTAACGCCCGCAGTAGACACTACTTAGCTTCTGAACCAGTACGAAGTATTATCAACCTCAACACGCTACGGACGAGAGTGAAAAGGAAACGACCAGGCACCTAATTAAACCAAACCCTATATGGCCCGACATTGACGTTTCATGAATCAAACTTTCAATAAAAGGAAAATATTATGTCAGCCATTATTGTTAAGCCTACATATAGAAATTATTAGCCTGTATTGCTTTTAAATTAGGCTACATGATTGAAGTTGAGACAAGAATGCAACACAGACACGTTTTAATAAATGGCAAAGCTTTAGGCTAGGCCTAGGCTATTTCTTCTTTATTTCTATGTGCATGATATTATGGATTATGGGCATTTTCCGAAAGAAAAGAACGTAAATTCCCAAACAGAGAAAGCATCCTATATAAAACAGGGCTTCCCACAAATTTCGCCTGACTCTTGCAATACAACACAACTCATTCCGACACTAGAGCGGGTGCCCTGGTTCGCGCAATTTTGTGCCTTTGAGTCAGATTCCGAAGCAGTCACGT
Source organism: Alosa pseudoharengus (assembly GCF_046254945.1). Classification (NCBI taxonomy): domain Eukaryota; kingdom Metazoa; phylum Chordata; class Actinopteri; order Clupeiformes; family Clupeidae; genus Alosa; species Alosa pseudoharengus. The sequence continues at coordinate 37,771,383 of NW_027468564.1, read as the reverse complement.
GGGTGTGTGTCCCAAACGAAGCTTCAGACGTCACACTCACAAACCGAGGCCTCGTTTGTCATCAGTCACGTGATTTTTATGGAAACGACACAAGCCTCGAACCGGGGCTTCATCTGGCACGCCCCTTTCTGCTCGACACAAGTTCCGAAGCCTCGCTTCATTGGGCACATCACTAGAAACAGGCAAAAACAAACACAGGACAATATACAAAATGGCCACCAGGGTGGCACAAACTCAGTAGTCCGGGCCAGATCCTGAACAGTAACAGAGGCAGGCCCAGTTTCACATCCTGGAAGAGAATGTGAGGTCATCTGCATAGAAATTCTCATTCAGTGTGTCCATCCATGCATAAGGGAACATTGTTTGGGATTAGAGGAAGCTACACTAGTTAGCCTAACAGGATGATGCTAGTAAGGTGGAAGAGGAAGGCAGTTTTGGTGAGTGGTGTCAATGTAAGAATGAATGATCCTCATCCTTCTGTTAAAAGTCTACAGGCCACACACTGATCACAGATAAAAAAAAACAGAGAAGTGCAGTGTTTGCTTCAGAATTAACAGCTCCTCCTCCTTTGATTAAAACACACACTAAGACACACACATAACTATATATTTCAATTTGTACCAATAGCATAAGAGGAGTCCCTGTACACCCAGAGCAACTCTCTCTCCCTCTCAACAAACCCAAGTGAGTAAAATATTTTACTTTTCATTCATAAAAGCCCTTTAACGTTTCCCTGCTCATAATTTTAAAAGATTGGTGATCCATAGGTGTGATGGTTTCTACAGCCTCTCCTAACCTTCATCTTTTCTACTTGAGTGTCACAATTGGTGATGTCTACAAACTGGTCTTCATGGCATGGTTCATTTTGGAGATGAACTGGTCTTCATGGCATGGTTCATTTTGGAGATGAACTGGTCTTCATGGCATGGTTCATATTGGAGATGAACATGGGTTGCTAAATTGCTTTAATCTCTTGATTTTTATCTCATTAGATAATGTTATACAGTTTACAGAGTAACTATTACTGTACATATGTACTGTTTATGTGTGTTTGTATGTATGCGTGTGTGTCTGTGTGTGTGTGTGTGTGTGTGTGTGTGAAACTAAATTGCCCTTTATGTGTGTGTGTGTGAAACTAAATTGCCCTTTATGTGTGTGTGTGTGTGTGTGTGTGTGTGTCTCCCTCCCTCCACGTCCCCTGCGTAACGGCAGTCACAGCCAGACAGTCAGACAGACAGACAGGCAGACAGACAGCCAGCACCTCTCAATGTCCAGCGATGTAATAGACATACAGGCTAATTTACTGCACTTTGCACACGTTTTCTGGCACTGCAGGTGAATATTAGGAAAATAAACATATTCAAATCACCAGAGAGCTTATCCAGTTAATAATTTACTAATGCAAAACCTTATGTTTAATTAGGCTTGTTTGATGAATTTAGGTAAAATTTCCATTATAGTCAAAGAAGACATAACAAACCAATATTTAATTTCGATTGTCGGCTCCTTATCTGATAGGTCTATCCATTCTACTTCTTGATTATTTGCCACTAGATGGGTATTGAAATAAATTGGTAAGTCAGAGATGTGCCACTACAGCCCCAAATCAGAAAAAGTTGGGACGTTGTGTAAAATGCAAATAAAAACAGAATGAGGTCATCTGCAAATCTAATTCCTTGCCTGGTTTAACAGCTAGTCTTCAGGCCTACTAAGCTACGTAGTCACATACCTGCGATACAAACCGTCTTAACATTGTTCAGCAGGTGACCCGCAGCGAAGTAGGCCTACCTAGTCTCGTTCCCTCTGTGTTTTATTCAAATCGCATATTGTTTTTCAGTCGCGAATGGTGCAACATAAATAAGTTTACTGTACAGGCTACCGGGGATGTTTCCTTGAGGGTTTCCCTTGGAATTATTATTCTTTCCTTTTTAGATATTTTAATTTCTACTTTTTTTTTTCCTCCAGCACCTGTGCTGCCTTTACATGTAAATATAACATGAAAGCAAATCACGTTTATTGTGCCCTTGTTTTGGGGAAAAGATTTTCTTCTGTAACAGTGATTTTGCTGTTTCTTTGTTTGTTTGTATATTTGTTTAATCATAACATATCAAGAATCGCCTCCACAGCAAAGGATCCACCTTAAAATTAGGCTACTGACTGCTTTTGTGGTTGGTTGGTTGGTTGTTTGTACCTGTACAATATATACACATCTGACTGGAACACATTGGTAACACTTGACAGTATCGACATAAGAGTGACATGACATGATTTGTTTTTCAGCTGTATTCCTTATTTGCAAAGATTTCTCTGGATTCTCTGAACATTTGAATAAAATGATGTCTTGTAGATGACGAACTCCCTAAATAGTTTGCAATGTAATCGTAAGAAGCATTAAAGCACTAAAATGACATTGTTTTGATCATTTGTGCACACAGGTTTACAAATAGTGATGAATACCCCTACATGTACATCTTTACTACTTTAGAGACCCTGTCTCTTTTTGATGCTCTTTTTTAAACCCAATTGTGTTGTCAGTTACCCTAATTAGTTGTGAAAATATTCCTCCTTTTGTTTTCTTTATCATTCCACAACTTTTCCAGCATTTTGTTACCCCCAACTTTTCCCAACTTTTTTGTTACTCCCAACTTTTTCTGAAACATGTTGCTGGTATCAAATTCAAAATGAACATATTTTCCATGAAATAGTCAAATTTGTCATGTTCAACATTTGATATGTTGTCTGTGTCTTATTTTTGTATGTATTTTTGTTTGTATTAATTTAATATGATTTTTAAGAAATTTGCAGATTATTAGAAAGGAGGGTAGGGCAGACACAGTTTTCTGTGAATATCTCGAGAACCGTAGGGTTTAGGAGGACCATTATTTTTTTGTATGTTGATCTCAAGGGGCCATGTCAACCCATTCCATAACCACTCATTTCATGTATAGCGCCACCTAGTTAAACACAAAAAAGTAAAAATGAGGTGTTGTAATCGCAGGTATCTGTGACCTAACATAGTCAAAACTGCACGAAATTGGAAGTGTAGGATCATTATGACACCCTCTGTATGCATGCCAAGTTTTGTGGAATTCCGTTCATGGGGGGCCACACAATAAATTAATTTATGTTACTATACACCAACTGGCCTGTAGGTGGCCGGAGACAGTTTTCTGTGAATATCTCGAGAACCGTAGGGCCTAGGAGGTCCACCTTTTTTATGTATGTTAGTCTTAAAGGGGCATGTCAACCCATCCCATTACCACTTATTTCATGTATAGCGCCACCTAGTTAAAAATTAAAAAGCAAAAAATTAGGTGTTTTCATCACAATATCTCTGGCTGACAAGGTCAAAACTGCACGAAATTAAAAGTGTAGGATCATTATGACACCCTCCGAATGCATGCCAAGTTTTGTGTACTTTCGTTCATGGGGGGCCTTACAATAAAATAATTTATGTGTACATTTAGTGACGTACACCAACAAGGATTCCCGGGACACTGAAAGACCGGGGTACACAAAACTTGGTGGGCATGTAACCCCACATGGATAGCATGGAACCGTCGTTTTTCGTTTTGATCTGTAGCCCCCCCGCTGAACTGGACCCCCGAAATGAGGGTAGGGCAGACACAGTTCTCTGTGAATATCTTGAGAACTGTAGGGCCAAGGATGACCATTTTTTTCTGTATGTTTGCCTCCAGGGGTTATGTTAACCCATTTCATATGCACACATGTGCACAAACAGATACACACGCACACACATACATTCACAGTAATCATACGTATGACACATACTCACACAGTAGACATATGTACGCTTGCATGCACAGGCACATACGCAGGCGCACACACACAAGCACGCACACACACACACACACACACACACACACACACACACACACACACATAACATCATAGGTGCCAACTCTCACGCATTGGCCGTGAGACACACGCATTTGATTAGTTTCACACACTCACACGCCACACCCCCGATTTCTCACGCTGAAGTGTCAACCCGGTTGGTCAGATGCCTGAAAAATGAGTTTAGCCTATCTATAGATCTACTGTACCTGTTGAGCCACGGTTATGCTTTCAGAGACGATGAGAGGGTTCAAGAGCACCCCCTGTCTGTGGAATTTTCTAAATTTTCTCTCATTTGCGATGCTTCAGAAGCCGTCCCAGGCGCATTCCCCCCGCATTTCCCCGGCTTCAGGTATGCTTTGAGTATTATTCAGCATTTTTCACGCTGAAGTGTCAACCTGGTAGGTCAAATACCTGGCAGATGAGGTTCAACTAAACTAAACCTATACATATATCACATCACACATCAGGTGAACGTGCGGAATCTAAGCTTTCCAATGATATTAGCGCCAAGTTGCTGTGAGAAATGGTTCGCGAGAAAATTAACATTGAACCGACGTGCAATTTAGGCTAATCATATTTGCATTTTGCACACAGTGCACACCAGTGTTGCGCGGGTTTGGTCACAAGCGGCCCGCGGTCGCCCGATATTTTAATCAAACCGACCGCAACTCGGACCGCGGATATTAATTAGGACAAAATTATACCCGACCCGCGATCCGACCCGCTTATTTACAAAATGTGTGCTTTTGGTTATAGGCTGCATGCAGTGTGACAGTAGGCCATTTCTGTAAAAACAAACTAATTTATTTATGAAACTTGATGCAGTAAAACTACACGCAGTAAGCATGCAGGACATAATGTTTGCGCAGGAGAAAGAATGAGAATAAGAGCGCAAGCACGCACGCAACGCACAAAGGATAAGAACACTAGGATAAGATTTGAAGGCCATGGACATACATCTTTCTTTCGAAAACAGAAATGGTGAGGCGAGGTAGGCAAGAGAGATACATTGCTGGTCAAAACGTTAGCGTAAGAACTGGTTTATAATGCTGAATGAAACACAAAGCTTTACTAAAGCACATCCACTGTTTAAAGTCACAAACACAACGAACTAAGGTAACTTTTATGCATGCGCGAACCTATACATACCGGTAGATATGGCTGTGTAGTCTGTGCCATAACATTTATTCCTGCAGGCTGCCCGTTTTGGCTGTCATACTTTTAAATGGCTTCGCAAGAAGTAGGCCTAGACCATAACCATAGCCTATATCGCTTTTCCTGAAGGGGTGTCTTTATTATTTTAACTCGCGTCTTGCTTCTTTACTGTTGACTTTACTGTATTGATGCTTTACTGTATTGATGCTAGCTTTCTCGTGATATTTTAAGTAGGCCTATTTGTAGAAAATATATATTTAATTAATTTTAACTGACCCGCCCGCAAATGACCCGAATATCATTAAAATATTTTGTTTATGACTCATAACCGCGGGTGACCACGGTCATCCGCGGGCGACCGCTTAATTTCGGGCAGACCGCGCAACACTGGTGCACACCCATTACTCTCGGTTTAATATTTCCAGGGCCGGAGTGGGGCCACTTTTCAGCCCGGGAGTTTCAGGCCCAAGACCGGCCCATGTTTTCCATAGTGGTGGAAATTGGATAAATTAAGCAACATTTCAGCTCCTATCCTGTAGTTTTTATTAGTACCATGGTTCAACAAATGTGTAAAGGTTATAATTCACTTCAACTGAGAAGTTAACAAAAAATATTCCACTATTCCACAAGTTAACAAAAACAGAAAGAAAGAAAAAAGAAAGAAAGAAAGAAAGCCTTTGAAATGTAGCCTATCCCACGCTTCCACAAAGAGGCATATTGAACTAATGTTTAGGCTATGTTTTTGCATGGGTAGGCTATAATGTTGTTTGGTGATTTAGGGCCCTATCATGACATTCTAAAGTGCATCGTCACTCGTCAAAAGTCTATTCATATTTAGTAGGATGTCCAGTTCACATTGGGAGGGGTTTCGTTATCAAAAGTGGAGCGCATGGCGTAACAAGGTGTTCCTAGGTCTTTTAATCAGTCATATGGGTGTGTTTGGGGCGTAACATCATTTTAAACCAATGAGAATGACATCTGTCATTCCCTTTAACGGCGCAACGCGCGATATGTCAAATAAATGCATCGGTATTTTGTCATTCAAAGGCGCTTTTGAAGGAGGCTGCTTGCGAGACCGTATAGAATAGTCATTCTTAAACCATGCTTTACTAAAACCTAGCATAACCTTCACGCATTTGCACTCGTCTATTTGAACTCATTGGCAAAGTGAAACTAACTTCACCAAGGAGTCAGTCAACGACAAGACAGTTATATGCAGTTACTTTCACTATTGACTGACAATGGGTTACCACCGAAAACATAGGCTGGAAAAAGCAACACTTACCCTAATATTGCTCAAGTGACTGAATAAAACAACATTTATCCTGCAGAGGAGTTGCTTATATCTCGTGACAGTGCGTCTTCAGCTGTGCTCCATACCTGTCTCTCGCCTCTCCCCTAATCACTTTTAACCGTCATTACCAATTTGCAAATGATGGTGAATAACGAGTATTACGCCATGCGCTGGTGACCCAAAATACAGCCCTTAGCCTACTCCTTTACTACACCCTCTTCTGAGCAAACAAGGCATATATGTTTATCATGTAGCATAATTGCTCTTTCTTACATTAAATAACTATAAATTATCCTCTCTACTTGTCCCTGTAGTCATGGCCTCATCACTAATTTCGGGCTCATAATTTTCAGTGGTCGACTGGTTGATCTGCTGCTCAGAGGCTACAATTTATATTGCAAAGCCTAGGCCTACACAGATCATGCTTCAGTGTTGTTAGGGACCGTTCGTTATTTATAAACGGGAGGGAGGGATTTTGAGTGCTTCGATCAAAAGTTGCATGACCCTCCCCTGCCTGCAATATAATTTTCAACAACCCTCCAGCAGCATTTTCAAAAATGACATGACCCTCGCCGGCCAATTGTTGATGTCTTCCGCCCACGCTGTTACGCGCTATGATAACACATCAACGTATGCTACCGTCCTAAAATCAACCTCTGCTTTCTGATCTTACACATCACACTTCACCAAGATGGTGGCCATTTCAGTAGATTTACTCCCTAACATTGTTGTGGAAACACAATATGGAAACTAAATGCACACTTCCTGCAACTGCATTAGCCTACTTGAAAAGTTACTCCTCTAGTAAGTATTCACATGAAATAAAACAATAAAGCATTGAGACCATTCAACAAAGCACACTGGGTAATAACAAATTCAACACATGAACTTGTTGCTATGGACTCGTCTCTAGGCTTCCTCAGTCATTGTAAAGCTGCCGAAGCTGAACATTATCCAAAACTCAATTTCTCAGACGAGCGTCAATTTGGGAGCTTGCTACACTCCTTCCTTCTCAAATGACTTGAAAAGGCCGTTTGCACAATTTCACAAATAATCACAGGGACTGAAAAATACCTAACATGCCAACTTTTTCCGGGATTATCATTTTAACGTTTCCCTGCTGTCTTGCCGTTTTAATATTTTCCCGTAGAATATCCCATATTACTGTAATACTCATAACATTAGTCCTGCATTCTGGCCTGTCTCTGTGTTATCCTGTTGTCCTGCATGTATACAGACCTTACTGTCATGTACTGACCCTAGGCAGATGTGTCAGGCCCTTGAGTCGTGGATCTGCTCGAGGTTTCTTCCTATATATATCTCCAATTCTAGGGAGTTTTTCCTCGCCCCTGTTACCCATGGGCCTCTCTCTTGCTTTTCTTTTCTTCCTTTCTTTCCTTCTTTTCTTTCTCTGATTGCCTACATTCTGTAGAGCGCCATGATACATGTGTTATGTTTTGGCGCTCTATAAGCACAATAAATTGAAATTGAAATTGTTACCCCTTGCCCTTCCAGTGAAACAGATGTATTCAAATCATCGTTTTGCTTGCTTGAATGCGAACTCAGAGTGATGTTAACCTAGGCCTATTTAAGTTAACGACGTGGTTGTCGTGAGAGCAAGATTCATTAGTGCTTGCGGTGTTCGGCCGTAGGCTATGCCTACAGTGGGCATCGCTTTCAAATGGCCACTTCAGTCGCGCATTACGAGGCGTGAAGCTGCGTGAAGCTTTAGTACCACTTTCAGCCACTGTGCGTCGCTCTGCCACTGTACATCGCTCTGTCAGTAGCCTGACTGCCTTCCCTTCTGAAAAAGCAGGAGGCTACCAAACGTAATTGTTACCGAGAGGAATCCCAGCCTACGAATTCAATAACAAAATAAATCATGCATAATTAAACATTACCTCGTTTAAGGCTACTTGGGTATGGCTTAAGGCTTGACTACACGGTGGTAGCGAAAATCGAAATCTGCTATGTTATTGTCAGTGTTGGGGGCAATGCAACTACGCAAAAATCAAAACAGTGTCTTAATTTGCCCTACTTCTTGACTGCAATGTAGTCAATTGACTGCTTGACATGTCATTTTTATTTTTCTGTACAATAAACAAATAAATCTGCTTTATGCCGCAGAATTACATTCATATTTGGCTGACTGCAGACGCGCCACTTCCCTCCCGATATTCCAAGATTAAGATAGTAGCCTATACAAAAAGCATACCATCATAAAAATTCGTTAAAACGAATAGCTATTTGCAATTTGACAAAACACTGGTCCTCATTTTGCGAATGCGAGGACGATATGAGCCTGTTGGATTTAGTTAGATGTCCGAGTCACGCATGTTTGAAAACCACTGGGCCCACTCCCCCGATAACGACGGAGACACGCTCTTAAGAGGGTTTTCTACGATTCATCTTACGATCGTTCGTTTGGTTTTTCCGACTGTTTCCCGAACATGCTCGTAGCGTGAACACACGTGCACTGCTCTTAAGATGCTCTTAAGGGGAGCTGTCCACGTTAATAGTTCTGAAATATTCTCTGATTTGACGGTGATGTCAGGTGACTGCACGTCACAGCTATAGGCCTACCATTTAAACTTCGGATCTACACATTAATTCACATCAATACGAAAATAGAAACACTTTGACATCTGCATGTAAGCATCCCAAGTAGGTTATATAGGACTACCACACAGACACATAAATAATTGTAATTATTTTAAGATTAGATTGTTGCACCATGCAATAATTTTTCGCGGTGTCACTTAAGAACACGTTTGAAGATAAGAAAGAAGTCGAGTAAGAAAGAGAGGAAATGTGTAGGCTTAGATTTTGATGCAGTAGGCTACAGACTAAACCACACGCTTTCTCTGCTTTTTACCTCATAGGCCTAATAAAATATTCACTTAGCAAAGATAATGTCAGATAATGTAAGATAACTATTCTGGCAACGTCTCGTTTCATAACTTGATTGCATTTTTGTCCGCTTTTCATCACATTATTATGACCATTAAATGTAGGCTATTTTGCACGCTAAAATCTGATTCATCACAGGTAAACACTAGAATGGGAACGTAAATTGGATTATGTATTCTAAGTTGTAATTCCTCTGTATGTCCTGTTGGTGACCTCAGTGAGAAGTACTGTTAAGACGCTCTTAGCCGGTAACGAGTACTCTGGAGCACTCGTAGATCTACGAGTGTTTTCACGACGCTCTTAAGCTACGATGGTTTCGGGAAACAGTCGGCAAATCTTAAGACGTTCGTAAGAGGGACTTTACGACGCTCTTAGGCTTAAGATGCTTTCGGGGAAGTGGGCCCTGGCTCGTAATCACAATAATTTAACACACGACAGTTGGATAGCCTACATCATGTCCCCATGCCTACATTTTTGTGAGTAGCATAGAGATCGTTAAAAACAATAAAGTAGGCCTAGCCTATGTCTCTCCGTTTGGGACATCGAAAACTTATATTTTTAATAGGGTAGACTACCGTCGGAGATGCTGACTGGCAAAGGCCTCAGTCATGCCCCTTGATCAAAGTGGGGAATTAAATAAAAGTTTGAGAACCACTGGCTTAACAAGTTTTGGGGCAGCCGTGGCCCACTGGTTAGCACTCTGGACTTGTAACCGGAAGGTTGCCGGTTCGAGCCCCGACCAGTGGGCCGCGGCTGAAGTGCCCTTGAGCAAGGCACCTAACCCCTCACTGCTCCCCGAGCGCCGCCGTCGTAGCAGGCAGCTCACTGCGCCGGGATTAGTGTGTGCTTCACCTCACTGTGTGTTCACTGTGTGCTGTTTGTGTTTCACTAATTCACCGATTGGGTTAAATGCAGAGACCAAATTTCCCTCACGGGATCAAAAAAGTATATATACTTATACTTAGTTACCTGCAGTCCAGAGCAATATTCTGATGATCAGCGATGATATCGGCAAATGTTTGTTTTCCAAAGTAAGAATTTCACTTGACCATGCACCTTCGACAATGAATAGCTCATTACACTTATGTTACTGTTAAACGTAGGCCTATTGGTATCATTACAAACATTATTCTGTGTCCTAAAACTGGCATATTTTATGGCATTGTGTCATGTAAATTCGTTGCAAAATCTAGAGAAATGTGTGAGGTGGTCAGCGGGGGATAATTGAGACACACATTGGATTGTGTTATTACTTGAACATTCCACACATATCCACAGCTGTGGTGGGCCTATCAGGGGCAGGAGGATTACTGTTAGCGCAGGCTTTATATAAAATTCTTCAACAGAAGGCCTCGAATGCAAGCTTGCCCTGTGGTTTGCGCAGCCTACAGTAGGCTAAATAACAGACCCGCCACAATGTGCGGTATGATGCTTTTTTACGAGCAAGATGTTTTTGGTGCCCATGCACACTGCATGTTCTTAAATAACAATGATCATCAGTAATATTTGACCATTAATTTGTGTAAATGGGCAAGCGTGACCATCTTGATTGGCTGATGATTGTAACGCGGGCATGATTCCAAACACCTCCCTTACGATGATGAGTGACAGGTGACAGGTCTCAGAATGCGTGCGCTACATAAGGACGGAAGATGATGAATAACTGGGGCCGTAGGCTATTCACAAAGGCTTTTATCTTACCACTAGGAGTTGGCTACTCCTAAATCGCACTTAAAGATTTTAGATTGGAGTTTTCTCTTAAAAGTTATTCACAAAGCCTTTCAGACAACTCCTAAACTAGGAGTGAGTCTTCGTTGCTATAGATGACGTCATTACTCATGCACGAGCTTGACTGAAGTGACCAACTTGATTGGCTGACGATTGTAACGTGGGAATGATTCCAAACACCTCCCTTCCGATGATGAGTGACAGGTGACAGGTCGGAGAATGCGTGCGCTACACAAGTAGTGAGAAGGACGGAAGATGATTAATAACTGAATAAAAAGGCCTAGCCTAAATGAATAAAGAGTAAAGCAAAACAAATAGCCTAGTAGCCTAATGAAACATAGGCCTATGGATTGATGCAGTACCTTTGCAACACAGGGATGGATTACTGCACGGGCCTACCGGGCCCAGGCCCAGGGGCCCAAGGGGTCAGGGGGCCCTGAAGCCCAAGCCTTTGCATGGAATCATTGCCTCAATATCAACAAATCAGGATGTAGGCTATGAATCTGATTGAATTTAGTATTGGCCATCCCCAAAATTCAAATGTTCAAATGATCCCCAAACCCCCCCTCCCACATATACGACAATAGGGGGCCCCAGGGGCCCAAAAGTTCATAATCCGCCCATGTTGCAACATTATTAAATTAATATGTCTTGAATTTCCCCTGGGGATCAATAAAGTATCTATCTATCTATCTATCTATCTATCTATCTATGTCACCATATGCCTAGGCTACGTTTGCAAAGAGAACATTTTAATTTGATTCACAATGAAATGTTACATTTAATTTACATGTTAACAATGAGTAGTTTTGGTTGTTGTTGGTGGCGTTATTGCATTCCTTTTATGAATGCAAAATTGTTCCCTCGCGATTGGAAGCTCCTGTTGCCGCATAGCGCATTTCAAATCATCGCAGTGTAAAATGCCACAAAAAGCTGTTTATGAATAGGTCTTAGTGAGTTAGGAGTCCTCTCGACTTCTTTTAAGCTGTCCCAGACTTTTAGGTGCTACTTTTAGGTCTAAAATGCTTCGTGAATTACTTTTTCTGAAAAAAATTTGGAGTCCTAAAGTTAGGAGTTACACGCCCATTATTTTTAGGAGTTGCTCCTAAATTCGCCAGTTAGGAGCTACTTTTAGCCTTAAAATTCTTTGTGAATACGGCCCCTGAATAAAAAGGCCTAGCCTAAATGAATCAAGAATAAGGCAAAACAAATAGCCTAGTAGCCTAATGAAACATACGGATTGATGTAGTATCTTTGTAACATTATTAAATTATTCTGTTACTATGCATTTTAATTTGATGCACAATAATGTTACATTTAATTTACATTTTGACAATGATTAGCCTAGTTTTGGTTGTTGTTGGTGGCGTTATTGCATGTTAGTTATGCCTACAATGCAAAATTGCTTCCTCACTATTGAAAGCTGCATAGGATTTCAAAACACGGCAAAATGCCGCAGGTTTGTGAATAGGTCTGTGAGTTCTTTTAAGCTGTCAGAGGTGGGAAGGTGTGATTTGTTGGGGGGCAGGGCCGGATTAACTGGTCACAAATGTCTGATGGCCCCCCTTCCCCCCCAGCCAACGTGAATCGGGTGGTCAGTTAATAGGCTGAAGATTTTTCCTGCCATCTAAGATAGCGGTCCCCAACCACCAACCATTCCTAACCGGGCCGTAGCCTACGACATGAGTTTAAAAAAAATGCATGCAAACTAAACTCAATTTAATTCGCAATAATGTCACGTTTTTACATGGCATAGGCCTATATGCAGTTGTTTGATTGCACGCATGTTTGCATTTTGCAAGGTCTATTTTCTTACGTCTGTCCCGCCTTCAACACTTTACATATTGCCTTCAGCGCTGCGCAGCTTCAGGTCAGCTCACTTCACTTGATCAGTTCTTGGCGAACGGTAGTGTCACACGAAGTTAGCTAAACTGCTAGAATGAGCAACAAAAAACAAGCATCTTTAGCAGACACTGGCCAGGGTGTTTAAGTTGCGAGAGCCGCTGCAGAGATTTCTTACAGAAAAAAAGTCACCGTTAGCTGCACATTTTAGTGATGAGGACTGGGTGTCAAAACTCGCTTACCTATGTGGCATATTCGGGTTGCTTAATGACCTCAACCTGTCACTCCAGGGGAGAATGACGACTGTCTTTAAACTGGCAGATAAAGTCGCTGCATTTAAAGCCAAGCTTGATTTGTGGGGACGAATGGGGACGGGGTGTATTTGATATGTTCCAAACAGTAGTGGGGGTTTTGGGAGAGACTGAGGCAGGGCCTTTTCTCTTGCAGCTGGTGCGCGATCACCTTGTTGCGCTTTCAAATGAGTTTGAGCGTTAGGCTACTTCCCATCCTCCAAAGATCCACGGCAAACCAATGAGTGGGTCCGCAACCCATTTGTCAATATCCTGAATAGTCCTAACATGTCAGCGCAGGAGGAAGAGCAGTTGATCGAAATTGCAAATGACGGTGGTCTTAAGAGTGTGTATGAGGAAACCTCTCTGGCGGGTTTTTGGATCAAAACCAAAGCAGAATATCCCGAGATAGCCGTAAAAGCGCTGAAAACATTACTACCATTTCCCACCACGTATCTATGCGAGGCCGGGTTTTCTGCAATGACTGCAACTAAAACCAAATTGCGCAATCGACTGGACATTTCAAACACACTGAGGGTGTCACTGTCTTGTTGCAAGGAAACAAGCACAGGGCTCCCACTGATTATATTCGTAATGCACGTTTAGTTCCCATGTTTTGTTCCCATATTTTGTTAAGCATGTTCACACTTGATAGATGTAGCTTCAAGTTGTTCAATTTTCATAGTTCATATTGTTCAATTTTCACTTCTTCAAGTTCACGTTTTTAAGAGTTCGTTACCTTCACTGTTCATACATAACTGGAGCTAGTTCTTTTCAAGTAATGCATGCACAACACATATGGAACATGGAACCCCCGAACCCCCAATCCCCCCCCCCCCACGGTCCGTGAAAAAAAATGGGAATCAAACCGGTCCATGGTACGTAAAAGGTTGGGGACCCCTGATCTAAGGCACGAGCACATCTGTGAGGCCAAGCCTCACCAAGTAGCTCGTTTGTTTACAACTAACATTCCATTTAATTAAACTGCTTTATAGGCTATGCCGAAATAGTTTTCAACATTTTGAATATTAGTGTCGGGTGAATTGAAATGTAGCCTTATGGCTGAAAGCTGCTTGGGATCCCCCCCGTCAAGCAATATAACCATACAAACGCGCTTCCTGCACTCATTGTTTCAAAAGGAGTAATTTTGGCTTTGTCAGAACTGAAGAGCTGTGGACGGCACGGCACGGTATGCCCAATGAAAATAAATTAACGCAACGCAATGCAACACAACACAGACACCGCTTCTCTCGCGTCAGTCACTGACATGAACGAAACACAGAACCCGCTTCTCTCACGGCAGTCACTGACAGTAGCCTAGAATAAATGCATGTGGAAAAACACTTCCCCATGACAAAGACATCGTAAAACACTGAAAGTTAATATTTTGTCACTAGCAACATATCGGAACTCCCCCTATTACCGTCGGTCCCGTATTTCCACCGTCTTGCGTGTACGTGTCACTTATATCCATTTCTATACAAACCAAGACAGCGGACTCCTTAAGAGACGCAACCACCCACACCATAGGTGTATCTAAATTAGCTATGTACCAAAAATGACATTTTACCGTGACTCAAAGAGCTGTAAACAGTGTTATAAGGCTGCGTGTACACAACCGCTTGGAGCTCCAGTGGAATTTTAATTTCACGACAAGAATTCTCGGTCTAACCGTCCATGTGCCGTTAAGAACCAAACCAGATTTTGTTCAAATCTACACACCTATGGCTACTGAAAAATGTAAGGTTAATTTAGCAAATGTTATTTTGAAGTGTTAAAAAACATCGTTGTTTTAGAATTTCTGAACAAAAGTGGTGATAATTAGGGGTTTAACGATACATCTGTCCTTTGTCAAATGTGTTATGTTCCAAGTAGCCTATGCATAATTCTGCTGCATAAAGTTGTATGTTTATGACATTCAAGCAAGGAAAACGATGATTTGAAGACATCTGTTTCGTTGGAAGGGCAAGGGGTAGCAACAGGGCAACACAGAGACAGGCCCGATGGCAGGGTTGTTATGAGAGTATTAAAATCTGGGATAGCCTATTCTACGGCAAGACAGCGGGGGAAAGTTAAAATACGTGATAAACACGGAAAAAGTTGGCATGCATTGTTTTCGGTCCCCATGCACAGGGATTATTTGTCATATTATTAATCACATATGATTATTTGTGAAATTGTGAAAACAGGCGCAACACATTTGAAAAGGAAGGACTGGTAGCATGCAAGCTCACGAAAGATTGATTTAAGAACGTTATCACAGTGTGTGGCTGTGGCGCAAAGCAGCGCGGGCGGAATGGCAAGGGGAGGGTCATGTCTTTTTTAACAATTCTGTCGGAGGGTCATTGAACAATTTCTAGCAGGCAAGGGAGGGTCATGCAACTTTTGACTGAAGCACTCAAAATTCCTCCGGTGGCCCCTTCAATAAATAACGAACAGTCCCTAGATTGCTGCTGGGCTATAGCCTATGTCTTGGTTCATGTCCGTTCACAACTCATTGCCGTCAAACGCGTAGCCTCTCGCGGTTGCATCCATTACAAACAAACATGCAATGTGAACGTCTGGGATTGGGAAGAGCACTAAATGCTCTACTGAATAAGCACAAAGTCAAACCTTTAAATGAAAAACACTCTTTAATAATCAAAAAAATAAACCGCTAATGAAGTAAACTTGTGACCTTAAAAAATCGTTTATCGCCTGTAACTCTGTGATAACAGGACGTAACAGGAAGGCATTTAGCTGAGCAACGGAGGTTAATATGCTCTACATTTTGTCCAAATGATGTCTGTCTATCATCGTTGCACTCGGAGAAAACCAGAATGTTTAATTTGTCCTGCGTTTCTTCTACGGCTGCAAACGGGATTCACTCGCAGTTAACCAAATATTTCTTCATTAGGGCAGGGCAGGCATATTTCTGGCTATTAAATTATTTCTAAACCAGTCTGCTAAAGTCTGTAGTGAAGTCTGTGTAGGGTTTTCCAGGCTCCATTTCTTTTTACGAGACACCCTGCTCAATTGAGCCATCTACCGGTTGTTTGGGTTGTTGCAGCGCCTCACTGGGAAAATACAAATTAAAGTCGCGTGATACCGCGTGATCCCACGCGCGGACCGCGAGAGAAGCTGGCCAAGTCAAAGCACTGCCCACTGTACGTGCGCACCTGCCAGGCTACTCAGCTAGACAAAGAATTCCCCTTGTATATTCACTCCAAGTTGGCCTACCATAACTTACCAACTACACTGTAGACCATAAACTGGCTATTTATATGACCAAATGTATTTGTTCAACTTTATGAAGCAGAATTACGCACTGCTACTTGGAACGTAGGCCTAACACATTTTTTTTGGCAGGAGAGAGAATGACAGCGATTAACAAATTGCACTTGTTGCTGGTTACCAATAAATACTATATATTTTTTTTTGTGTAGCGCCTCATTAAGGACGGCTGACTACGCCACCCCTTGAGTAACTAGCAACCTGATGTGTCAGAGCAAGGGGAACTCTGCTCCCAAAAATGCACAAGCACATGTATTTAGAAAAGTACCAAAATACAATCTTTATTAAATATTTTCTTTTGGAGTTGTTGCATGGGTTGATCAATAAATACAAAAATACATTTAATGGGAAGGGGACTTACACCGCCACCGGGTTAAGGCCAGTCGAGCCACAGAGAAAAAAAGAGAGAGGGGAGAAGCACCTAACACAAAGCTATGGTCTCTACCACACATGGACGGGTGCACACACCCTTTCAGTAATACACACTTCGAGTTCAAGTCACACACACTGCAACCATTGGGTTCTGATAAACACTCCACTAAGGCTTAAGGATGTTAAGCGTCCACACTACACAGCATTGCTAACCGCAGTCGTTAAGGTGAGTTTCAGACTAAGGAGACCTGCTTTCCCGGTGTCCACTAGGGCTCGACTGACACCGAGGCTGGATAAGGGAAAGAGGGGAGACAGAAACCACAAAAAGAAAAAAAGGAAGAAAAAGAAGGGAAAAAAAACACACCTCTAGCCAGTGGCTCACAATACCTAGGCCTATGCCAAACATACACATGCAGCCCACAGGCTAGAGAAAATAAAATAAAGAGTATTGTCAGACGAAGAGCAGCAGTACATACACACACACACACACCAAACATACAACACTACAGAGAACAGCAGCTAGCACACAGTGCTGTGGTATAAATCTAAAAACAAATAAAACAAACCCACATTAGAATGTTTGCACTCTAGAATGCACATTGCAAATTAATCTACATCACAAGCGGTTGCATGCTTAACTAACATTTCCCAGTATATGCTGGCACAGGCTTTACATGGCCAGGTCGTTTGCCAACAGGCCCACACTTAAATACACATGATATGTTTTCCCCAAAGATCCCGTATGCAAAAATAGAAAGCAGAAGACGCTATGTCACACGTGCAACATGAAAAGCCATTTACCTAGTCTATAACATACCTGAGTTGTATTAAGTTGACCTTGTCTGTGAGCCCTAATCCTCGCAGTTTTACCCCCTGTCCGCAGCCACACCGTCAGCTGAGCGCTGAGTTGAGAGCAAAGAAGCAGTGCATTACAAACAGAACAGCAGAGAAACATTTTACCACGAGTGACATGGATATCGGCATACCTTATACACCAGGGGTATTCAATTAACCTTCAGCGAGGTCCAGTTACGGAAAATTTCTTCAAGCAAAGGTCCGGAGCATCATAATGTTTAACGTGCGTGTTTAGGCTATGTATATGTATGTACTGTATGTATAATATTAGGATGGATGGATGGAGCCTACTTGTAGATAGATAGATAGATAGATAGATAGATAGATGCTTTATTGATCCCCAAGGGGAAATTCAAGAAATAGAAGATTGTAGGCCTAGGCCTAATTTTTAATGTGAAATAAAATAAGTAGCCTAAAAGGCAACATTCGAAATGAGGAGAAATAAGGCAAGATAAGAGTAGCCTAATTGGGGAGAAAAACTGAGTAGCCTTGGCTATTTTTAAGATCTTAACGTGAACTTAAAATAAAATTTGGAGGATGGAGATTCCATAGCTGGTTCCTTGAACCCATTAATCAGCAAGTTTAATTTAATTTTTTTAGTTTTTTTTTTATGTTGACCCGAAATCCTGGAAACCAATACCACGTTGTTGGGCAGTGAATGCATGTAGGCTTAACTAGATTGTGGTGGATCAATCATATTGCCTTCTTAAATCGTAAAATATTCTGTGGTCTCAGTTCACTGTTGAATGGGCCTAGCCTACCCTATGCTTGCTCAAAATATATGCTTTGTCTAGTAGAGGTGCTTCAAATTGGAGCTTAAAATCGCCTGTCTCAGAATATATAGAAGAGGTCCAGGGCAATTCCGCGCAAAACTGTCACATTAGTTGGTGTTACGGACGTGACAGTTTTGCGTGGTATTGCCCCCGTATCGTTATATAAAGCTATGTTCTCGCTGTCTAGCTTTCTCCTCTTTGAGCAATCGATGATTTGAAAATAACTTACTTATCTTTAACTTAGATATCCATCTGATTGTTTCTCGTCCCGTCTCCTCTCCTCGCTCGTTTCAGGCTATCAGTCTCTTCTCCATAGTAGGCTACTTTACTCACTGACTCGACTTTATCAGAATTCACAGATTTCACTGGCTGAGTAGCAGCAAGCGAAATGATGGTTCCTGAAGCTCCTGAAGTAAATGCTGTTATCCTAACCAACGAAACATTTAGCGCAGCTTTGAAATCTTACGTGAAAATCTAAATTAGGCTATTATTATGATCTGGGTCCGGATAGGATCACGTCACGGTCCGGACTCGGACCGCGGTCCGCCATTTGGTGATGGCTGTTATACACAAAATGAGTCCTAAATCAATCCACCATAACTCGCTTGGGCAGACCAGAACACCGCTAGGGAAAACGGCTCACGGTAACTTCCTCAGTGTCGGCTCCCTCCAACACTAACCAAACAGAGACCCACTTAGTAAAGTCACAAATACAGCACATATAAGAGCCTACTTTTGTTTCAAACGTACCTTTAAACTGGTCACCACGACTCAAACACTGCTACACCCCAACACTGAGCCAGCAGCAGGGAATCAGCTACCTGGCTAAGGACCCCAGGTGACATATGCATATACATATGCCCGTTCCTAATTGACGCCCATGTCAGCCCCAATCAGTGACGTAACCGGAGCGTACGAGTGTTAAAAGGGGGAAACAAAACAATAAGAAAACGGACTAACTCCCCTGAACGAGTTCCACAGGCTACATTTGCAAACAACAAAAACAGAAAGGATGGAGACAGCAAAGCTAGAGATGGGCAGGAACAAGGTCAATTGGTAGAAATGCTTGTCAAAACGTTAGGAGCTGGATGTGTGGATGAATGAAGCACAAGTATGCTTTGTGTTAAGCATGCACACTGTTTAAAGTTAGGCTACACGGTAAACTACAAGTAAACCAAAGTTAAATGTAGCTTTTTTAGGGCTGGATAAAGTTGACCAAATTGATATAGGCTGTTAGGCGTGAATAAAGTAGGCTACTTTGTTGCTCCAACCCTTCCAACGTTAATGGGGACGAATGTTGACATTTTGCGTGAGAAACCCGGGAAATCTCCCTCATTTTCATTGTTCAATGTTGACAGAGCTATGGAACGAAAGAGAACGTTATATGGCGACAGAAATCAACAATCAAACAAGCCACTTTGATTTTTTTGCTGTTTTCATTAATACAAAAGATGGGTGACCCTCCCTCCTAGACAAAAAAAAGTTAGGTGACCCTCCTCTCAACAAAGAATAAAAAGACATGACCCTCCCCTATTTTCCTTCGGTGACCCCGTTTATAAATAACGAACGGTCCCTTATCAATATTTGCATACTGCAAAGTCTATGAATCGGATACAAAAGGCTAATTTTTTAAGTAATTTAATATATTGCTTGCGAATAGCTTGACAATGCTACGAACGTACAATATTAGCCCAATAATTACATTGTCAATAGGCTAATCATTGCCTATAGGCTATCTCTCTTTACCAGTTGCCACTTTTGTCTGTAATCTGGAAGCTTGGCACATTTAGCAGCATTCTACCTGGCCGTTTCATCCATCCTGGCCTCTTTCTACATCCATCCTTCCTGACGCTTATGGCTACTGTAGGGCCCATAGACTGTATATATAGAACTGGACAGTGTGGCTGCATTCTGCAGTGTTCTATGGAATTGAAGCCGCCGAGGCGACGCCATCTTGGAAAATTTGGAGCCAATTTGAAGTGCGGCTGCGCAGCAAACGTTGAAGCATGCACAGTGAAGAGGAGTCGCGGTCAGGCACGCCCACTCAGCGAGTTAAACACGCCCCTTGTCAAGTGAAACCCGCCCCCTTCTCCTTTCCACAACGCAGGTCGACTCGGCGCCGAAGGCTAGAACTAGCTGGGTGGATGAATTTTGCGGCTGTGAGTTAGCTAAACAGTACAAACAACAATCGGTTTGTTCTTGCCTGCTAAGTGTTGCGTATCAACTGAAAAGTTTTTTTTTGTCTGTTGGTGTTCTTAAATACGTCTAAGAGAGCTTATTATGTTGATTATAGACTGTGGCAATTTAGTATGGTGAATATTAATGAGCTAACAACAGAAATACGGACAGCGAATTACATGCTAACGTTAGCAGCTACATTAACGTTACCGTTAACGGGAGGCTAAGTTAGTCGTTGAAGTGAAGATTAGGACACAGCTCCCTTAACAGTCGATGCATGATATACTTGGTTTTATTAGTTGTTGCTGTTTTCAAATATCTCAATGTATGCCATCTCAACATGGAGTAACCATTGACTGTACATGGGGATTAATAACACTAGACAGTCAATACAGTATGATGTGATACATAGATATATATCTATGGATGTGATAAAGCAACGGTATGATGTGATAAAGCAACGCAAGTTAACGTTAACGTAATGTGAAGCATGGACCTCATCAACCTCATGTTAATGTAACTACTAGCCAGTTTGCCAGCGTTGCATTTTTTCTAACGTTAACGACAGACACCTCTGTTAGAGCTACTTCTGTGATGGTAGGTCGGTAGCATAGACTGTAAAAAATAGATCGGTAGGTTGGTAGTTGTAGACCGCATAAGTGAAGGATCGATAAATGAAACGCCTGCATTAAACACTACGCCACGAACCAGTCACTTCCCAGGGATATCGGTGAACATTTGAGAAAGACCTCAGTTTGTCATCTAACGTCCATGATCAGTCATACTGATAACGTTATTTTTCAAGCTGACGCAAGTTAATAACATTCACACCGCATATTTAAATGTGTAGTTAACATTAGGTAGGCTGTGAAGTTTATTGCACAGATATATTTAATTAATTGGTATTACTAGTGGTGTTGAGTGCCTGATTAGATGCTTTGTAATGTTGTAAAATTGTCTGACTAACTTTATTGTAACTTTCCTTTTTGCAGGTAAGATATGGGTGATGGCTGAATGTACTGGAGGTGGCGGCAAGGTGGTCTCCATGGTCTACATTAGTCTGCAAGCAAGGGAATGCCTACGTGAAGTGGTTTGGCTGGGGTGGTCTGAGGTGGCATGTCCTCCCCCTTTCTCCAAGTCCCCTGACATCCATCACCCACCGTCACTGGATCAACCTGAAGCCCCTTATACATGGGACATGGCACAGCACCACTACGTTCTGAAAACACATGACTTTCAATAACTTGCGTGGCACCAAGAAAGGTCTGCCGCTGCTCTGAACTTTCTGTTAATGTGACATCATTCATACTTGAGGCTGTACACATCCCTTTGTTTCTATTTTCTTTATTGATGTCACCCAAACTTCAACTTTCTGTATGCCCCTGAACTCACACTTGTAAATTGCAAAGCGCCATTTAACCAGTGGTGTAGTCTAGTTAGTTAGTTGTAGTGGTGGGTATACTGTGAGCAACCCCAAATGTTATGAAATACGTATCCTTGCCTATTTTAAATGTGTATACTGAGATGATGATGCTTTTTAAATGGGTTTACTGTGTAGTCCTGTGTATCACGTAGACTATACCATACCACGGTCATTTAACTGCCTTGGTATTTAAGTCAGAGGCCATTGCTTAGTTTGGGGGCAGCCGTGGCCCACTGGTTAGCACTCTGGACTTGTAACTGGAGGGTTGCCCGTTCGAGCCCCGACCAGTGGGCCGCGGCTGAAGTGCCCTTGAGCAAGGCACCTAACCCCTCACTGCTCCCCGAGCGCCGCCGTTGAAGCAGGCAGCTCACTGCGCCGGGATTAGTGTGTGCTTCACCTCACTGTGTGTTCACTGTGTGCTGTTTGTGTTTCACTAATTCACCGATTGGGTTAAATGCAGAGACCAAATTTCCCTCACGGGATCAAAAAAGTACATATACTTATACTTATACTTAGTATTTAACTGTAGCCTACACAAAGATGTAGACGTTACAAGAATATTAATATCAGAATAATTATTGGTTGATACTAAATCAATATTGAATGTTTTTTTTTAATTTATTTTGTGTGTGATACAGTATCATTCAGAATGCTGTAACATGACTGGTCTTCAATCAGCCAAAGAGGACACATCATAACTCCTCTCCTAGTTACTCTCCATTGGCTCCCTACAGTAGCCAGAATTAAATTTAAATCTCTCACTTTGGTCTATAGGACACTGACTGGATCTGCTCCTTGTTATTTTAATTCAATGATCAATATATACATCCCCAACCTCCCACTGCGGTCTTCTGAGCCTCTGTTGTGTCGACCAGTCTTAAACGCTAGGTCAAATTCAAGACTCTTTTCATCAGTGGTTCCATGTTGGTGGAATGAGTTGCCCAGTGCTCTTCGTTCTTGTGATAGTTTTTGTTTTTTTAAGCACTTCTTATACATTATGGTTTGTATGCAGTAGTACTGTTTTATTTTCATTATAGGCTGTTGATTAATTTGACATTGTTTATTATTGATATTCTCTTTAATGTAGTCTTACCATGTTTTTGTTATTATATTATTGATTGAATGGGCATTATTATTTATTATTGCTTTCCCCCCTCATTTTCATTGTTTATTTCATTAGGCTATTGATTGATCCCCGTTTTAAGTATTATATTGTTTTGTATTTGTTAAGGGTAACCATAACCATCATCATCATAATGTGGTATTCATAGTGCATCATAATGTGGTTCTTATGCACTTGAAACAAAGAATATTTTTTTTTCTTTAAACGTAGTACCACTTTAAACACATCACACACTGAACAGCAAATTAGCTTCCTGATTATGTGTGAAATGTTTACAGAGTATCCTGATGTAGTAGGTCCATGTTCTCATATTTTTACAGCTGACATGAAGGCTGCAGTATTAGGCTACATTTTTGATTTAGGGACCGTTCGTTATTTATAAACGGGGTCACCGGAGGAAAATGGGGGAGGGTCATGTCTTTTTATTCTTTGATGAGGGGAGGGTCACCTAACTTTTTTTTGTCAAGGAGGGGGGGTCACCCATCTTTTGTATTAATGAAAACAGCAAAAAATCAAAGTGGCTTGTTTGATTGTTGATTTCTGTCGCCATATAACGTTCTCTTTCGTTCCATAGCTCTGTCAACATTGAACAATGAAAATAAGGGAGATTTCCCGGGTTTCTCACGCAAAATACGGAAAATGTCAACATCCGTCCCCATTAACGTTGGAAGGGTTGGAGCAACAAAGTAGCCTACTTTATTCACGCCTAACAGCCTATATCCATTTGGTCAACTTTATCCAGCCCTAAAAAAGCTGACTTTGGTTTACTTGTATTTTACCGTGTAGCCTAGCCTAACTTTAAACAGTGTGCATGCTTATAAAGCATACTTGTGCTTCATTCATCCACACATCCAGCTCCTAACGTTTTGACAAGCATTTCTACCAATTGACCTTTTCCTGCCCATCTCTAGCTTTGCTGTCTCCATCCTTTCTGTTTTTGTTGTTTGCAAAAAAATATATAGTAGGCCCTATTTATTGGTAACCAGCAACAAGTGCAATTTGTTAATCGCTGTCATTCTCTCTCCTGCCAACAAAAATGTGTTACGTTCCAAGTAGCAGTGCGTAATTCTGCTTCATAAAGCAGAATACAGAATACAGAATAGGCCTACAAATACATTGGTCATATAAATAGCCAGTTTATGGTCTACAGTGTAGGCTAGAGTTGGTAAGTTATGGTAGGCCAACTTGGAGTGAATATACAGGGGGATTTCTTTGGCTCTTACCTAGCGTTCATGGGCTTCGGAAAAACCTTTCTCCGAGTGAAAACATCATCATTCCGCGTCATTCACGTCACTTAATGTGTGAGTCAGAGATCGGAAACTGGGGCTAGATTTTGCTAACAGAGTTGCCCAGTTAGGGGCTCGTCATCACTTTTGTCATCACGTTGTAGTTCGTTTGTAGTCCATGTGGCCTTTCATGTCCAACAGTTTTAATTGGGAATTTGCCCTTTTTATCACTTGAAAAGCTGCATATCTTTCTTTCACGAGCATCTTACACTATATTTTAAGCAAATACAGTTGTTTGTTTAGGATTAGTGAGTGTATGTTTTACCCTTTGTTGTGGCATCCGTGTTTGTCACACATTGGATGGCAAAGCACTTGAACACTTGCTGTCGGAAAAACAAAGTAGCCATGGGGGCGGTCCTTGTCATTCCGAGGTGCTCTGAATGCACCCTTAGTCTGGCAGGTGCGCACGTAGACATAGCCTATGGCCGAACACTGCAAGCGCCAATGAATCGTGCCCTCACGACAACCACGTCGTTAACTTAAATAGGCCTACTGTAGGTTAACATCACTCTGAGTTCGCATTCAAGCAAGCAAAACGATGATTTGAATACATCTGTTTCTCTGGAAGGGCAAGGGGTAACAACAGGACAACACAGAGACAGGCCAGAATGCAGGACTAATGTTATGAGAGTATTACAGTAATATGGGATATTCTACGGGAAAATATTAAAACGGCAAGACAGCGGGGAAAAGTTAAAATGATAGGCCTAAACCCGGAAAAAGTTGGCATGTTAGGTATTTTTCGGTCCCTGTGATTATTTGTGAAATTGTGCAAACGGCCTTTTCAAGTCATTTGAGAAGGAAGGAGTGTAGCAAGCTCGCAAATTGACGCTCGTCTGAGAAATTGAGTTTTGGATAATGTTCAGCTTTGGCAGCTTTACAATGACTGAGGAAGCCTAGAGACGAGTCCATAGCAACAAGTTCATTAGTTGAATTTGTTATTACCCAGTGTGTTTTGTTGAATGGTCTCAATGTTTTATTGTTTTATTTCATGTGAATACTTACTAGAAGAGTAAATTATTTCAAGTAGGCTAATGCAGTTGCAGGAAGTGTGCATTTAGTTTCCATGCTTATTGTGTTTCCACAACAATGTTAGTGAGTAAATCTACTGAAATGGCCACCATCTTGGTGAAGTGTGATGTGTAAGATCAGAAAGCAGAGGGTGAGTTTAAAACGATTGCTTAAGCCGATGTGCTTTCATAGCGCTCTATAGCGTGGGCGGAAAGTATCGACAAATGGCCGGGTCATGTCTTTTTTGAAAAGACTGCTGGAGGGTCGTTGTAAATTTTCTTGCAGGCAGGGGAGGGTCATGCAACTTTTGATTGAAGCACTCAAAATCCCTCCGGTGACTCCGTTTATAAATAACGAACGGTCCCTTATAATGGAGCACCCTCTCTGGTGAAAGACTAGCAAGCCTGTGATAGAGGCATACGATTACAGACATATTGAGAGAGCCTATCAATGAGTTGTCACAGTTTTAAATTTAGACATATTATTTTGAAATGATGTACGTCTACGGGAGGATTTACACATCACTGGCAAGACCTGATCATACCAATGCAAAATGCTTCTCCAGCAGTGCAATCGCAGGTAACGCATTTTCAGATACCGCTGTTCTAAGCATACTAAGCAAATTGGCCATTTGTAACTTTGAATCCCTCCTCACGTTAAGCTATGGTCCAATAATGTGTTCACTAAAACACAAGTAACGTTATTTGTCGGGCTGATTCATAAATAGGCATACCGAGGTTGTCGACCTACCTAGCAGGCTAGGTGGCGTTTATTGCCATTCGCAAAACTAAGCAAGAGTTAAAGGAACACGCCACGCAAAATCAGTAGTAATATATGTTCTTACCTTAACTTTCACGAGTTGAGTCATACCTCTCCCGCGCCGGTAGGTGCACTCAAACGCTCTGTCGCGCGGCGCGAATGTGTTAGCATGTTGCTATGCTAGCGGGCTCTGCCGTGGCCGTAGAGAGAGGAACATACCAGTAATCAAACACGTCCACGTTTTGCCTACTTAAATACAGTTGCACGAGTAGTTGATAAAAATGTGTACGTCACACAACATGAAACGTGGCGATTTTCCAAGCGAATAAACAGGAGAACTACAATGTGTGGCGCAATAGCACTTGGGAGTACTTCGACCTAGCGTGGTAATATTATTAACACCTAATTGTAGATCCTATCCACCACAGAGTTTAGAATCCATGCTGGATCGACCCTCAGCCTCTCCCTCCCCTCTGAGCGAGAGAGAGGCACACACACTAGAGATGCGCTGATGGGCTATTATTTCAACCATAACTGCATAGTTAAACTTATCATCCATCAGCCATCCATCAGCACCAAAGTTTTTTGACCAATTTTCAAAACCGCACCCGCGGCCCGCCCACCATCCGTTGGTTGTTTTAATGTAGGCTATATGGGTGATGCAGCGCTGCTGACGTGAGGCTAGAAATCCCTTGCCTGTTCTAGAAAGACTGATCTAATGCAGCAAATATATTAAAAGGCTAAAGTCGTACATTGGCCATGTTGTAGCCTATCCCCAGAATATCAGCAGCAAACTCAGTCTCTGTCGCGCAAAACAGTCTCCAAATAAATAATACAAAAGATTCACTGAACAAAAATGCTGATGTGGTACATGAAAATTTAGCTAAAAATGTGGAGAATGCAATGCAATCAAGCATTTTGGACGATATATTGTCACAAGCTGGCAGAATAGGCAACAGGCCGATGTGCGTTTTATTTGGAGACTGTTTTGCGCGACAGAGACTGAGTTTGCTGCTGATATTCTGGGGATAGGCTACAACATGGCCAATGTACGACTTTAGCCTTTTAATATATTTGCTGCATTAGATCAGTCTTTCTAGAACAGGCAAGGGCTTTCTAGCCTCACGTCAGCAGCGCTGCATCACCCATATAGCCTAGGCTACATTAAAACAACCAACGGATGGTGGGCAGGCCGCGGGTGGAGTTTTGAAAATTGGTCAACAAACTTTGGTGCTGATGGATGGCTGATGGATGATAAGTTTTGCTATGCAGTTATGGTTGAAATAATAGCCCATCAGCGCATCTCTAGTGTGTGTGCCTCTCTCTCGCTCAGAGGGGAGGGAGAGGCTGAGGGTCGATCCAGCATGGATTCTAAACTCTGTGGTGGATAGGATCTACAATTAGGTGTTAATATTACCACGCTAGGTCGAAGTACTCCCAAGTGCTATTGCGCCACACATTGTAGTTCTCCTGTTTATTCGCTTGGAAAATCGCCACGTTTCATGTTGTGTGACGTACACATTTTTATCAACTACTCGTGCAACTGTATTTAAGTAGGCAAAATGTGGAGGTGTTTGATTACTGGTATGTTCCTCTCTCTACGGCCACGGCAGAGCCCGCTAGCATAGCAACATGCTAACACATTCGCGCCGCGCGACAGAGCGTTTGAGTGCACCTACCGGCGCGGGAGAGGTATGACTCAACTCGTGAAAGTTAAGGTAAGAACATATATTACTACTGATTTTGGGTGCCGTGTTCCTTTAACGTTAATGAAACTTAACATCGCCTTCTCCAGTGACAAAGTGTATTCAAATGAAGTTGCAACGATGATGGCGGCAATCACTGGTTACGTTAAACCATTTGAAACAAGTAGGACTGTAAATGATGGTGACTATGGCTAACGTCACTTCAATATAGCAGAGCCCTTTTACTTTACCTATCTACTGGCTAATGCTAGCATGATCTTTTTCTTCTGTTTCTTGGCAGATTACTTTTTTGAAGTATACCGCCACCAACTGTACAGGAGTGTGTAATACCATGAACGTCATAAAGTCTAGGCTTATGTTACTTCAAAGTAAACAAAACAAAACAAAACAAAAACAAAAAATGAGAATAGTTATACTCTTCTCATTATACCAGTATTATTAAAGGAACACGCCACCCAATGTCAGTAGTAATATATGTTCTTACCTTAACTTTCACGAGTTGAGTCATACCTCTCCCGTGTCTGTACGTGCACTCAAACGCTCTGGTGCGCGGCTGGACTGTGTTAGCATGTTGCTATGCTAGCGGGCTTTGACGGTTACTAAGCCTAGAAGTAATAAAAAACATCCACGTTTTCCCAACTTAAATACAGTTGCACGAGTAGTTGATAGAAATGCTACGGCCACGCAACATGAAACGTGGCGATTTTCCAAGCGAATAAACCGGAGAACTACAATGTGTGGCGCAATAGCACTTGGGAGTACTTCGACCTAGCGTAGTAGTATTGTTAACACCTAATTGTAGATCCTATCCACCACAGAGTTTAGAATCCATGCTGGATCGACCCTCAGCCTCTCCCTCCCCTCTGAGCGAGAGAGAGGCACACACACTAGAGATGCGCTGATGGGCTATTATTT
Source organism: Alosa pseudoharengus (assembly GCF_046254945.1). Lineage (NCBI taxonomy): Eukaryota > Metazoa > Chordata > Actinopteri > Clupeiformes > Clupeidae > Alosa > Alosa pseudoharengus. Next base: position 37,742,629 of record NW_027468564.1, on the reverse strand, counting down.
CAACCATATCAAAACGTATCATCCATCAGCCTGATGGATGATGCAGCGCTGCTGACGTGAGGCTAGAAAGCCCTTGCCTGTTCTAGAAAGACTGATCTAATGCAGCAAATATATTAAAAGGCTAAAGTCGTACATTGGCTATGTTGTAGCCTATCCCCAGAATATCAGCAGCAACTTTAGTCTCTGTCTCGCAAAACAGTCTCCAAATAAAACGCACATCGGCCTGTTGCCTATTCTGCCAGCTTGTGACAATATATCATCTACTCTAAGCGCGGAAGAGGTATGACTCAACTCGTGAAAGTTAAGGTAAGAACATATATTACTACTGACATTGGGTGGCGTGTTCCTTTAAGATAAATAAATAAAGCTTTAAGTCTCTCCCTTGTCATGCCCTTTTCCTCAAGTATGTCATGAATTGAGTTCTCCCCTTCCATGTCCTGCCAGACCACTCTATTATCATTATACTTCTTACAAGTAAACAGTACATGCTCCACATCTTCATTGTCTTGGCACTCCATACATAAACCATTTCCCTTTCCTATTATCTGTAAAGTAGAATTCAAACCTGTATGTCCTAATCTAAGTCTGGTATAGACCACTTCTTCCCTTCTGTTTAAACTCAGTGATGTAACCCTTTTCCCTGTCACATTCTTCTGAATTTGATGGTAGTGTCCAGCCTTAAATTCTGTCTCCCATTCTCTTTGCCATTTTTGTATAATTTCAGATTTAATTATGGATTTTGCTTCACCCTTTCCCATTGGAACATTAATTCCTATATATTTGTTTTCCAACATCTTTTTTGCAATCTTATCCGCCTCTTCATTTCCTTTGATGCCTATATGAGCTGGAACCCAACAAAATTGAACACTTATTCCAAGACTTCTGAGCTGCAATAGTAAATATTTAATTTCAATAATCAAGTCATCCCTTGATGAGTGACCTGTATCTAGGCTATGTAAAGCTGCCATGGAATCTGTACAGATTACACTTCTCAATGGCTTAACCTCTTCGATCCACCTAAGGGCTGTTATTAACCCAGTCATTTCAATAGAATATACAGACAAACAGTTATTTAATCTATATCCCTCTCTTTTATTAAATTCTGGGATATACATCCCAATACCACAATGCCCATTTTGTGGATATTTTGATCCATCAGTATATATTTGAACATGTCCATAGAAGGATGTTTTTAAATATCCTTGGCAGTATGTTGCAAAACTTTGGTCATTTGGATACTCTTTTTTACCTTTCAGTAATTCACTGTTAACCTCTGGTGATGGGAGAAACCATGGGGGAACCACACTTAGAACCAGTGAAGGACTAAATTTTAGCTCTTTAATTCCATATTGTTCTGCTATACTGTTGATGTTCCAACAAAAACCCTTTTGCTTCTTTTTGGTACTCCCAGCAATCTCTAAGAACTGATATTGCTGGATTATTAACACTTCCCATCAGCCTAACCCAGTATGTTAGGGACAGCTTAGTATACCTTAAACTGAATGGAGACTCCTCTGATTCTATTAATAATGCACTTGTGGGGGTTGTTTTAATAGCTCCTAATGCAATTCGCTTTGAATTGAATTCTCTCAAGTTTCCTTAGAGAAGTCTTGCATGCTGAACTATAAACAACACATCCATAGTCTATATTAGATCTAATTAAATGTACATCAAAGACTTATCTGCACCCCAACACTGTCCAGTGATCATCCTCATTAGATTTAGAACCTTTTTACATTTTGTTTCAACATGTTCTATTTGATACTTCCATGTAAGTCTTTCATCTAACCACATCCCCAAATATTTAAATTTCTTCTCTCTTTCTATTGATTGTTTGTACAGCATAATTTTATATCTTTCTGGAATCTTCTTTCTGGTAAAGAACACGACCTTTGTTTTAGGAATGGAGAATTTAAATCCCCAATCAATACCCCATTGTTCTAACACTTGTATGTCCTTTTGAATAGCTGTGGTTATGTATGCTATGTTGCGTCCCCTATATGACCGCATCATCTGCATACAACAGCCCTTCATTTCTTTCCCCCAATTTTTCAAATATATCATTTAACATAATATTGAATAGTATGGGACTAATAACACTCCCTTGAGGAATTCCACTTTCCACTGTATGCTCTTTACTTATTCCACTACCAACTTTGACTCTTATTGTACGTTGTGACTGAAAGTCTAGTATATAACTAGACTGCATTTCCGGCGGGAACTGCGAAAGTGTGCTTGCCCTGGTCCGGTCACCAACGTGAGCAGACAGTGGCATACGCTATGCTGAACCTGGCTTGATCCAAGCATTCTAACAGTGTCTTTCAGTGTTGGAGCAGTGGCAATACCTCAAAAGCTTTATTCAACTATTGCCTTGCAGGGTGAATGCGGTTCGTTGGATTTTACCTGTGGCCTGCCTTCGAATTTAGCTTCTATGACTAAAATCAAATCAATAAAATAAAACAACAGCAGTGATTGGCCGAAAAAATGAATAATGTCACGCATCTTGCACCTCTCAAACTGGGCTATCAGGTAACCTAGAAGAATTGAAATGATGAAATATGACTAAGGCATTCAAATGCTGCTTGTTTGTCAGGATACTTTTTCACTGATTTATTTTAAAAGTATGAGCTATGATTGTGAATGTTATATATTCCATCCCCTAATTCTGTTTTACTGGTTTATTTGACAAATAATCTATATGGATTTGCTCTATAAAGACCTTATGTCTGTTTAGGATTGTTTGTATTTTGATGTATTGATTGATGTATTGATGTATCTCAGAATAAAGGAATGTCCACAATATTAGTGATGGGGTTTTTTTGTGTGTGTGAATGTATTTTACTTAACTCATTAAATGTAGCTGGATACTCATGAACGCATGTCTCTAATAGTCACAATAGGAGTAATTTTAGCAACACCGTATTTTGTGTGGCCCATAACGACCCAGTGGATCATGAAAACGTGCCAAAATTCACATTCCTTGCTTGTTGTTGGTACATTAATCCCATTCAGATTGCCACTTATCTGTGATGTAAGAGTTCAGTATAGGTTTAAGGTCTGGGGCAGGGATTTGACATTCTGTGACTTCTTCATTGAGGGCTTGCTTAGCAGCACTGTCCGCTTTCTCATTTCCCCTCAGACCAACATGGCCTGGGACCCAGCAAAAAACTACACTCAAGTTCTGGATTCTTTAGACGTTCTAGTTGATCAAGCTCAGCTTTGGTTGTATACTTTTTGCGTGACATTATAGCCATTATAGCATTATTGCAATTTAATTTAATGCAATTTACTTTTACGATTAAATAAAATTAATTTATCCCTCTCACCCATAGTTTTCTATTTATTTACAAATGTACATAGGCCTACTGTAATTACATGTATACATAGTTATTCTACTGATCTTCATACTATTCATCCTGCACATAGACTTATTCTTACTACTCTTATAATGTTGTTTCTGCACTACAATGACACTGTTACCACACTGCACATAGCTGTATGTTATGTACATATCTGTTATATATTTGTCATATTGAATATCCATATTTATTCTGTTTTATTATATTCTGTTAATACACTGCATATATATTATTATTATTTCTACTATTATAATGTTACTGCTACATCTACATACATTATTCTACTTATTGTATGAGGTAACTGCTACTTACTGCACATATTTAATTCATATTACTCTAAATCAACTCTATACTACTGTCTACATTACACTATAGTTATTGACCGGTCTCTGTATATTTCATCACCTTTCTATACTTTGCATCACATTGCATGCATACTTACAGTAGGCTACATGAATCACAGCTAAGATCTTTGGTTCCTATGAAGGCCAGTCGTTCTAAATGGATGGTTGCTATGGCCAAAGGCCAGTTCTATCTCTGCCGTTGTCAAGCAGGCATATCCTAGAATTCTGATTAATCTTATCTTATTTGAAACATCTCGCCTACTTCCATACAGTGGGTCCCATTAAGAAGTGGCCACCTCATTCGCGCTTACCGTGATGATTCACGCAGCAACATTATTAAATTAATCTGTCACCATATGTCTATGCCTACGTTTGCAAAGAGGAGAACATTTTAATTTGACTCACAATGAAATGTTACATTTAATGTACATGTTGACAATGAGTAGGCTAGTTTTGGTTGTTGTTGGTGGTGTTAGGCTACTGCATCCCTTAGTTATGCCTACCATGCAAAATTGTTCCCTCGCAAGATTCTAGAGCTCTGTTCTAGAATCTTTGATTGGAAGCTCCTGTAGACGCATTTCAAAATAGATTATCAGGGTCTGGATTGTCCAGGCTCATTTCAAAACACCACGACGTGAAATCAATATCCTTGATTACTAGCTCCGCTTTAACCCTCTTTGGTGAAATGCCACAAAAAGCAATGTCCACTCAGGAGATAGTTAACTAATTAACATGCATAGAAACGGCTACTAAATAAATCATAACCGTGATGTCAATGTTCACCGCTATACTGACTATCATATTAGATATCAAATACATAGTGGAAAATAAAGACAAAAGTTCGTTAGCAGACTTAGCTAGCAGTCTATAACAAAGTAAACATATGCTAACATTCAGTCCCTCGTTGGCATTCATTAAACTCTTCATTCAAGTAGCCTACAACTGGTAGGCTACGTAATTAAAAGGTTCACGTCTAACTTACTTGGTTCATCAATGCACACCTTCACAAACTGTATTCCCGTCGTAGGCTACTGATATTGCAGTCATGAACAGCCACAATGCAAACTCATTACCCCAGAAATAAAACAACGTGCCTTACTGCCTTCTCACGTTGGTCCTCTGTAAAATGTAATACAACAGTGCCACCTAGTGTCTTTAACATTAAAAGTGTGAAATGGCCGCTGCCTACCCAGAATGCATTGCAAGTCTTTAAAAACCACAAAACTTCTTAATATTACATAATCTTCCGTAAATATATTAATTTGCATACTTTTGTACATGTAAAAATTAGAATAATACTCTCCCATCAACTTTTGTACTTGTAAAATTTAGAATAATACTCTCATATCATGACAATTAAGCAAATTAGATTGGAAAACCATAATAGTGTACTGCAGAGTACTGCTGGTATATATAGCACATGGTTCCTCTCTCTAAATATCTGTAAGTCCATACTATCCCATGGCATGATATTGAATTGATATGCGTGGCAAGGTTAAAATTGATCTGTGTATAGTCCAGCAATATGTAATTGAGGGTGCAGCAGGTTCAAGTGGGCTTGAATGTCATGGCATAGATGGAAGGGTTTGTCAATTGGCATACCATTTTATTTAATCTTTATTTTTTCAGATCTTGTTCATCCTCACATTGGAGTCCCGAGTTCATGTACAAAGTTTGGTTTCAATATGTGACAGCGTTCCTGAAATAATACCTAACTTCCTGTTTTGCAGCTACGCCGCCGATTTCGTTTGGCTGTGACGGGCAAACGCTTCTGAAAATCAAAAATCCTTTCTGTAACTTTTGTGAGGCTTGGTCCAAGGATCATGTACGTCAAGTTTCGTGAAGTTCGGACCAAATTTGTGACCTGTGAAACTTTAGTTTCGCTTTCTATTCAATCCAATATGGCGGAAGAATGACAAGGGTCAGTGACATCCTTTTCAATTTCCACACTACACCGGTTCCGGCCGGACGTTCTAGAGTTGGACCGGTGGCGATATCTCAAAAGGTCTAGGAGCAGGAGCTGACGAAAAATTGGGCTTACAGGAATAAGAAAACTTAAGAAGAACAATAAGTGTGCTGCTTTCAGCAAGCACACTTAATAATAAGAAAACTTAAGAAGAACAATAAGTGTGCTGCTTTGCAAGCACACTTAATAAGTGTGCTGCTTTCAGCAAGCACACTTAATAAGAAAACTTAAGAAGAACAATAAGTGTGCTGCTTTGCAAGCACACTTAATAAGAAAACTTAAGAAGAACAATAAGTGTGCTGCTTTGCAAGCACACTTAATTATACATTCTCCCACTGATTCCCATTTTATATAACTTAATTAATAGACCCTCTCTCCACATAGTGTCATATGCTTTTTCAATATCTAAAAACACTGCCACCATGACTTCTTTCATAATTAGTGTCTTCTCTATTTCATTGCTGAGCTTTACTAGAGCATCAGTAGTGGATTTGCTTTTTCTGAACCCTGTTTGATATTTTTTAAATGGACATTTATATTCAAGAAAGTAATTTAATCGTGCCACTACCATCTTTTCCATTAGTTTTCCTAAATGTGATGTTAAGGCAATAGGTCTGTAATTTTCTGGATTGCTTGAATCCTTTCCTGGCTTGGGAAATGGAAGAATGGTTGCACTTTTCCAGACTTTTGGTAATTTCCCCTCATTCCAAATCTTATTGAATAATTCAAGTTTTTTTTCCAGGAATTTATCAGGCAGATTTCTAATCATTACATATCCTGTGTTACTTAAAGCCATTTTGAGTTCTGATAAGCTAAATTCAATATCTAATATAGCCATACTTCTCTCTCTGATATTAAGAATATCTTTATTAGCATTTAGTATCTCTTCCTTTCTTTTCTTAAAACACTCATCCATATGATTACCTTTGTGAATGTCTGCAAATTTATATCCAAGTATATTAGCTTTCTCCATATCTGAAATTGCTTCATTTTGTCCTTCAAGTAATACAGGAACATGTGGGGGTTTATATTTACCTATCATCTTTTTAACCATCATCCACATTTTATTTATTATTTTAGTTTCTTTTCCAATTGTTGAGCAAAATTGTCTCCAAGATTCTTTTTTTGCTTCTTTGATAACTTTCCTAGCCAAAGCCTTTTTTCTTTGATAGTCCATAAGATTATCCATTGTAAGCGTTGTGCGCAATAATTTAAAAGCTCTATTTCTGTTCTTAATAGCTCCTGAACACTCCTCATTCCACCATGGGACATTCGTTTTTCCCTTTTGGCTCATATTGTTAGGAATACTCTGGCTTGCTGCTACAACAATACATATACTTAAGTTATGGTTCATTTCATCAATACTCTGATCTGTTTCATCATGTATTTCATTTAATTCATCTATACAACATTCATTAAATTTCTCCCAGTTTGCTTTCTTAAAACACCATCTATGATGAGCATATATTTCATCAATCTTAAAATCAATATCTATTTTACATAGTATTGGAAAATGATCACTTCCCATACTTGTGTTATGATCAACTTCCCATTCACACCTGCTGGCTATTCTCCTATCAATTAAAGTGAGGCCAATACATGAAGTCTCATTCTTGTAAATATTTATTCTTGTACCATTACCATTATTCAAGCATACTAGCATCCTGTCATTTATCATTTCTTCTAATACTTCCCCATTTAAATCTGTATATTTACTTCCCCATAAACTATTATGGGCATTAAAGTCTCCACAGCATATTTCTCTTTGGCCTCCCTTATTAATACTTCTCATTAAATCATGTGTTATTGCTTTACATGGGTTATAATAATTAATGACAGTAAGTTTTTCTTTGTCACCATTAAAGATTTCAGTAACTACATTTTCATGATCAGTTACTGTGTTAATGTGTCTAAATGAGATCCCTTCTTTAACAAATGTGATGCAACCTCCTCCTCTGTCTTTTTTCCTGTCTAACCTTATACTATGATATCCTTTCAATATAAATTCTAAATGAGGTTTTAACCATGTTTCTTGTATACATATAATGTCTGGCTTGTTTGACAGTTCTTGAACATACCTTTTAAATTCCTGTCCGTTCGCTATCAAACTCTGCGCGTTCCACTGGAGAATGAGAAACATCATTATTACTTTAACCATTTTGGGACCCTCCATATTTCTGATTTAGTATTTCAATTCAATTCCAATTTATTGTGCTTATAGAGCGCCAAAACATAACACATGTATCATGGCGCTTTACAGAATGTAGGCAATCAGAGAAAGAAGGAAAGAAAGGAAGAAAGAAAAGCAAGAGAGAGGCCCATGGGTAACAGGGGCGAGGAAAAACTCCCTAGAATTGGAGATATATATAGGAAGAAACCTCGAGCAGATCCACGACTCAAGGGCCTGACCCATCTGCCTAGGGTCAGTACATGACAGTAAGGTCTGTATACATGACAAATGCATATGATAGTCGGGTGTAGAGAATAAAACATGGTGTTAAGCACTTGAGCTGAAAGTTACAAGAGGTGGGATGATTACGTATCCGTTATGTTAATTCGTTATTCCTGATTTAGTGACAGAAAGTTCAATAGTCCAGCGTTGGGATTGTCCAGGGGAAGGGAGTTTTCGAGGGGCATGTGGTGGGTTGGCGGATGGGCCAGTAATCCGGGCAGAGTTGTCATAGGCTGGTGGTGGGTCGCTAGGCTGTACGGGCCAGGAGTCCAGATAGGGGGCAGTAATAGGGCAGTCGAGGATGGGACTTCAGGTGAGATGGGTGAGAGGAGGGCCAACACACGGATGGTTGATGACTGGTGATGATATACCTCACAAGTGAGGTACAGTAAGGGGGAAGAAAGAGAGATGATTTGTAATCAATTATTTCATGAATATCATCTGCCTTTGTTATTATCCCCAAAAAATCATTAGCAGCTTCCACAACTGATTTGATTTTATCACTTTTCTTAACATGTACCATAGTGACATTAACCACTGAACACATAAAAGCAATAAATTCATTTTTCTTTATCAGTAGAGTCTCATCTGAGATTCTTGTCTTACATCCACAGCAGTTTGTAAGCCTACTAGGTGTCCTCTGTGAGTCTTGTTCTGTTGGCTTATTTTCCCCAAAGGAATTGCATTACTCTCTTGGCTTGTGCTAGGCCTATTACTCTCTGCACTCCTTATTTCTTGTAGGTAAATAGGAGCTGAATTTTCTTCATTCTTATTTTTCACAATGCATTTGATTGCCTCAGCATATGAGACGTTATGTGCCACCTTGTATTTCTGAACTTCCTTAGCTTCCTTTTGCTTCACACATCCTCCGTATGCTGCACTGTGTTGTCCTCCACAATTACAGCATTTCAATTCTACATCATCTCCACATTGCCCATACTCGTGCTCATTTCCACATTTAGCGCACCTAAGTTTGCCTCGGCACTGAGCAGCTACATGCTCAAATCTCTGACATTTAAAGCACCTCATTGGATGTGGAATATACTCTCTTACTGGATAGCACATGAAGCCTATTTGAACTTTATACGGCATGTCATTTTTAAACCACAGTAATATTGACAAGCTTTCTATTTTCTCTTTTCCTTTAGTTAATCGTTTTGCATCAACAATCTCTCCTCCTTTCAGACTATTTTTGATTTCTTCGATAGACACTGAATTCCTGACTTTACTCCCGGAACGTGTGATGTTATATTGGCCTTGTTCAATGTGTCTTTTTTTTAAGATGACCTCCCTTTGTTCTTTAGACGCTGCAAAAATCATTAGCTTCCCATCTCCCATGAAACGTGCATGTTTTATTTTCCCTATTTCTTCCTCAATTGCTTTGGTGATATGGATTGGGTGTAAATGTGGCCCTCCCTTTTGTTCAAATACAACAATCACTTTCCATGTTTCTTTACTTAATTGCTACCTTAGTTCCAACTCCTTCAGGTCTGCTTTTCTTTTTAATCGTATCAGTAGACTCAGGTTCAGATCCACTATCTGATCTTGGTCTACCCTTTTTTCTCCTGACTTCTTCCCACAACATTTCATTACTAAACACATGCTCACTATCCAATACTTGGCCATCTGACTCGTCCGACATAGTTCAGCTTACATTCACTGTACAGTTGTTATTAGTTATCTGTCAGCGGTAACAAACAAATTCGATTTCAAACCTTCCGCGTTCCTCCACCAGCTCACGTCAGTTCCGGAAACCCAACCGGATCCTAGCATGATGTAGCATGCTATGAGCTAATATACTTAGCATCTACGAAAGAACAGCACATATCTTTTTTCACAAAGAATCGGTCACAACTACATTACATTACATTACATTACATTTGGCTGACGCATTTTTAGCCAAAGCGACTAACAACATGGTAAACAGTTTAAGTTTTAGAGCAATTCTCAACAATATTAGGACAATTTAAAAAACATTAGAGTACAGTAAGAATAAGTGCATCAGTGAGTGCTGTTTTTAACAGTTACGTGTCAGTTTAAGACGGCTGGTGAGTGCTAGGATCAGCAAGACTTGTTGTAAGTGTTGCTATGAGAGGAGATGTTCTCTAAAGAGCTGGGTCTTCAGGAGTTTTTTGAAAATGGAGAGGGATGTCCCTGCCCTTGTAGGAACTGGCAGTGTGTTCCACCAGCGAGGAACAACAGATGAGAAAAGTTTGGATTGGCCTGAGCGTACCGGAGGTAGAGCTAGACGTCGTTCGTCTGAGGAGCGCAGCGGTCTGGAGGTAGCGTATGTCTGTATGAAGGCATTCAAGTAGGTGGGAGCAGAGCCGGAGACTACTTTGTAGGCAAGCGTTAGAGCCTTGAATTTGATGCGGGCCGCCATAGGTAGCCAATGTAGCTGGATGAGTAGCGGGGTAACATGTGCCCTCTTGGGTTGGTTGTAGACCAGGCGCGCCGCCGCGTTCTGGATCATCTGAAGTGGTTTCACTGCGCAGGCTGGGAGACCTGTCAGGAGGGCGTTGCAGTAGTCGAGTCGTGAGATGACTATTGCCTGAACCAGAAGTTGGGTGGCATCTTGAGTTAAGTAAGTCCTGATTTTCCGTATATTGTAGAGTGCGAAACTAACAACGATGTCTCTTACAAACAACTACACAATGTATGACTATCAATTTTGTATAGTCAGACTGTGATAAGATATAGCCTAATGATAATAACAGCAACACTTATTTAAGTTAGATTATGTGTCGAAATCAGGTGTCGTTAAAATAAGTGAACGATGACGTGGTAGTGTCTGCAGCCTAGACGGTAAAACATCGTGTCTGCAGCCAGCCAGCTGTCAATCATTGGTGTAAACACGCCCTTTTTAGATTTGTTAATATAACATTAAAAAAAATAATTTCAGCGAGAAAAGAAAAATTGTGTGTATTGAAGCATCTTGAAAACTATTTTTTTGAATAAAAAGTTGTTGATACAAAAATAGTTTTAGGTGAGAAAAGTGACACGGAAAGTTGGCTACTTGGCCATTGAAATACATGGGGATGGGCGGAGTTACACATTGTACTGCAGCCAGCCACCAGGGGGCTCTGGACTAACGCTCGCATCACTCTTAACAGACGGCACACTGTCCAGTTCTATATATACAGTCTATGGTAGGGCCAGCCCGGCTATCCGTAGGCCAGGGGTCGGCAATTACGTTTGGACCCGGGCCAATTTTTTTTCAGACAATGGCATCGCGGGCCATAGCTTTTGTAATGGGGGGGGGGGGGGGGGGGGTTATAGGCCTACTATTTAAATTATTAATTATTATATTATATTAAAATAAACATCATCTAACTTTTAAAATGCATTTAATTTAATTCCATTAAAAACGTTTATTTGCTTATGTGCGCTGTTTTTATGCCGCCTGCTGCATCTCCTGTCGTCTCTCATGAAACAGGCGACTTGCCTAGCAACTTGCCGTAACTAATGTGTAGGCTACAAATATTATTCTTTTGGATGACGTGTAAATGATTAGCTGAACATTGCTATATGCTAGTTATCGATGCAAAATGTCGTTGTCAAAAGCCTTGAAAAGAAAAATTGATTCAGAATGCAGGACCTACAAAGAAGAATGGAAGCAGAGGTATGTGTTGAGCCTGCCTGCATTTCTTAATGCCAAGCCTATTAATTTAACGAAACATAGGCTATTTTTGACCTTGCCCACTGGAAGAGGGAGACAGGACACTGTTGTTTTTTTTTTGCACAAGATTACGCGCACTCGCGTGCCAATACCGTTCCGACCTGTGCGTCATGGATAACTGCAAGGATGTTCCACCTGTTTTGTCACTTTAGTAGGACTATCATCTATACCTCAATAAATGTTTTGAAATTGATGGGATTGCTGTAGGCCTTTTTTTCTTTTTAAAAACATGGGGTTAAAAAAAAAATTCATTCAACAGCAAATTAACGTCATCTCGCGGGCCAGATAGAATCAATGGCGGGCCAAAATTGGCCCGCGGGCCACTATTTGCCGACCCCTGCCGTAGGCTATCTGAGAAAACGTTTTGGAAAAGACGGGCGATATGGACCCAACCAACTCTTCTTGGGAGGGGAGAACTCCACATGGTAGGCTACAAGCCATAGAGAGGCAACAGTGTCATCAGTGATGCCAGTAACGCGTTAGCCTACTAAGTAACGCGTTAGTCTATTTTGACCACTTTTTTCGGTACCGAGTAATCTAAGGCGCTACTATTTACAAACCAGTAATCAGATTAAAGTTGCTTATCTAAGTCACTGTGCGTTACTATTTTTGTCATTTTCCTTAGTAAAAAGATATATTCTTTGCTTTCTTCTTCTCTCGGGGATTAATGTCATGTAGGCTATGCCAACCTTTTCAGCATGAGGACAACTCACGTGTAAAACCACGCAGCGACACAAATGTAAACAATGGAGGGAGGAGAGAGATGCACATTTTATCTAGGCCTATACAGTCATTATTTTGAGTTTGTGTCAGCTAAAGATTAAGGCAATTTAGCAACCCATGTTCATCTCCAATATGAACCATGCCATGAAGACCAGTTTGTAGACATCACCTATTGTGACGCTCAAGTAGTAAAGATGAAGGTTAGGAGAGGCTGTAGAAACCATCACACCTACGGATCACCAATCTTTTAAAATGATGAGCAGGGAAACGTTAAAGAGCTTTTATGAATGAAAAGTTTGGGTTTGTTGAGAGGGAGGGAGAGAGAGTTGCTCTGGGTGTACAGGGACTCCTCTTATGCTATTGGTACAAATTGAAATATATAGTTATGTGTGTGTCTTAGTGTGTGTTTTAATCAAAGGAGGAGGAGCTGTTAATTCTGAAGCAAACACTGCACTTCTCTGTTTTTTTTTATCTGTGATCAGTGTGTGGCCTGTAGACTTTTAACAGAAGGATGAGGATCATTCATTCTTACATTGACACCACTCACCAAAACTGCCTTCCTCTTCCACCTTACTAGCATCATCCTGTTAGGCTAACTAGTGTAGCTTCCTTTAATCCCAAACAATGTTCCCTTATGCATGGATGGACGCACTGAATGAGAATTTCTATGCAGATGACCTCACATTCTCTTCCAGGATGTGAAACTGGGCCTGCCTCGGTTACTGATTGGGTGATGATAGTGTAAAGAACAACGTCATGTTCTCTTCCTAAGAACTGTTAGAATGGTGTAGGCCTAATGGGAGTTGGCAAGCTTTCATCTAAAACTGCAGTTCCTGCTCACTTTGGAATCCTCCCCGCAATGGATACACAATATACACAATACACACACATTCCCTAATTTGAAGCGTTGTGGTGGCAGCATCATGCTACACTGAAAAAAGTGATTTTGACATGTAGTAATTTTTCCCTAAATGAAACTGTATTTATATACTCAATTTGTTTGTGTTTTGCAAAAACTAATTTGAGATAAGTAATATCTGCAAGAAAAAAAGGGTTTTGCTTCAGATTTGTTTGTGTTTCGCAAAAACTCATTTCAGATAAGTAATATCTGCAAGTAAAAAAGAGGTTTTGCTTCAGAGGCGGTGCTGCGCATGCGTTTATTTGGCTGCCAAAAGACGATTGTCCTCCATTTTGCAAACGGTTCCGTTGGCTTGAAGAGATCTGCACTTCAAACCTTCAGTTTTGACTTTTAACGGTAAGTGGTATATTATTAAATGTCATTTGACAGAAATTTGGAGTGTCTTTAATTGCCTTAGAGCTGTTTTCTTGAATATTTAAGAAATCGTCTAGCAAGCTAGCTAACGTTAACTTTCCCTAGCACTACTCCAATATAAGGTTAACTTGGCTAACAAGTTCATCTTAAAGTTTACTTTTATTACCTCCTCGACGTAATTGATTGAATAACTTCAAAATGAATATAGACCTTAATGTTAGACAATTTAGGTTGTTGAAACTCAGTGGACCCAATAAAGTTTGTACAATTAACATTAGCAGCTAACTGAATTGGAACACAGATCTTGCCTGACATGGTTCACCTTAACGTTAGCTACAGTGGCGGAGCTAGGGGGTGGCTTAGGGGGCTTAAGTACGGTGGCCCTGAGGTGCAAACCACAAACACAAATCGAAAACCACAAACACAAATCGAAAACCACAACCGCAAATCGAAAACCACAAACACAAATCGAAAACCACAACTGCAAATCGAAAACCACAACTGCAAATCGAAAACCACAACCGCAAAATAAAAACCACAACGGCAAATCACAAACCACAACGGCAAATAAAAAAACACAACGGCAAATCACAAACCACAATGACATTAACAAAATCACAATTACATTAACAAAACCGGAAGTAGGTGGCGGTAATGCACCTAAAAGCTGTTTGCCAACCGCTAAAGAAAAAAGAAGAAGAAGAAGAAATGGCCGCGCCTTTTAAAATGCATAGACAGTAAAAGATAGGTTTTTGCACTACCAGCTTGGAGGAGCTACTCACATCTCTTGTGCAAATTATACAGATGTAAGTTCATAATGTTTTGATAATAAAGAGGTTGAAGATTTATCCGACGTCTGATTTTGTTTATTTGTCAGTATGCTATGTCAGTAACGTAACTATAGCGTGTAGGCTTACTTGTTTACTATTAGCCGCTATTGTAGCTAGTAGCTCTAATGGGTGACTTTTACCAGCCAGTTTTAAGGAAAGCAGTGCGCTCTTTATGTCTTTCCCCAGATACATATAAATCGTCATTCCCTGATAGTATGTCTGTGATTAGTGGGTAAACAAGTGGCATTCTATTCTAAATGCCGGTATGTATGGATAGGCCTAGCCTACTGCTGGATGCGGTCAAGATTGATACAATCGAATGTTGTAAATGATATGATGGGTTCTTTTAATGATGTCATCAGCGATTCACGATAACTTTAGGTAACTTGTACTGTCAAATTGTCAGTCTGAGGTAAGTTGGTAAGTTGGTAACCTAGAAGTGGAGACCGCAGAGACGACCCCAAATTGCCAAAGGTAAGTGGCATCTATTAAATGGAAATAATCTACAGATAGTGGTGGAATAGTTTACCGCTGTAATTGACATTGATGGTTGTTGAGTTTATGACTGAAATGAGCAATTAAGTTAGGTAAAGTTATAAATCACCTTGACTGTACGTCTTGGTTGGAGACTATCTCCATGTCTCCATGTCGTCCTTCTTAATACACAGTAAATGTCTGTATTGTCTGGTTTAATTTACAGTAGGCCTATTAAAGTATTAATGCCTATATATATTTTTAACTTAGCGTAGTTGATGGGGGTGTTATTCGCTGAAACCGATAAAATTGCCTAGTAGCGCTAACGTTAGTGCGCTTGGAGGCGAGGAGAAAGGAACGTTAAGAGTTATGCTTAACGTTAAGCGGTCAGTAAGATAACAGGAGATAAAAGGCTGAAATTGCTAATGGGCAGGTTTGACTACAAACGCCAAAGTTGAAGCGCTGAAGGTGGCTATAAATTATCGCCATAGTCGGTCGATTGGCTACATTGTCAATCTAAAGACAACTGATGGAAGAGGAGACTACTATGCCACTCGCAGTGGTGGTCGATCTTTAACCTCTTTAATAACCTCTTTATTATCAATCGATTCATGTATGGTTATGAATAAATGTAGCGCCGAGGCTATGGTCGATCGCCTATCGATTCATGTATGGTTATGAATAAATAGCTACTGTAGCACCGAGGCTATGCCCCTCTGTTGGACTGTCCCGTCTGTCCCCCTCCTGTTTTCCCGGTATGTGTATGCGCGCGTGTGTGTGTGTGTGCGCGAGAGTGTTTGTATCTCCCGCTCCCTACTGTGTCACAGAATGTGTCAATGTGTTCTGATGGGGGGGGGGGGGGGGGGGTGTTACAATCCATTAACCCGATTAGTGCGCAGCCTATAGTTTGCTGGTGGTGAAGACCTATACAGTTGCTGGACTTTTGCCAGTGTTGATATTGTATTGCTATATTGAGTACACACTCACTTTCACACAGCAAATCACTGATTAACATCAATAGTGTAACTTTGTTCTCTCACTTTCCTGTGAAAATTCACATGTAAAGAGACAGTCAGGAGAAGAGACAGAGGGACAATGTTTTGCAGCAGCTGTGGTAAGGAGGGCAGGCCCAGTGACAACTATTGTTGTCAATGCGGCAGACCACTGAATGCAGAACAGAGTGCTGGACCATCTTTAAGTAAGTTGGTATTGCCAGTAGTTGAGTATTCCTTTCAATTTTTTTTTTTTTAGTGGGTTAGGCCTATACATAGCATAGTTAGAGCTCATCACGTTATGTGTCGCTCCCTTGAAGTATCACAGAAACCTGTCGGTACTTCCCATCTCAACACCTTTATGGAGTACCGACTGAAGAAGAGTGAGGAGAGGCAAAAGTTCTCCTCTGGGAAGATGGCAGGACAGAAGAGGAAGGCCCCCAGAAATGTGCAGGTAAGCATCATGGGGTCCTATCTTTTCTTTACTCTACGCAACAGTCCAGTTTTTTTTAACTGCAGAGATACATAGCTTTCAGACAAATGTCTGACACATGTTTCTTACATAGATTTGCATTGGCCTGATGGCCATACAAAAAGGATGTCTGAAGCCAGTGCGGGGGAGGACAGTGCATTTGTCAACTGACCCTGACACCACAGCTGACAACCTCCTTCAGCAGGGCGAGAATAAGATGAGGGCCTACAACCGTGACATGCGCCAGGGGGACTACATCCTCCTCTATCCAGACGGGTCACAAATAAAATTTATTCCTGGCACTGAGCGCCCCTTTGTCCTCAGTGTGTATAAAGCTGAAATTGGGAAGCCCTATCAAAGGCTGACTGTCTACCTGTGTCTGAAGGACGAGTATGAGGCAGGTAATGTGATCATGTCAAACCATGGTAACTCAAAATGTACAGTGATCTGATCACTTTTCAGAACACCTGCAGCCATTACCTTTCACATTTATTCAGATCTTTTACCCAACATATTTTAGCTGTGCCATTAGAACAGTGGAGTAACGTAGCTGTGCTGGGCCCTGGTGCAAGCATTTCCAATGCCCCCCACCCCCTCCAACACCCCCGCGCTCAAAATTGCGTATGTGTGATGGAGAATCGCCAACATATGATCAGACAGAGCCATGGACAGTGGCTACCTGACTACCACCTCTGAACTCCCCTCTGAACATCCGAAACGCAGAAAACGTATAGCCATAGAACAATTAAATAACCATCAATAAAAAACAGCACAGCAACTCTCACGCGGTGGCGCCTACACAATATATGACCACACAATTGCTTAATTTAGCCTATAACAATGTGGCGCAGCAGTCAAATAGCCTTCCACAAACAGGTCACAGAAAGTCTACCCCACATATGCCTACTCCATAAAAAACAATCTGAAACTCACCCATTAGAAGTTGACACTACGGGCCTTCTGTTCCGCAAAGTCATTGATGATATATCGTTGGAACCCAACTGACTGGCTCTGATGTTCTCTATGGAGAGTATGGCCAATCCACTCAATCGTTCTTGTCCCATGCTAGCCTACTCCTTAGGTAGGACTTAACGTCGGTATTGCTAGCATCAACGCCGGCAGCAACTTTCGAGGTGTTTTAAAAACAAAAAATCAATGTCATTCATTTAAATTTAGTATCCTCCAGTTCCCGTCTTTGTTTTGTGTGCCATTTTTATGCTCACTAATTGCTGATTGCATTGCTGATTATTACAACACAGCTACAACACATCCAGAAGTAGCTTCACAAGGTAAGGTGATCACGAATGACAGGAAGTGAGATCATTGGATAAACTCATTTCCCAATTCCCAGCAGGCCTTGTTCCTTTGTAAAAATCAACAATAAAAAAATCAATTTAATAAGTTGCAGGTATTTTTTTTACTTCTAACTCTCACATTGTATACTCTAACATCTGAACGTATCGAAAAAATCGCATATAATATAGTCACCATAACTAATAAATATAGGGCAAACGAGTGGTATAAATAGTTGTCAATCCCTCTGTGAATGCAAGGAAAACATTGATAACAGACCTTCCGACGTCCTTCTACACTTAACTGCTAATAAGGATTGACACTTGAGCATTGACGCGAGGGGTCTCATGCAGGGGATAGGGAGGAGGGGCACTCTCAGCGCCTGTGGCCCTGCACTGTAGATATCTCTGGCACCTTAATTCAGCGTGCACCATTATTGTGTAGTTTTGTTTTCATTGCAATGCTATTGAATGACATGTAAACTTGTTTAACAGCTGGAGATTTGACCGACTCTGATCTAGAGGACACCAACTCTGATCTAGATGACACCAACTCTGATCTAGATGACACTCTGGTGGGTGCAATTGTCATTATAGTTTAATCTTCATAGTTTGATGTCTTTTCTTATAGTTTGTATCGTTTTGTCAACTAACATGATTGGAAAATCCTTTCTATCCTACACCCCCCCCCCCCCCCCCCCCACACACACACACACACAGCCCATAGAACCCCAAGAGAACTTACGTTCGGAAAGAAGGTAAGAGTGTCTCTGCAAAACAGGACCGTATTGTTATATACAATTGTCAGTGTGTAGCCTACTGGAATACTCGCCACGCCACAGACTTTATTGTCTTTTAATTAGCTATTGACATTAACATATAATTTGTTTCAATTTAACTCTACAGGGAGAGCAGAGGTGAGGTCATGGCTCACAAACCACTTTTTACTTTCACAAAATTCCACAATTTGGTAATCATCTTGACAATTTTACTAATGATGGTCTGTGTGTAATATTCTGATGTCTTTATCTGTCACTCTTAAAAAAGACATATGTGTCCATGAGCCCATTGGAGGGCACCTCTCAAGCACCAGACCAAACTTCATCCAGGTATTGAAAGATTTTGTTTTGTTTCTTTATTGTTGTTGTTACCCTCCGACTTAATTGAGTGAAGTAGTGTGAGCAATGTGGTTTGAACATAAAATTTTCTGTCAGTTTTCGGTTTGGTCATCCTCTGACAATTTCTCTGTTCCATTGTTAATGATTAGTGTTGTAGATGCAGCCCTTGGCATTGGGAACACATACAGGTAGTTTTTCTGTTTTTCTGCTCAACTTTAATTTCAGGTGTGAATAGGGCTGTTGTGACACCCCGTTGTTCTTACTATGTTATATGCAGGACGTACACTCAGCTCTATGCACCAATATTAATAGAGGACGATGACGATGATGTTGATGATGAAGCAGGGGGAGTGTTTGCTGTGCCCTCACATAATGAAAGACCTGAGTGAGTCCTTCGTTTTTCTTGATTGCTTAGACCCATCATGAACAACTACCATATGCAGTGCCATTTTGTCTGCTAACCTCATTGTATTATATACTGTAAGTTGGAATATATTCTACTTTACATCTTTTTATAGGGACTCAGGTATATCTGCTGTTGAGCTGATTAGGGAGTTGGCAGTTGGCATTGACCATACCATAGTAAACCGATTCAACATCACCAGGTCAAATGTTTGGGATGGTGCCATGAGGGGGTTGAAACGTTCAACATTTCAGGACAAAGCTGACTTTTATGTGAAGTTCAGTGATGATGCTGGGCTTTTCGAGGACAGCATAGATACGGGGGGTCCAAAAAGAGAATTTTTGTCTCTCGTTATGAATCACCTCCCATCTAGGCCGATTTTTGACGGGCCACCCCAACATCGGTACCTTATTTACAATGCTCAAGGTATGTTTGACCAAAATGCAATGTTTCTGAACCTGGTCTCTGAATGAGATCTGATCTTCATCTACTCACTAGTATGACCAATCTCAATGTGCTGAAGCTAAGAAATTCTTGTCTGTTTTGTCTTCATTGAAAACATTCATCAAAAAAAAATAAGTAAATATTGGTTTTCAGATGCAATGCAGCAAAGTGGATATTCTGTGATACTATAAATATTGTTTTCCACCATGTGCACCCCCCAGCGATCAAGGACGATGAGTACTTCTTGGCAGGGAAGTTCATTTCTCTATCGGTCATTCACGGAGGACCAGGTCCGAATTTTTTATCCAAAACCTTAGTTAGGTACATTGTCGGGGAACAGTTCTCTGCAAGTGTACAGGACATAACAGAGAGAGAGATAGGGGGAGCTCTTTCAGAGGTATGACAAGAGTTCTTAGTAGTTCTATTTAGTTCATTTAGTTGTCCAAATGTAAATTGTTTTTATGTTGTCAGCACTCAAATTTAGTGTATTCTCGAATGTGTTTTGTTTTCCAATCAGATTGAGTCTGCTGGCTCTCTAGAGCGTTTACAGGATCTCCTAGTGGTCCACAGCTCCATGCTGCAGATGGCGGGATGCTTCAAACGTGTACAACACATGGAGGAGAGGCACGTCATTGTGTCTGAGTACCTGAAATGGTACATTATTCAACGTAACTGCAGCGTCATTGATAGGTAAGGGAGTCAAGGCTCAGTGAAATACTAAAAAAGGAATTAATAGAAATGAATTACCACTTAGATGAGGTTGTCATACAGTACATGTCCCTCACATGTGGAGGATTGCAACAAAGCATTACTAGACTTTTGCAAACTCGGGTGTTACTGAAAACTTGTTTTTTTAACCCTTTATAATAGATTTAAAGAGGGACTGGCCAGTTTAAATTTCCTGGAGGCACTGTGCCAGCACCCCACAGTGATGGCCCCCATCCTGCAACACACAACCACCGCTTTGTCTCCAACCATCATAGAACAGCTTTTCACCCCAAACCTCAGCACATACGGCAGCAACAGGAGAACGGAGGAAAATTTAGTTCTAGCTTTCTGGGCTGACTACCTGCTGGACTGCGAAGGTATGCAACATTACAGGACAATGCTGACTGATGAGGATGAAATTCAGGTTATGGTCACCACTGTTTTTAATTTATGTGTTTTTATTTTCTCCAACAGAAAAAGGACCAGTGTCTTTAATGGAGCTGATGATGTTTGGGACGGGCCTGACCGCTATACCACCAGGGGGAATGTTTCCACGGCCCTCGATCACCTTTACATCCGGTTCCAGATATCCTTTGGCCCACACGTGTGGGAACACCATAACAATACCCCTTCTAGCAAACTACACGGTGTTTAAGGAAAACATGGACTTTGGGGTGCAAAATTCACCAGGCTTTGGTTGCCCGTAATAAACTGACAAGTTTATATGTTCTTAGGCACCCAGAGTGGAACAAAACCGTTCAGCTCTGTTAAAGTTCAGCTCTGTTAACACTTTTATGACATGTTTTACTGTGTATGTGCGCACGTGTGTGCGTGTGTGTGTGCGTGTGTGTGTGTGTGTGTGTAAGATATTGTTGGTGCAAATGATTATATGTAAAACAATTAGTTTGTCTGTTTGAAATCAGTTTGTCTGAAATCTAATAAAACAAAACTACTACACGTTTTGATTCACCATTTCCAGTGGCAATAAGGTTTATTAGGGGTCACTTTTGTTAATTTATAGACCTGCAATGTTCTTCAAGGTGGTGTACAGCTCTACAGCTGACTCCCAATTGTGTGGCTGCTGCAGTTCATGTTGCTCAACAGCCAGTTGAAGATATTCCTCCAAGTCAGCATCGCCAACAGGAATAGGTTCCCCTGCCTGAGGAAATGCCTGGAGCTCATGGTCTTCCACAGCAAAACCACAATCTCTTGAACCAAACCTGTAGTAAAAGAAAAGGACTGTAATTAGCTTAATAACATGGCTCTCCATAGACAATACATCAATCGATTACATTTTTTTAAAAGTAATTACATACTCTGTGATTAATTAAGTAAGGGATAATGGACGACGAAATTAATGCACGGTCGAGGTTGTAAAACGGCCCCGACGCAAAGCACCAAGGTAATGTCTTGAATTCCCCCTATAATTTATCCTTTTTTTGCTATTCAAGAATTTTTTAGATTTTTATTTACATCATTACTAGGTTGTTGCCTTTTCTATCCAGTAGGTGGCAGTCCAGGATAAGAAATGGATAGAGACAAAGAAAGCATAGCCTACAAGTGCAAACGGAAATGTAGTGTGTGAAGTTCTTGGAATGGAAATAAATGTAACCACCTTCAACATACTTTTGAAGACATTATGTGTCAAGTGTGCAATAAATGTAGTGAAGTATTGTATGTTTTTGTAGTGCAGTATTGTATGTTTATGAAGCACATTTGAAAAAATGTATTGACTGTTACAACATACAGTGGGTCCCATTTAGAAGTGGCCATTTCATTCACACTTTCCGTGATTCATGCAGCTGCGTGAAATGTATTACAACTTATCGCCACAAGGTGGCAGTTTAAGTCCGCTGTAGCATTTGTAAACAGGGCAGCGCAGTGCATTCAAAGGCGTTGCAGTGGCAGTGGCAGTGAGATACTGTAAGCAGAACGAAACTTAAGATCACCTCGTTAAAGTCATACAGTAGACTAGGCTAAATCAGAGCCTACTTTTGTTTTTATCAAGCTGAGGCCAGAGATGATGGCCTTTGGCGAACAGTTTAGGCCTACTCAAAAATGAGTAAAACCAAATTTGGCGAAATCTCGGCAAAGCTACCATGCGAGCCACCAATTATAGCTTGACGAGCTGCATATGGTTTGCGAGCCGTGCAATGAGTAACACTGGGCTAGGTGGATCAACTTTATGTTGCCATTCTGATAATTTGATTACCTGTGTGGCAAGAGGTAGAGCTCGTCAGGAATCCCCCCAGGACATGATGCAACTCGGGAGGGTCTTATCCTGTGCCTGTTCCACATCCCTGCACATTCATCCAGGTCTTTTTGTAGAATGTTGTTGAAGCAGAACCTGAGCAAGCCCCGATGTTCGGGGGTGTCGTTGAATAGACCAGAACATCTCAGGTCCCCAAACAGGTCCATCCAAAATTGAGCTCTAAGGAATACAATGTGAAGTTATGTAGACCACAAAATGAGATGTATGTATTTGCACATGTCTTGACACACTTTGCAATATTAGGAAGATTACACCTTATCATACGCAGTATTCAACTCTACTCCTTGTCCAAACTATGGTTCTTTCTAAGGTAGATTACTTTAATCCAGTCTACCTGTCTACATGCATGTACTTTAAAATCTTTACAGATGATCCAGAAATGCAGCAGCGCGTCAGACATTTTTTTTCAATCGAAGAGGATTTATGCTACGCCTCTATCTCTATTTACAAATATAAAATGTTCACACTCATGGTATGCCCATAGTTATACTTAACAACAAGCACAACTTTGCAGAGTAAATCCCTGCACTGTTTGATGTTTACTTTGTACTTTTGCACTACAACTAAAGTATCTATCAATCTATCTTTCCTATCTTTGACATGATTCAGCCTTACACCCCATGGTGTTTATGGTATACAGGCCTACCCTAATATGTGTCTAGCTAGACATTTGTTCAAAAACGAAACTTATTAGACCTACCTTCCTTTCCTTAGATAGGACCACCAAGCTTCGATCCTTTGGTTCCCCATGGATGTGCCATAGATGTGAGACTTTGCTCCCGCATGATAGTCCGTATGACTGTGCCGCAGGGTGCACTGGATCGCTGCCATGGTCCCATTTTCGGTCCCGAAGTCGGTCCTCAAGCGCATTGGGACAACGCCAACAGTGCGCAGGCATCTGATGTAGTAGGCCGCGATTACCTCTGGATTGTTATTTGTTGGACCACAAACAAGCCACATAATCCTCCTGGAAAAGCCATCGATGCAACCGGAGATAGCTAAACCGAATGGCTTTAGCTTGTCATATCCATCGACATGCCAAATATAGTTCGGCCCCATTGAATGGTATGTGCGCCGCACAAACCTCCGCCTGATCCGCGATGCAGTCCCTTGTGGATACACCTCCTTCAATAACCTCATGACCACACCTCGTTTGACCTGCATCTTGTGCTTTTCTCTTAAAGCCTGCCACATTGTTCGGTAGCCAAAAAGCTGCCCAGGACCCCGCAACTCTTGTAAGATGGCCCGCCTCACCTCAGCCTCAGGTGTATAGTTTCTCCGGCGGTATAACCCCGCATTTGCCAACCTCGACTTTAATGTACGTAAACTTATTTTAATGTCGTGGTACGTGCGCAACAGATCGATCATTACACTATAGGTATGACCTGCCTGAAAATACGCCGTAATAACATCCATCTTATCCTCCATCGTCAAGCCAAGTCACTGCTGATGGTCTCCACTGCTACCAACTGACGATTTATATGTATCTGGGTAAAGACATAAAGAGCGCACTGCTTTCCTTAAAACTGGCTGGTAAAAGTCACCCATTAGAGCTACTAGCTACAATAGCGGCTAATAGTAAACAAGTAAGCCTACACGCTATAGTTACGTTACTGACATAGCATACTGACAAATAAACAAAATCAGACGTCGGATAAATCTTCAACCTCTTTATTATCAAAACATTATGAACTTACATCTGTATAATTTGCACAAGAGATGTGAGTAGCTCCTCCAAGCTGGTAGTGCAAAAACCTATCTTTTACTGTCTATGCATTTTAAAAGGCGCGGCCATTTCTTCTTCTTCTTCTTTTTTCTTTAGCGGTTGGCAAACAGCTTTTAGGTGCATTACCGCCACCTACTTCCGGTTTTGTTAATGTAATTGTGATTTTGTTAATGTCATTGTGGTTTGTGATTTGCCGTTGTGTTTTTTTATTTGCCGTTGTGGTTTGTGATTTGCCGTTGTGGTTTTTATTTTGCGGTTGTGGTTTTCGATTTGCAGTTGTGGTTTTCGATTTGCAGTTGTGGTTTTCGATTTGTGTTTGTGGTTTTCGATTTGCGGTTGTGGTTTTCGATTTGTGTTTGTGGTTTGCACCTCAGGGCCACCGTACTTAAGCCCCGAATCTTTTTTCAAAAGCCCCGAATCTTTTTTTAGTGTTTTAAATTCCCGACAACTCTTATTTCCAATATAACTTCCTCTCGGTTTTTCTATAAATGTCACAAAATGCTCTATTACTGAGGAAATATATCCCTTATTTTCAAAGCCCAATATTGAAAAATAATTTGACTTGCTACACGATCTATGCCAGGTCTCTGGGCTATCAATGGTTAGATTGATTTGTTTAGATCCAGTGAAAATGCTGCCTTGACAACGCTACGTCATGGCTTCGGTGTTCCTAAAAGCCTCTGTCAGAAGTCTGTCACTTCTACAGTCTGTGATAAAACACTTTGTGTACATGTTGTTGAAAAGTTATGGATATTAGAAAGTTTTTCAAAAGACCACCCAGCTCCGTTCAAGCAACAGCATAATAAATTAGGCTACACTGTTTTGAAATGTCAGAAAAACCCATTAACAGTTATCTGCCCATGTCAACTTTTCAGTGTCATACTGTATGTTGCACAAAATTCTTTAAAGAATGTTAACTGTTAGCCTACCTTAAAACCTTGTTGATATCCTATCCACCACCACAGATCTTATAATCCAAGAGTCCACATAAATATAAAAGTCATGTTATGTTGTTTTGGCTGCCCAACTAATTATTAACTAAAAAAAAAACATTGCAATGATATATTGAGAGGAAAGGGCCCTTTCCATAAGTGTGTTAATCAAGCACCATGCAGTCTGCATTCATAATCTAGGTGCTTGATTTTATGCACCTGTGTAAAGGGACCTGATGAAACCTATGAATAATCTTGCTAAATTACAAAATGAATATAATTTAGAAACGCCTATGTCAAGATGATAATGCATTCCTTCTAAAATACCCTTGTATCATGATGACTGGCCATACTGTAATTATATCATAATATTATGTATAATATAGTATAAGATATTCTATATATTTGTCACACAGATGAGATCAGGGAAGAGGAAGAAGGAGAATAGCAATAATAAACAATAATGTCATATCAAACAATAGCCTAATGAAAATAAACAAATACTATAATATACATTCCATAAGAAACGCTTAATTAACTAAGTACATGCTAAACAGATATGAACAGATATTGCCTCTTGAAAGACCCAAAACTATAATTTTACACAGTGTGCCAGTCAGATACCTTGAATCTGTTGAATGTTAGTTTCACATTTTTTAAGTCTCAATGTGTCCATTAGTTTACACAAAATTCACTAGAAGTCATTATTTAAGGGGTTATTTTTAAAAAAAATTAAATGGGCTAAGCCCCGAATGTTTACAATGTCTGGCTCCGCCCCTGGTTAGCTAGTTAGCTAACCGAACACGTTATGCAGCAGACCAAACACGTTTTCAATGACCACTGTGGAGTCAACTGACACTTAACTTGAGCAATGCTGAGTTTGCAAAAATACATTTGTTTGGAGACTCAGAATATAGGCTAAGGCACATGTAATAAGGAAAGAAATTGGACGCATGTATCGTGAGTGATTAGGTCAGGTCATAACTTGGACATTGTCGGGCAAAAGCCACATTTACGCTAGGTTTAGAAACATGTTGATTTATTCTGTCAGTAATGGAGCACCACTATTTTCTCAATAATGTCATTGCCAGCGCTGAATATGTGTGGTGATGGTGGCATTTCTCAAGTTGACAGCAGTGCAAGATCTGGACAGGCTGATGCTACGCACCTGTTAAGCAGGTGTTGGTTGAACATTTTATTTGTTCCATGGTGTTGAAATTCGAAATGTGTTCCCTCCAAAGGGACAGTCAGACCATCAAGCAGGGCTGTGTAGCTATTGTTGGTAGATTGTAAGATAATGTGTGAAATGTCAATTAAATTAAGTGTCAAAATCGTTTGATTAACTAGTGCCATTTTGTGTATGTATTGAATAAGTATATTTCATAAATGTATACTTCATATTTTTATTATAGGCTAAATGTTTTTCTATCCTCTTTAGTTACAGGTATTGAGAAATGTCCTTGCTTGATGACTGGATCAGGAAATGCCTGTGAGGCTTGGGTATTCAGGCAAGCTACAGGTCAAAGATGCGTAACCTTGTCCAGTGATGTCAGGGCCGGCCCGAGGCATAAGCGAACTAAGCGGCTGCTTGGGGCCTCCTGGCCACCAGGGGGCCCCCAATCGAGTTTCTTTTTTTTTTTTTACATAATAAATAACGTAAACAAGTGACATCAATGAATGAATAAATGAAACAATTATCATTCAAATCAAGAAAATTATGATTTCATGATCAATATGCCTGCCTACTGCTACTGTGTCTGCCAGCCTTTGAGCCACGCGCATAAAGTAGACACCTCGGGTGCATATACAATTCGTGCACACTGCATCAAGTTCTACAATCGGAAGAGACGGTAATGTTCAGACAAGTCACAAAAAAGGACGTATCCCTCTGGTGCCGAAAACAGAACGAAGAAAATGACAGAGGAGGAGAAAAACGAGCAAGATACAGGTATGTTTTGCATGATTATTTACAGTATGTTTTGTGCTTGAGGTAGCTAGCTAGCTGTCATGATCTAATATAAGCCATCACCAGAGCTAAATCTCCGCCATCAACAGAGAAATGTCTCCCATTAATATATATTTATCTAGATGTATTTCAGATGTCAAGGATATTGGGATTGTTTTGGATGTTCAATCAAGCATGTACCCTAGCTCCTCTAGGTGGGCTTATTATGTCGTAAATTAAAGTTAGCTAGCTGACTGAAGTGGACATTAGCACTACAGTAGCTACATGAAAACGTAGCTGAAGGCAAATTTACCACAGAGGGATTGTTTCTGATGTCGCACCTGAAAGTGTTGATAGTTTATTACTGCTCTATAATATGTGACATAGTGGTAAGTCTGATAGCAACAACAGACTAAGCCCAGGCTCCCAGTCCCAACCCAACCCACTGACTAGCGCGACTCTGGGCATCGGTAACGTTCCAGCTTCATAGGCAAAGATGGAACAGTACGTGCGCTCTGCTCTAAGATCTTTGGAGAGAGATGGTAGTGTTTGAGAAAATATACCATGTTGGGTGGGGAGACTTCTGTGATGAAAATAAATTTACATTTGATTAAGATAGTGGCAAGTGATGTAGCGGTGCTACCCTAATATTTAGGCTGCAGTAGATCACCATGTTAAGCGTTCACCATACTGCAATTAAGTACTCTTTTGATTATGCCTCATTTGCCAATAGAATATGAATTGTTACATGTGGAATTGCTTGTTATTTGAGTGTAAGTAATGATAGCAAAATAAACTCATTCTGCTCGATCAACTATGCACTTATGCAATATTTTTTTTTTTTCAGAGACACTGTTGAAGTCCTTTGGAGCACATCTCTACCTCTACCTAACTCTACCTACCAGAAGGTGAGGTTTTCTTGATGGCAAATGGTTACATAGCCTGTTAATATGACACAACACATTTAACATCGTTTTTTATTTTTTTATTTATGTATTTATTTAATCATTGCAGGTTCGTCCACTGCAGAGTTGCAGATGCCTAAAAACCAGGAACGAAGTAGGAATAATTATCTATTTTTTGGGACATTTTATTTTTGATTATTAATGTTTGTCTATTTTGTTTTTATTTTGTAGTTGAAAATTGCTCATTTAATGCACATTTGCGGATTTGTTCAGCAAATCTGTTGAAAAACAAGTCATTAAACTGATGTACTTGTTTACAACAAATACAAATGCTGTTGTATTTTGTTATTTGTCAATTCAACTTCAGTAAACCACCCTTAGTGCTTCACTTTGAATATGAATGTTTCAAATAAATCTGTGATTTTAGTACCCTCTAAGATTAAAAGGTGTCAGGGTTGGTGTAAATAACAACTATATTAATACATTGGTTTGCCAAGCACATGGGGCCAGAAGTCTAGATTGGAGCCCCAAAACATTTTTGGCATGTGAGCAAGGATGGATTACTGAATGAGCCTACCGAGCCCAAGAGGTCAAGGGACCCTGAACCCCAAGTAGTTGTGTGAATTCACTACCAATAAGTCAAAAAGCAAAAGGCTATGAATCTGAACAAATTTAGGTACTGCCCTTCTCAAGCTGACCATCCCAAAAATGCACCAGAATACAGGAAATCACATCTAACCCCCCCCCCCCCCCCCCCCCCACACACACACACACACCCGTTTGTACCCACATTTGCACAAAGAGGGTAGGGGGAGAGGGTCCTTATGCATCTGTGTCCAGGGGGACAGTAGTTCATAATCAGTCGTTGTATTAATACATAACCTCACTGTATTAATTTATAATATGACATTATAGTGTGAAGTTGTCAATTATCACCAAGCACAGGTGACTGCGTTGTGGGAGGGGGCCCCCAAATCAAATTCTGCTTAGGGCCCCCAAAAGGCTTGGGCCGGCACTGAGTGATGTCCAGTGACCGCTGTTTTCCAGAAGAAGAAGGTCATAAGTTCCAGAAGAAGGTTTAAAGGACATAAAATGGCCAAACATTTGAGGATTTTGCAAGGTGTAAGTTTGTATTACTATTATTGTTTACTTCTCTTACATATTACATACAATGATCACATTGGATCTTTTTTCTGCTATTTGCAACTGCCATCACTTATCATCACCCTACTCACACACTGCTCTTCTGTCCCTTATTACAACATAGCGACAGATAGAGGCATTATAATTTTGTGTCTAACTATAACTGGACTCCTCAGGATTGATACAACTACATGAGTTGTCATACATTCACCCACTCACTCATTTTCCCGTTGCTCACATTGTTCCTTCCCCAAATGGTACACTCACTTATTAGCCTGATGTCGTCATACTCAATTCCTGTCAGAATTTAAGTCTGACGCTGCTTCGTTGGGACGTGATTGTGGGGTGTTTCAACCAATACAGGGGAAAGAAATGCTTGCCAAATGCCTGTTATCTGTTGTAAAGCACTCTGAACTGAATCTTCTGTATTAAAAGTGCTTCATAAATAGAGGTTATTATTATTTAGAGTATTGATTGTATTTTCACAAAATAATTAATATCCCTGTATCTGAACAGACAGAGACTGTACATCTGAGGAGGGAGGCAGCCATCAAGACCCTGTGCCTTTATTCAGGTGAAGATGATGATTCTCTCATACATGTACATGGTAAGTAACACTAACCAAGTGCATGATGAAATTGCAATAAAGGGTGTTAACTCATCAATGGTCACATTTATTTTTATGCCAATTTTTAAGCCAAAAACCTTTAAGCCAGCTCCCAGCTCGTACCTTTTCTCAAGCGGCTTTTTAAGGCCCCGTTTACACGAAGGGAAGACGCAGATATTTCCCTGCGGTTTGGCCTCTCATTTACACGAAAACCCCGTTTTTATCACAGAAAACGATTATTTCTAAAAACTCCGGCCAAAGTGGAGATTTATGATAACGCCGGTTATGTGTTGTCGTGTCAACTGGGAGAAACGGGGTTTTAGCCGAAAATAGCCGGCCATGTATAAAGGTAGCCTAAATTTTGTACAGGATATCCATGGCAAGGAGGTGTCAAGAGAAAACCACCCCTTGGAACATGAGGACATCGGCATCGTTGTGGATGGAGGCATCATTTTGGAGGAACCTTGGTCTGTTGCACAAGACTGTGCAGTGAAGCCAGAGACTTTCTAATGAGGAGACACAGCACTCGAAAAATCCTCCATAGAAATGCATGGGGTTAGTTTGTAACACCGTTGTATACACATCCCACCCCTTCCTCGGCAAAACGTCAACATGTGAATACATTGAGCCAATCACCTGGTGTGATGTGAATACATTGAGCCAATCATATGGTGTGTTGTGCAGACATCGTGCCAATCATGTGTTGTGAACTCGGCGCTGGAGTAAGGTTGGTGTCGTGAAGCCTTGCGCACGCGCATTTCTGCCAAATAGGATGCCCCAAAAAGCTTTGCATTATGGCCGCCGAGTGGAGGGACTTGCCTAAAAGGACTTTGGTGAAGCTAGGGGTCATATACACGTTGAATCAATGTTGAGCTCTTCAATACTATTACGAATTCATGCAAAAAGTTGTCATTCAGATGGATGGTGATAAGCTCCTACCCAAGGTTCTCAATCTTAAGAACCAAATCATTAGATGGGCAAGTGGGCCTCTTCTTTCTCTTCCCTGCTCTGTCTCTGTCTCTCTCTCTCTGTCTTTCTTTCTATCGTTCGTCTTCTCTCTCGGCACACTTTTACACACACACACACAATATCTTGCTGTATGGTGTTTGGCTTTGTATCAGGCACAAATTCGTGCAAAAAGTGGTCATGCAGATGAATGGTGAGAAGCTCTCACCCAAGTTTCTGTACCTTAATACTGGGTTTCTGTACCAATACTGGGTTTCAGTATTGGCTCTGTGTGTGTGTGTCTGGAAATTGCATCCATGTCTGTGTACCTCTCTCAGTGATTGGCAGCTCTACCAGTGTCTTTCTGTCCTAATAATCATGATGATAATTATATAGTAGCTAAACTCATATTTACATTTCACAGTTTGTTTTGTTCAATTGCCAATTACCATGCCATTCAGTTTGCACTCCGCACACACACACACAAATACAAATATACCCCTCCCCCCAAACACACACACACGCTACACACTGTCTACTTCATTCAATTAGCAGTATCTCCATTTAAGCACAATTTAATCTCTAACTTACAACCCAATGTATACTATAGCTATAGCGCACTGCTAGGCCCCCGCATTGCTGCTTGCAGCTATATTTTCTAAAAGTTATTTGTCTACTAGGCCTAGCCTGATTTATCAAACGAGTGCTTTCTCGTTCGTCCTCCGCAAACTACAGGTGTTTCGGTAGAGCCATTGAATAACCGATGCCAAGCAATTTCTGCAACACTTTTTGTGACATTCAGCAAATATCTCCTCATGTAAGTTCCTTCGGACAATAGGCCTACGTTCTACTCTACGTGCAGTTGTCCTCCATCTCAGTTGCATCAGTTTTCTAATTTTGAAGGTTCTAAAACATTATTATGCTTCACTGAATCCTTCTCGTTTTCTTTCATTTGTCCAGCTAACTTTTCCATTGAAACTAGCCATTTATGATGGATTACACACTCGACATTTTGAAATGTCCTGCACGATCAAGGCCAAATTAAGTTATCACACAGCCACTGTGTCAGCAGCATGAGTGCTGACGGTGCGGGTGCGTTTCTGATGTCAGATTATTATGTAGGTTAGCCTACTAGACTGTTCTCACGTTGCAGCGCTTTACTTATATGAAGTAGCATTAATCAATATGAGGGGCAGAGGGGGATAAATGTTGTCCCCACCGGGGATAAAAATAATTTAGCAGAGGTAGGGATAGGAAAACCAGAGGGGGGGAAATCCTCACCATCCCCCCCTACAAATCGCACCCTGCTCCTAAGTAAATAAGTATAAGTATGCTAATAAGAAAGAATCCCTCAATCCCCCAAGCTCTTTTCAACAATGAACCTGAATGATGTAATTTATTAAAAGCAAAGTAGGCTACTTTGTATCAGTTTAGAATATATTTTTTAAAAGGCATTTGCTATGTTTGTTTACTAGCATCAACATGTAAAACTCTTATGATGAATTGTTTGCTTTTTAACTAAGACATTTCTCTTATAACCAATTCCCAAAGCTGCTGAGACCAACGTTTTGCATGGCAAAAGAATCCTAAGGGAAGAGCTCTGTTGTAGCTGACAACATTCATTGATGAACAAGCTTGCTTGCAGTGACCATGGCAATTAGCTGATAAGTGACAGGTCTGAACTCTCAGATAAGAAGATAAGAAGAAGATGAACTGCCTGGGACCCAGAGAAACAACTGTATGGCAATTTAGCATAAAGTGGAATGCTTTACAAATATTTTCAACAACAAATTCTTTATTGAAGCATTACATAATAACGGAAAGACAAATGATTCACATGATTGTTTGTAATGAAATTCCCAGGAATGAAAATAGGGAAACACTGACACTAAACACAGGGAAATAAAAAGGCAATTAATAGCAATCATGTAGCATTAATAAATGAAAAACAAGGAAATAAGAAACTATAGTATCATGACACTTAACTAAAATACGTCTAACTATTTTACAGTGGTCTGATTCTGACACTGTGCACCATTAGGTCAATCAGCTACAAAGAGAGAGAATTTCCCCTGTGTGTGTATATTCAGTCCAAGTTTGCCTACCATAAACTTCCCAACTCTTCACTGAACGGCAGCCCATTAACTGCATGACAGGAGGATATTTATATTTTACTATAAAATAAACAAAGTTAGATATGTGTGCGTTCCATAAAATTTCTTCCAGGTCGCGCTCTTGGTCTTACTTTCACTTTAAGGTGCTCTAAGTCATATTATGCGGTTTCTAAGCTCAAATATTTTTTGTCACATTAAGCAAACATTCTCCTCACGATCCACTAACTCCCCTGAATACACTGTAAAAAAACACGGCCTCTGTGGACAGGCTCCAAAAATGGAAGCAAAAACAAAAACAGCCTGGTCCAGCCTGGACCATGAAACATAACAAACTGTTCTAGCAAATCACCAACAAGATGTGATTGCATGCCAGTTTCAATTGCACAGGAGGGAGGAGAAGGAGGGGCGAGCTAGCTCTTTGTTTTGTTTGAAACGACAATAGAAGTGATGTTACCCAACCATGCTTAGAGAGCCTTTAAGTCTTTTTATTTGCATACTAAAAACTACACAACTAACAAGACAGGATGACACACCTTAGAAAGTCAGGTCCTGTTATGTTTTTCTTGATGAATAGAATAACACATATTGCAACATAACTTTCTAGTCATTTAAACTCACAGGACCCTCTGCTGGTTGAACCTGGACACAACATCTCATCAGACAATAAATCAAAGCCTGTTATGTAGATTCTCCAGTTTGGGGAGAGTAACCGTGGTGACCTCTGCAGTGACTTGGGGAATGGCAGCTGTTGGTTTGTTGGGCTTGCTCACTAAGGGCCAGAAAGAGAGAGATAATAATGTTATGTTAAGTTCCTTATTGTCACACACATTCACGCACGCACACAAAGAAATGCAACCTTTGACTTCATCTTATTTCATAAGAGCAGTGAGCTCTATACACACACAAAGAAGACTGTGGCAGGAGAGCAGTGGGGCATTAAAGCAATGATCAACCTTTTATTTACACAATCAGGGGTGTCAAACATCAGGAACAGATGTTTTAGAAAAGAATATATTCAAATCCAGTTGTCTTCAACAATGTGTAATAAGCAATGTCTCTATTTTGAAATGATAAATTGATAAATTGATTAACTCATTGAGTGCCAAACACCAGAGGTGGGAGTAATTCACACATGTGCAAGTCACAAGCAAGTCTCAAGTCTTAACCTTCAAGTCTCAAGCAAGTCCAAGTCATTTTTTGTGACAGTCAAGCAAGTCAAGTCATAGCGTGGGTCAAGCAAGTCAAGTCAAGTCATAGCTTGGGTCAAGCAAGTCAAGTCAAGTCATAGCCAAATCATTGAAATTCATGATGATTTACCCATGTTTTCATTTTAAAATAAGCTACAATAGGCTAGTTATGAACTGCTGGAGTTTTATTTGTTACAAACAAATAGACATTGCATTCATTCAAGCCACATAGCCTACATCTGAACGGTTTATAGAATAAGATGAAATGTATACAAATAAAAATAAATGTATTTCAAGTAGACCTATTATAAAATGGCCTATTATTGTTTCAATATGCCTCAAATATTAGGTAGCCTAAGCTACATCAAATCATGAAAATATATTCAAACAGTTCAAGTTACACCTGTCCTGACCTGTCACATCTCCAGGGAACCAATAATGTTGAAAAAGTTAACTAATCAATCAATCAAACGATGCCGCAGACGTCACTGCCAAACTTTGACAAGCGCGACAGCGCAATGCAGGCTTGGAATTTCACCATTCTGGGGCAAGGCCACTTGGCCTTCAGTTGGGCATATTTGGTGGGGGGCACAAAGGCCACATGTCAGGGCACCAAGGCCAAAGTTAACTATACAGTAGTAGGCTATAAAAATGATCAAAGTTGTATTTAGCTTATTCACTGCAGTAGACCTGCATCACTGTATGAAACATTACAAAAAACATGAAATATTACATAGAACTGTAAATCATCTGATCATCTAATATTTGCAGATATCTAGGCTATATATAACATTTATTTTATATTTGGCCTGTTATGTATTGAACAATTTAAGCACAGCTCAGCTTTAAGAAACTCAAATAGCCTAGATGCATGCTTACCATTTTGTGATCATTAAGGCTACTTTCACAAACTCTTAGTCAGCTGTCCTATGATTTACCAATATAGGCGATATTTGTAACATTTATTTTGTATTTGGCCCGTTATAAAATCATGTGGAACAATTTAAACACATTGTAAAACGTAAAGCCCAAATTTGGAGACATCCATGCATGTCGAAATTTATTGCAAATTCAAAACTAGATTACTCTGGAACGGCTAACTGTACAGGGGACTGCTTTACACTTTTGTGTTCGGTAAGGTCTACTGTTTATTCTGATATATGGTTTGTCATGTGTTGAAAGAAGGGTTCGTGAAGTATTCCACCGAGATGAATGGGTAGGGAGATCATGGGACGCAAAACCTTCAGTAGAATGTATGATGAAATTGAATTATATTATTTACTTTTCTCGCGAACCGTTCAACACAGCAATTATCGGCTAACATCGTTTAAAAGCTGAGAAAAAGCTCTTTCATGTGATACTTGTGATGTCTGTGTGATGAATAGGCTACTTTGTGAGTAGTACAACTCAGAAGAATGGGTGAATTTGGACGCACTTTCTTTCTGCTGTCACTTTCTCCACTGCGTAAAAGACTAAATTAATTTGCGCTGTGAATGCTAAGATTATTTTTACAGGCCACAGGCTAAATAAAAATCGCTATTAGTAGGACGCAAAGCAGAATATTGAAATAACGGGGCACCAAGGCCACCGTGGCCTGTAAACCTCTGATTTTCAAAGGGGCCTCACGGCCAATGCAAGGGGCTACGACGGCCATGGTGAAATTCCTACCCTGGCGCGATGGGTTTTAGGAGGGTTTAGGACCGTCAATGCTATATCATATTATACATAAGCCTAACATGTGAAATAAGCTACTTTTCTATGCTGATTGCTGGCAGTTAGCTAGGCCTACTTACTGTTGTTAGCCTACTACTAGGCTGTAACGTATGGAACAGGGACGTGTTTAAGAGGGAGGGAGAAAGAGAGGCGCTTACTACTTTAGGTTACATTGGCAACATTTTCGCTATATATCAAGATTAAACTTAGACAAGAAAATGTTTCACTTTGCCATTTCACACATTTTAACCTAATAGGACGTTAACTAAAAAGCATAATAGATTCAAAGCCAACTCAACATGCCTCAAATTTGACGTTAGGTTTCTAACACGACTAACTTCGGATGAAAATCAACGTGGTGGTGGTTATGTCGCTATTTTGCACACTTGCAGACTGCTGTTAATTTCTCCTTTGACTTGTCAGATACATCATCTGTGAAGCCAAACATTATTATGTTTTGGTATAAACGTAGAGCCTTCCATATTTGCAAGTTAGCCTACCTCAGTCTGTCTCATTTGATCTGGCACTTGCTGTTGGTCTGTCGCGTCGCGTCACTTGGTACAATGACAGGTTCGCTCGCGTGACGCATGCAACAGCACCTAAGCAGATTTTCTCTCTCTCTGTCTCTCTCTCTCTGTCTCTCTCTCTCGCTCTTACTCTCTCTCCCTCTTCCCTTAGTTCTCGTAGTCTGAAGTGTGGTCGTTTTATTTAGTTATCTAGCTTTATGAAAATATATTCTTATTATTCTTATTATTATGTATAAAAAGATATTCTGTAAACTGTCTGAGGTCCATGTGCTGAAACAGCAGGCCTAATTATAGCTAAGGCATACACATGCTTAGGGGCCAGGAGTTTACCTATAAGGACATGAATGCATAGAAGAGACTGGACATCCCCAGTGGCTGTTCAGCAGGATCAGAGGTCATTAGAAGGAAAAGACCTAGGCACATACTGTATGTACTTCCTAATGTGGTAAAAGACGACACAGGAGATATTTTCTATTCTGAGTTCACACAAACAAGTGACGACATGAGAAGGTATAAGAACCATGTACAGAAAGTCAGAAGCAGCTTGCTTCGCGAACCAATGCTCTGGGATGCATTAAAGCCATCATCTGCAGTATTCATCTACGTTGTTTGGAATTCTTTTGAGTTTGTATTATTTAATTACAAAAAGCCACCACAGAAGCTTCAGGGGGGACTGGAGTTGTTGGGGTGTAGGTGGCACCATCAGCAGAGATCCTCACATTCTGAGAGCAGAACACATGACAGATATATCAACACTAATTATTATTACATCAACACATATTCACATGTACACATTATGTAATGCATTATAATGTCTTACATCCAGAGTGTCATACTTTTATCCAAAGCAACACAGACTTGCTCAGGAATCGTACCTGGATCGACCGATTGTCAGTCGCCCATGTAACCACAGGTCCACCACACCTGCTGGGACAACAATTTGAGAAAGATGAACTTACTGCCATAGTGTCATATTCAGAGGACATGGCCCCAGGGATCAGAGCTGTGTATGCGTCATCACTGGAGTTCCTGTCTGCAGTCTGTTTGAACACACAATGACAATGATGAAGTGTTTTGACACTGAATCAATGAATATCAATGATTTCTGATAATTTGTTAAAGTCCGCTTTTTGCCCAGATAGGTCAATAATATTGACAAAGAATAACACAAATATCACCTAAAATGCATTCACATCATTTAATTGATTTTCCTGTGATTAAAAACGGCAGTTGGAAATAGAAAGGCAACACAAGATAACTTCCTTCATACCTGTGATCCAGCTGTGGTACATCTCACCTCTCTGGCTTGTGTCCTGCAGAGGAAAATTTGATTTTAACACCCTTAACTGTTATTACTACTGTTTATTCCCTCAATAACCCACTGCAGTTCAAAAACAGAACAGCATATAGTATAAGAACAACTCACACTCTCTTGTAAAGAGCAACTCCAGTTAGAACTCCAGCCACAAAACCAGCCAGCATGCCTCCAATCACGCCTCCAACCACAAGATTCAAGGAGGAATGTTTTTTTGGAACTTTTTAGAAACAGAAAGCAACAGCCGAGAATACGTATATACCAGATATAGTACATTAAACATCTGCAGTGACACACAGAGACTCTCCTTTACTGGACCTTGGGATAAAGCATTAAATCGAATCACTAAAATCAATACACTATTCTAAAACTGATAGTTCCGGTCCTTGATTGTGATTGACTGAATCGCGTTCGATGCCGTTTTTAAAAGCCAGCATAAAAATACACCTTGACCGCATTTCATTTGAGATTATTGCACTACCACAACTTGATAGAAAAGCTACACTCTAGAATCTTTGGTTGGGAGTAGCTGCGTTTAGAATGGTTATCTATTGAAGAAGGACTATCTATGGCCGCTTGCGCGTCTTACCTACCAACACCCCTTGTTTTAAAATCAGTGTAACCTACGGCCTCTCGGGGTTTATTGCTTAAATACACAATCGTGACTGGGGGGGGGGGGTCACAAAGTTTCCAAAATAACCAATAACACTCTAGACACTCTATTGAGACACATTTTGAAGCGAAAATAAGAAAGTGCTCTGGACCTGACAAGGAGACCCTGACTCCGGTGGAGTTGTCCGAGCCGACCTTATTTCTTTGGGCCATCTCAGAAACCGTTTATGTCACATTAGCACTTCTGATTTCTACCTAAAATGGCTAAACAGTCAACATTACTCTTGTCATAGTGAAATATATTCCATGCATTTGTCTTCTAAGCTGAAGTTGTATAAATATCTAGTTGTACATTTCATAACAAAAGATGGTATGAATCTTATATACGTACATTTGACATTGAGAGCTCTTGCAGGTGAACTGTGGATCTGATGCCCCCAAACAGCACAGGAGTAGTTGCCTGCATCTTCAGTCTTGGCTGAGTTTATGTACAGCTTGTTGTCTGCTTTGTGTAGATCAATGAGCTGTGAGTTCTTGTACCAGATGTAGGTGGAGTTGTTACTCAGACTGCAGGTGGTGCTGCAGGTCAGTGTCACTTTGTCTCCCTTCGTCACTGTTGCAGGATTAACCAGCACTTTCAGTTCTAAAAGAGATTGCATTGTAGTAATCAAAGATGCAATAAACATTATTTCTTTACATATCTACATTTGTATTGCATGTACAGTATTAATGAAAATTACCTGTAACTGTGAGTATAACATTTTCACCAGCATACTTTCCTCTTACTTTATTAGTTGTAAACCTGAAGCAAAAACTATTTGAGTCTCTGGTGGTCAGATTTCTTATGCTCAGAGTTTGGCTATTATTATTATTTTCAGTGTAAATCGCTCGGCCTTTGATAATGTTTATCCTGTATTAAATCCTGTGGGTTCTCTTCACCATCCACCCATGTGGTAAACCAGAATGCCTTTGTGACTGCATGATCACAAGGGTATGTGTAATAGCTGTGGAGCTCCACTGAGGAGCCCTTCAAGGCACAGATGCTCTGTGGGGTGTAGGTCACACTCCAGCCACTCACACCTGAAACATGGACACACACACACACACACACACACACAAAAACAACACTCTCTGGCTGAAATAATCCTCCACGTATAGTGATCACATTAATATGCCGTCATCAAGACCACACATGCACTGCAGTGAGATTTATGTAGAGTGTGCCACAAAGTGACCCTCTATATCACTATTTAAGGCCCTTACACCTTAATGTGCAAACAGCCCAATAGTCTTCCATGCAACCCCATACATGAAACAAATATGCTTACTGGGTATCCAGCACTAGTGACAAAGGGTGTATGATAAATCCTCCATTATGTTACTTGACTCATATTTAGGAAAACAGACACAAACACATATAAAAGACTGTTGCTTAGATCTAATTACATAATGAATTAGTACACTGAATTAATTATAGAGTGGTATTAATTGCCTACAATTAGTCACAACAGTTTGTGTTAATCTTCAGCACTGTATCTGACATGACTGCTGACATGATTTTGTGGCAACAAAATTTAAATGACAAAAAAAAAAATCTGTACTTACACAGTGATGGTGATGGGTGACTCTCATGTCCTCTTACAGCACAGGAGTAATAACCAGCATCCTCTTTGCTTGCTGAGGCTATGGTAAGGGTGTTGTTGTTGGTTGTGTGTGAGTTGCTCAGAGGCTGTGAGTTCCTGTACCAGATGTAGGTGGTGTTGTTGCTCAGACTGCAGGTGGTGCTGCAGGTCAGTGTCACTGGGTTGCCCTTCACTGTGACTTTTACATGAAGGTCTGTGTGCAAAAGGAATGAATCATTGCCATACAGCAAAATGAGGTTATTACAGCAACAAACAAAACCCTTTTAATTTTACTAACCAGTAATTGTCAGAGAGACATCCATTTCAATTTAAATTTTAAATTTTATTTATTTGAGGATAACCCCTTGAGATGTAACATCTCATTTTCAAGGGGGTCCTCAACATACAACAACAACACCAAACGCACACACAAAATCATTCATTTTACATTTTAAATCAATTCTCCACTAACCTGTAAGTGTCAGAGAGACCTCAGACCCAGTGTATTTACCACGTGGGTCATTAGTTATAAACCTGAATCTGTATTTTTCCACAGTAAACTGTATAACATTATCTAATGAGATAAAAATCAAGAGATTAAGGCAATTTAGCAACCCATGTTCATCTCCAATATGAACCATGCCATGAAGACCAGTTCATCTCCAATATGAACCATGCCATGAAGACCAGTTTGTAGACATCACCAATTGTGACGCTCAAGTAGTAAAGATGAAGGTTAGGAGAGGCTGTAGAAACCATCACACCTATGGATCACCAATCTTTTAAAATGATGAGCAGGGAAACGTTAAAGGGCTTTTATGAATGAAAAGTAAAATATTTTACTCACTTGGGTTTGTTGAGAAGGAGAGAGAGTTGCTCTGGGTGTACAGGGACTCCTCTTATGCTATTGGTACAAATTGAAATATATAGTTATGTGTGTGTGTCTTAGTGTTTTAATCAAAGGAGGAGGAGCTGTTAATTCTGATGCAAACACTACACTTCTCTGTTTTTTATATCTGTGATCAGTGTGTGGCCTCTAGACTTTTAACAGAAGGATGAGGATCATTCATTCTTACATTGACACCACTCACCAAAACTGCCTTCTACTTCCACCTTACTAGCATCATCCCGCTAGGCTAACTAGCGTAGCTTCCTCTAATCCCAAACAATGTTCCCTTATGCATGGATGGACACACTGAATTAGAAGTTCTATGCAGATGACCTCACATTCTCTTCCAGGATGTGAAACTGGGCATGCCTCTGTTACTGATTGGGTGATGATAGTGTAAAGAGCAACGTCATGTTCTCTTCCTAAGAACTGTTAGAATGGTGTAGGCCTAATGGGAGTTGGCAAGCTTTCATCTAAAACTGCAGTTCCTGCTCACTTTGGGATCCTCCCCGCAATTGACACACAATACACACAATACACACACCTTCCCTTGGGGATGTTTCTCGAAAGCCTGGAGGGCTTGTGAAGGAAAAGGGTCAGATGAATTTAGTAAAAGAACGGGTTACACTTTACTTGACAGCATTGACATAAGAGTGACACGAATGTGTCATAAACAAGTCATAAACGTTTATGACATAACACTTCTGTTATTAAGTGACATTCGGTTTTTGTCATAACAAATTAGGATTAGGGTTAGGTTTGGGGTTAGGGTAGAGTTAGGGTTATGATTAGAGTTAGAGGTTAGGATTAGGGTTAGGGCTAGGGTTCATGTGGCATGACAGTGCCATATGTTCATGACAGTGTCATGTCACTCTTATATCGATACTGTCATGTAAAGTATTACCGAACTATGACTTGGGAGAAGACTTACTTTCTAACACAGTGTTTTCCAACCTTTTTTGTGCCACTGCACACTTTTGAGACTTAAAATGTCCCACGGCACACCAACATCCTGTGTGAAGAAAAAATAAACATACCATAGCCTAAAACTTCAAATAATACACAGATATGGCCTTATTATGGCTTCTATGCAAGACCTGCTCAATAAAACAAGCGCCCTCTGTTTCATTTGTAGGTGACTATATCTAATTTAATTGTTGTTATGAACTGGATATGTGATGATTCTGTGAATACTGGATATGGGGCCCCCGTTGGACAATGCCTGCATACCACAAATAGTGCAATCATACAATCAATGAGAGCATGTGGTTGTAACCAGTGAGTGACATCTGGGTAATTTTCTGCGGCACACCTGATGATCTCTCACGGCACAGTGGTAGAAAAACACTGTTCTAACAAGACAATGACCTGAAAGCTAAACAGAAATGGTTTAAAGACGGCAATGTGAATGTCCTTGTGTGCCTAAGACCTCAATTAGTGCCTGGACTGGAAAAGGATTGTCTGGGCATCAATACCTCCCTCTGTAACTGTATTCTGGACATCCTAACCAACAGACCACAGTCTGTTAGGTTAGATAACCTCACATCCTCAACCCTTACCCTAAACATCAGCATACCACAAGGCTGTGTGCTGAGCCCTCTCCTTTACTTCCTCTTCACCTACGACTGCACACCTGTGTACATGGCTCTAACATCATTGTC
The DNA here is from genome assembly GCF_046254945.1 of Alosa pseudoharengus. NCBI lineage: Eukaryota > Metazoa > Chordata > Actinopteri > Clupeiformes > Clupeidae > Alosa > Alosa pseudoharengus. The sequence continues at coordinate 37,699,985 of NW_027468564.1, read as the reverse complement.
AAGTTTACACATGATGATGAGACAAAACTAACAGTCCAGGTGGGGATCCTGACATAGATACAAACTGCATTTTGTTGTCTCTGTAATTGTACTCTGCACAATGACAATAAAGTCTAATCTAAATCTAATGTCCCGTGGTGACATCAGGTCAAAAGATATTGGGGTTGCAAATATCTAACAAGCTGAATGTAGCTGTTTGTTTTGTTTTCATTTTAGTCTACTTTCTACTTAATGCTGCTAATTGAAATGTAGTGGAGTAAAAGTACACATTTAATTTTAAAAATGTAGTGAAGTAAAAGTAAAAATAAAAATAAAAACTGAAGTAAAGTACAGATACTCCCCATTCATACTTACAGTAAGTGTATAGTTATACTTTAGTTATAGTTATACTTTTTATAGACAGCGTAATCTCACTGCCCTCATGTAGGCAACTTTAGCTCTGTACAAATGTCTTCAGCTTTCGAGCAGCGCAGCCGAAGTTCCTGTAAATCTACAAATACAGTAGCAGACGTATTGGACCACACCCACAAAAGAGTGAAAAAGTGTTAAAACTGTCAAATCAGCTTATAGAGCCATACATGTTGTGTACTTTGTCTGAAGTGAAATGGAAATAGTCCAAGTATCTACGGAGAGTGTCTGGTGGGGGGCAGAGAGAGAGAGAGAGAGAGAAAGAGAGACAGACAGACAGACAGACAGACAGAGATAGAGCTAGAGAGAGAGATGTCTTCTTTCCTTTGTTCCTTTTGCATGCTGGTTGACAAATATAGAAAGCATGCCCATGCTAGAATGATGTTAATGATAAATCAATGGAACCTTAAGTCTGAAACTTTATTCATTTCTCACACACCAAGTTGGATGTGCATAAAATAAACTCTGCATCAGTGTTTTCAGTTCCTCTTTTCAGTGACACTGATGGCCACTTTCACACCCTCACTAGCAGCCTAGTAAACATGCAGGGTCATGTCAATATATTACATATTTAGAGACAACTATGGCAAATGCATCAAAATACTATTACTCTTACTAGTATTTAATGCATTAATATTTTGACCCTTATTGCGAACTAGTATCCGTCATATTGAAGTGTTATTTAAAGGAAGGCCTACTGCCTGCAGTTCTGTGGTTTTGAACCTTAAAATCTTTGGTGTTCAAAAGTAGCCCACCTGGCCCTGGAAAATGGGAATTCAACACCAACCCATAAACAATACCAGCCAATCAACACCAACCCATATACAATCAACACCAACCCATAAACAACACTGAAAGGGGAAACAGAGCAGACATCTGATGCAGAAACAATCCAGTAGAAAAGCACAAATACCTTAACCTGACTCCGCCAGATGGATTTGCTCCGCATATCCATCTGGGAACTTTTCATTGAAGAACTTTTGGGAAGGGGCGGAAATACTGGTTAGCTGATTGGATAAACCATCTGTCTATCACTACCTTTGTTGGTTATCGACGGGCCAAATCAACCAATTAGATGAACAAAGTGTTCTTCTAATGCCTTCGTTTAACATACAATTAAGTTAGGTAACGTGACTAACGTTAAGATGTTTTAACTTACCATTTGTATGTGACATGAACCTAATCAACGACAATTCCCATCAAGTTTTCACGGTAGGCCCTACACTTCTGAAGAAAGTATATTCCGCCATTGTGGACTGGAATCAGCCGTGGAGGATGTCTTTCATTCCTCCCAGCTGCATGGCTGAGACTCATAGCTTCACAGCTTACCCAGGAATACTTTCTAATTTGAATAAAACTTGCGCGATAGCTATGCTCATCTCTGTGGATGCCGTCATGTTGTTCGTTGCGTCACACCTCAACCCGCCTCAAAGCCAACGCTGATTGGACGTTCGTTTGGTGAACTGCTCCAAATTCTCTTTAACGGAAAGTATCCAGACTGATCTGCGAGTGAAACCCTGAAGCTCGCGAGATCAGGATGGTCTCACGAGGCTACAAATACCTGGCAAGGAGCAGTGACCAACACAAAACGTACACACACATAGCAAATAGATTTGGGCAGATTATTAGGAGTGTTATTTACTTTATTTTCTATGAGAAGTAATATTTGTGTTTGGAGAGAGACTCAGTACTGGGGTGGGGCAGAAGCTGCAGAAAGATGGAGAAAAGTTCACCAACTGCCATCACACATTCTAACAGTTTCCAGGCAGATAACAAGAAGTAAGCACTTTAGCCCATCACCATAACAACCAGCAAACTGACACAACCACAGTGTCACACTCAGGAGATGATGTCAGATCAGCATCAGCAGAGTAGCCTGGCACGATGATGCTCCCCTTCAGCTGACATAAGAAGTGCAAATGTAGTCATTAGTAATTTAAAATAAAATACACTTGAATCTGGTTGAATGGTCCAACTAGTACGATGTAAGATGTACAGTAAGTACAGTGGGGAGTCTGGAGCAGCTGCTCTTCTGTAGAAGGGCCTCAGTTCACAATGACCACAGATAAGACAAAAAGAGAAGCACAGTCTCCGCATCAGTTCTAACAGCTCGCCCTTCATTGGCTACCCCCTTCTCTCTCTCTCTCTCTCTCTCTCTCTCTCTCTCTCTCTCTCACACACACACACACACTTATTTATGCACATTCTATTTTATCTTATGATAAGTTCCTGTAAAGACAGAACAGCCTTCTCTCTCTCCCTCTCAGTAAACACAAGTAAGTGCAATATGTTACTTCTTTAGCAGATAGTTATTCAAAATAGTTTTTTTTTAAAAAAAGAACAAAAAGATTTAAGATAAAAAAAACAAAAACAAAAAAAACAAACCTCTTCATATCATTTTGCAAGCGTCCACAGTGTACTTTCCAACGTGCCTGAAACTGCTGCACAGTGTACTTTCCAACGTGCCTGAAACTGCTGCACAGTATTCTGTAGCACTGCAGGCCTATGTGAGAGAGTGTGTGTAAAAGAAGGTGACACTGTGTAATTGTGAGAGTGTAACAGTCTCACCCTACTCAGACACTATATGAGCTAGAAGCAGTTTCCTGTCTGCTTAACTTACATGAACATGTGACCACATTGCTACACTTCACTGCACTGCTGCCGCTAGAGCTGATGAGGCTGAAATATCACTCCCATTCAGTATAGTTATTTGCATTAGGAAATGCATGACTGGTGTTCTGCCGGTAAATCTTTAGAAATGTTGGTGTTTGTGATATAGACATACTGTAGCATCATGCAAGAGAGCTGGATTTTCTATGTTTGATTTGGAGAACAAAGTAACACATTTTATTTATTTATTTATTTATTTATTGCACGTTTGCATTTGGCTGAAATGAAGTATTACTCTTTAGCCTATGCTTCTGCAAACTTGTATGTTTAACATGCAAACAAATGGTAAAAATAGCATTAGACCTGTAAGATATGAAGACATGCGTTTGACATGGTCTTGGTTAGCCTTGTGTTAATACACTCCTCAGCCCGTTTGACATGGTCTTGGTTAGCCTTGTGTTAATACACTCCTCAGCCCGTTCTGTTTTACATAAGGGGAAATGGGATGCACCCAGCATCAGCATGTTTGTTTCTGCACATATTGGGTTCAGTCACCACATTCATAACACATGTTAAGCAGCTTAGAGATGTGTTGGTGAGAACGGCTGGGTGAGTGCTTTTACAAATGGGACATTTGCTTGAGCTTGTTTTGAACATCATGATTTGATATGTTGTTATCTTACAAGCAGTAGTAAGGGATATTGTCATGTTCTTTACTTACCTCTTTGTTCGCTGCCTAATTTTTGTGCTGATTGATATAAATAGCCTACTGTGTGGTAACACTAACTTGTTAATGGTGAACATGTGCAAACAGATATTGAATACACAAGTACTAGATTTTTCATTACTGTCTCCAAAGTGATAAGGCTTGTCTTTTTTAAAGGTTGATGCAGCCATGCCATTTACAAAAGGCCTCGTGATTCTCACTGCAGTCTTTTGCCTTTTATCAGGTAATCCTGCTCTATACTGTATATCTCCTCATTAAATGTTGAAGCTGCATCTAGCCCTGTGTGTCTAATGTGAAGTCATATATTCATATATAAGGTAATATATCCTCAGTGTTACTGTCTACGAGGTTATGAGCAGCTTCAATGTTCCCACAATGCTTGTAACAAAGCTAGTAACTGCTGTCAAATCTGAATTCTAAGGCAGATCTTCACCTGTGGAAGGTCCAGTAGCAGTGATGCTTTAACCTCTTTCTATCATGTGACCAGGTGTCTTTGGTCAGGGCAGCTACAGTGTGACGTATCCATCTACCAGCATCTGTGGATTAAATGGGTCATTTGTGGACATTCCCTGCACTTACTCATATCCAAGTAATCTAAAAATCACAGAGGCATTCTGGCACATCAAAGTGACGACTGGGACAAAAGACATGGGTGACTTGAGTCTGGACACCAGATATCAGGGGCGTGTGGAATATCTTGGTGATAAAGTGAACAACTGCACCCTACGAATCAAGCATCTGAGAGACAGTGACGCTGTGGAAAAATACAGATTCAGGTTCATAACTGATGACCCAAATGGGAGATGGAGTGGGGTTGATGTCTCTCTGACACTTACAGGTTAATATGATCAAAAATGGATTTTACATTTAAAACTGAAAGGATTTTGCTATATGACAATAATCACTTAAGTCTTTTTGCACACAGATCTTCATGTGAAAGTGAGTCCAAAATCAGTAAAAGAGGGAAACAGAGTTACACTGACCTGCAGCACCACCTGGAGTCTGAGTAACAACCCCACCTACATCTGGTACAGGAACACACAGCCTCTGAGTAACTCACACACAACCGGCGGCAACACCCTGTCCATAGCCTCAGTTAGAACAGAAGATGGTGGTTATTACTCCTGTGCTGTAAGAGGACATGAGGGTCACCCATCACCATCTGTGTGTAAGTACAGATTTGTTTGGTTTGGTTTGGTTTTGTTCCCACTCTATACACATGTCTGCAGTCATGCTGATAAAGATGAACACAAACTGTTTTAGGCAATTAATACCACTGTATGATTCATTATGTACGTGTATGTGTGTGTGTGTGTGTGTGTGTGTGTGTGTGTGTGTGTGTGTGTCCATGTTTCAGGTATTTTGAGTGGTTGGAGTGTGACCTCCACTCCACAGAGCATCTGTGCCTTGAAGGGCTCCTCAGTGGAGCTCCACAGCTATTACACATACCCTTGTGATCATGCAGTCATAAAGGCATTCTGGTTTACCATGTGGAGGGAAGCTAAAGAGAACCCACCGGACTTGAAACTGGAGGAACATTATCAAGGCCGAGTGATTTACACTGAAAATAATAAAAATAGCCACACTCTGAGCATAAGAAATCTGACCACCAGAGACTCAAACAGTTATCACTTCAGGTTTATAACTAATAAAAAAAAAGGAAAATATTCTGGTCTAACTGTTGGACTCACAGTTACAGGTATTTGTATGATTATACATATTTCATAATAGCAGTGTCCTCAAAAATGTTTGAAATGTCAGTGGACACATGAACAAAATATGCTATTTATTATATTAATACAATTCAATTTCTTTCAGACCTGCAAGTGCTGGTTTATCCAGCAACAGTTAAGGAGGGAGACAGAGTGACACTGAGCTGCAGCACCACCTGCAGTCTGAGTAACAACCCCACCTACATCTGGTACAGGAACTCACAGCCTCTGAGCAACTCACACACAACTAACAACAGACTGGTTATAGACTCAGTCAGCCCTGTTGCAAGCAAATACTCCTGTGCTGTTCAGGGACATGAGATGCACAGTTCATCAGAGTTGATTCTCAATGTCAGATGTAAGTATGTGAGATTCATACCATCCTTTATGATTATATTTTATATATCTGAGAAGACACTGGAAACAGATCCACAGAATGTGATAAACATAAATGACAGAAATGTTTCTGACAGATACTCCAAGAAACACATTGGCATCAGTCCATCCTTCTGGTGAACCAGTGGAGGGCAGTTCAGTGACTCTGACCTGCAGCAGTGATGCCAACCCAATAGCACACAGATACACCTGGTATAAGAAGACTGGAAAACAATCGTCATGGGTCAAATCAAGTCGGAACTATAGCATTGCAACGGTCAGCTCTAACCAGAGTGGACTCTACTACTGTGTGGCTGAGAATGAGATTGGACAGGGCAGATCTTCACTGGTACAGATAAATGTAACCTGTAAGTGCTGAACTTTAAATTGACTCTTTTAGAGATAAAATCTAAACATTTAAACCTCATCGGCCCATACTGTACATGTGTTACCCATGTGTTATGATTTTAGTTAAAACATCATGTAACTGTAGCTAGAGGCTTTAATGTTTTGGCAAGTAAAATCATATATTTTTGCCTTGTAATCCAAATAATATTTTGATATGTGCCTATTGCATTGTTGTATGAAAATGTGATCATTGCTTATTGCTCTGTGTGTGCACTTCTGTTGTCGATACATAGATGCTCCAAAGCACACCTCCGCATCAGTCCTCCCCTCTGGTGACATAGAAGAGGGCAGTTCTCAGACTCTGACCTGCAGCAGTGATGCCAACCCACCAGCACATGCCTACACCTGGTACAAGATGCTCGAAGATCGCTCTTCACAAGTTGGATCGAGTCAGAATCACAGCTTTGTCAACATCAGCTCTGAGCAGAGTGGACTCTACTACTGTGTGGCTGTGAATGTGATTGGGAAACGCAATTCTTCAGCAGTGCAGATAAATGTAACATGTAAGTGTGGAAGTTGAAATATTCAGAAAATTAGAAATTAAATTGCTGAACGTACACTGTCCATATGTGTCATTATTTCAGTTCTAAAGTAATGATAATTACACCCATGATGCTTTGGGTATGATGAGTTGGACAAGTAAATATGTTTTTTTTCTTATTCGTTTTGTGGAATGCAGTCAATGCATTTTTTCACCTTTTCCACACAAAAAATATCCTCAGTGTTTCATACCATGAAATGAGATCATTGAGATCATGTAAATCTGTGATCATTTCCAACCAATGCATTAACCACATGCGTTTTATCTGCTGTAATTTATGCTAATTTCTCTCTCTTTCTTTCTTTCTTTCTTTCTTTCTCTCTCTCTCTCTTTCATTTTGTATTTTAACTTTCAAATATATAGATGCTCCAAGAAGCACCTCGGCATCACTCACCCTCTCTGGTGACCTTAATGAGATCCATGCTTTCTTTATTGTACATTTCATACATGGATTCTGAGAAAACATTGGGGACCCTTATTTCTCCTTAATTTAACCCTCATTTAAACATTTGATAATTTAGACTACAGCACATGTGAACAGAGTTGAGGAGGTTGCTGATCAGATTGCTATTTTATCATGTCCCCCATCCACTAGACTCCCCCAGGATGACCTCAGCATCACTCAACCTCTCTGGTGACATTCAGGAGGGCGACTCAGTGACTCTGACCTGCAGCAGCGATGCCAACCCACCAGTGCACAACTACACCTGGTACAGAAGGAAGCATGGATCTGAATCTGCATGGATCGGACAAGGACAAACGTACAGCATCACTAACATCAGTGCTGAACACAGTGGACTTTACTACTGTAGGGCAGAGAACAAACATGGAGCCAACACTTCCAATGCCACATGTTTGGATGTGCACTGTGAGTACTATTAGATATGATTATCAAGTCAGGGAATCAAACTTGTTTTCAGAGAGTAAAGAGTCAAATGATATCTGACTTCATAATGCAGCTGATAAAGTGGTATGGGGATCAACATTCAAGACTTCAACTCCTGTGAATTTTAACATTCTTTTCTATCTGAAAACATCATCCAAGTCATTTGTGAAATCAAGCGGTAATTGAGTAGCCTGGGAAAAACCCAGACGGGCTAGTAATTTAGAGTAAGGTAAAAGAGAGCTGAAGGGATTGCAGATCAGAGTGCTATGTACTGTACAATTATCATGTTCCCCTCTAGACTCCCCCAGGAATACCTCAGCATCCCTCATCCCCTCTGGTGACCTTCATGAAGGTGACTCAGTGACTCTGAACTGCAGCAGTGATGCCAACCCACCAGTGCACAACTACACCTGGTACAGGAAGACTGGAAATGAAACAGTTCTTCAGGGCACAGGGAGGATGCCCAACCTCACATTTAACCTTGTCCCTGGTGTGGATGGACTTTATCACTGTGAGGCACGAAATAAGGTCGGCTTGAAGAACTCAACCGGAGTCAGAGTCTCCTTGCCAGGTCCAGAGCACTTTCTTATTTTCCCTTCTAAATTGGTCTCTGAGAGTGTTGGCGATTTTTGGCAGCATTGTGAAACCCTGAATGTCTGTAGTCATATATTTTAAAGAGGTGGGCTTTTGAGATACAAAAGTTGTCAGCAAAACAATGATTTTCTAAATGTTTCTCTCTAGATCCTGGTTTGCCCAGAGGAGTCCTGTTTAGTGCTTTGGGGGTCATCTCAGCGGTAGCTCTCCTGCTGGTGGTCATTGTGTGCTGGAGGCAAGTCATAGAGAAATACTTTTGTACCAGTTTATTATGAATCATCACAGACTTCTTTTACAGAATAAAACTAGGGCTGTCAAAATAACTGATTAATTTCGATTAATTCATTTGAGAAAAAATAACTGATTAAAAAAATTAGTGCAGATAAATCGATTCCGCATGACCTTTGACCCTGAGCCATTCTAGTCAGTAAAAATTAGACTGTAAAATGAAGGAGAGAGAAGAAAACGTGCGGCCTGGATCATTGATTGGAACATTTACTTTTAAAAAACGGCCGGATGGTGTTGATAAAAAATAAAGTGTTGAAAATAAAGTCCTCTGCAATGTCTGCAGCAAGGAATTTGCATATCACCGGAGTTCATCAACTCTATAGTCACACATCAATGCAAATAAATAAGTGTTGACATTGAGGGGAGTGTTGATTAAATTTCATTGTGTCCCCTAGGTTATATCTGTGGCATGAAATGCCTTGTATGTGAAAAAAAACGTCTTCCCGAAGCATATTTGAATTTATTTCCTCAGCATATTTGGTCATATCATAGATTATTATGGCAATTATTTGAACAGTGAAAATAATAATAAAAGAGTTTTTGAACTTTAATGTCACTAATGCTGATTATTCAATGATTCATTTGAATTTAAATATTTAAAATACTTTCACAGCAAAAATTATATATGCGATTAATTTAGATTAATTAATCACAGAGTATGTAATTAATTTGATTAATTTTTTTAATCGATTGACAGCCCTAAATAAAATATATTGAATATATATTCATATGTCTAGCTACTCTGTGTCTGCACACAATACAAGTTTAAACTTTGTTCATGTGTTTGGAATGTAGGAGACAGAAGACTCAATCAACAACAACCTCAAGGAGCACACACAGCAGCACACAGGTAAACACTGATTATTCAAATGCGTCCCAACTAAATCTTTGGTCCGGTTTGTTTACGGGCCAAAAGAAAAGTCTGGGTACCCCTGTATTGTTAGTTATTGTCTGGTCTTTCACAGGGAGACTCCGATCCTGTCTACGACAACGTCTCCACAATCCCCATGGTCTCTGGCTGTAAACAGAGAGTTCCTGCAGATCACAGAGATGACAAAGATGATGTCCAATACACCAGTGTCCAGTTTAAGCCCAACAAACAGCGGGAGGTGCCCAGCCAGGAAGAGGACATCCAGTACACCAGCGTGCAGTTTAAGTCCAACAAACAGCAGGAAGTGCCCAGCCAGGACGAGGACGTCCAGTACGCCAGCGTCCAGTTCAGGAAGTCCAAACCAGAGCCCAACGTCCCTGAGCCGCCTCTGTCTGGCACATCACAGGAGGACACCCAGTACGACTCAGGGAATCTGCAGGGACTCAGTGCTGCCACCCAGTGAGTATTTACTCTCATTACAGACAACTGAACATTAGTGAGCAGTGAAATACTGTGCAAATTACTGTGTTATTGTGTGTCATGTGCAGGTTTCACTGGATATTGCGATCTACAAGTGGATACTATGTCTGCACAAATCTTGGCAGGAGATATGAAAGAATATAAATATAAGAACGAATATAGCTGAAAGTGCAGTCAAATTGATTTAGTTATCAGCAACTTCTCTGTCTTTTAATACAAATCTTGACCTTTTCCAATCTTCAAAAAAGTAAACTCTCCAAAAGGAGACTCATCAATCTGCTTCTTGGTTCAGCAAGACTCATGGTCACCTCCTCACTCTTAAAAGACAAACACTGACCCATGCCAGTCAACTAGAGTTGTATTTTTACAGTTGTACTGTGAGATTCTCTCTTATATTAAACAGAATGATGCATGTTTGAGTGAAGAGTTAAAGTTGACTGAGCTGCTCACTGTCCACAGAACCGGGGATGAGTCTGCAATCTACAGCACCGTCAACAAGAAGTCCAAACCATGAGAGACCGATGGCCTGACCGAAACACCGACTGATGAGTAGTGAGATTTGCAGCGATGTTTATCATTTTAATTGATAAGCTAAAAGTAGTTTGCAAGCGTACCGCCAGCAGGATTGTTACCCCTCTCCCTCCCCCCGCCCCTGAATAGTATTTATTATGAGCGAAGCGGCGGTCATATAGGTTTAGTCAGATTTTTTTTTTTTCCGCATGTCCAAATTTCCGTCAAGGATTCCCGGGACACTGTAAGACCGGGGTACACGAAACTTGGTGGGCATGTAACCCCACATGGATAGCATGGAACCATCGTTTTTCGTTTTGATTTGTAGCCCCACCGCTGGACTGGACCCCCCGAAAGGAGGGTAGGGCAGACACAGTTTTCTGTGAATATCTCGAGAACCGTAGGGTTTAGGAGGACCTTTTTTTTTTTGTATGTTGATCTCAAGGGGCCATGTCAACCCATTCCATAACCACTCATTTCATGTATAGTGCCACCTAGTTAAACACAAAAAAGTAAAAATGAGGTGTTGTAATCGCAGGTATCTGTGACCTAACATAGTCAAAACTGCACGAAATTGGAAGTGTAGGATCATTATGACACCCTCTGAATGCACGCCAAGTTTCGTGGAATTCCGCTCATGGGGGGCCACACAATAAATTAATTTATGTTACTATACACCAACTGGCCTGTAGGTGGCCGGAGACAGTTTTCTGTGAATATCTCGAGAACCGTAGGGCCTAGGAAGTCCATCTTTTTTTTGTATGTTGGTCTTAAGGGGGCATGTCAACCCATCTCATTACCACTTATTTCATGTATAGCGCCACCTAGTTAAAAATTAAAAAGCAAAAAATTAGGTGTTTTCATCACAATATCTCTGGCTGACATGGTCAAAACTGCACGAAATTGAAAGTGTAGGATCATTATGACACCCTCCAAATGCATGCCAAGTTTCGTGAACTTTCGTTCATGGGGGGCCTTACAATAAAATAATTTATGTGTACATTTAGTGACCGTACACCAACAAGGATTCCCGGGACACTGAAAGACCGGGGTACACGAAACTTGGTGGGCATGTAACCCCACATGGATAGTATGGAACCATCGTTTTTCGTTTTGATCTGTAGCCCCCCCGCTGGACTTGACCCCACCGAAAGGAGGGTAGGGCAGACACAGTTTTCTGTGAATATCTTGAGAACCGTAGGACCTAGGATGACCAATTTTTTGCGTATGTTTGTTCTTCTGTTATGTTCAATACAAGTGACTTGACATGATTTGAATGTAGTATATGTATATGCAGTCAGGCTGACCAGTGTGTGTGTGTGTGTGTGTGTGTGTGTGTGTGTGTGTGTGTGTGTTTGTGTGTGTGTGTGTGTGTGTGTGAGAGAGAGAGAGAGAAAGAGAGAGAGAGTCTGGACCATCACGTTTGTATGGTTGTGCTCTGTCAGCTGAGACTGGTGCTTTTGGGCCCCTGCTGTAACAGTGAACCAAATAAACTGTCTCACAATAATTGGGCATGTTCTTCACTGCAAATGGTGCTGAACCTGTTCTAGGTCTCTCCAAAGTGCACATAGAACCTCAGGGGAGCATAGAACCTCAGGGGAGCATAGAACCTCAGGGGAACAGAGTGAATGATCAGGACACATCAGAGACATGCTGTAAAAATAGCTTTAGTTTTATTATTATTTCTAATGATTAGATGAGCTTGTTTTTGTAAATGAAAGTTATTTTGTTTGTATAAAAATGTTCTGATTGTTTTCATATCTTATCCTCATGAAACAGGCTGTGTGTACTAGTTGTGAACCTGTTTGTGCTGTCAGACTTTGACAGATTTTTTGAGTGAGTTTCACTTTCAATGGCAATATTGCCAAATATTTTGTATATTGGAAATGTTACAGTTTAGACATCTGTGTGTATAAAGGTTTTCTATTATGTTTAGCTTTTTTATCAATACATAAAGCTTTCATGAAACAGGCTGAGTGTACTAGTTGTGAACCTGTTTGTGCTGTCAGACTTTGACATATTGTGTGAGTGTGTTTCAGAGTTTCACTTTCAATGGCAATTTTGCCAAATGTTTTGTACATTGGAAATGTTACAGTTTAGACATCCGTGTGTATCCGTGGGTTTTTCTATTTTGTTTAGCTTTTTTACCAGTACATAAAGCTTTTACACTGTGCTGTTGTATTCTCTCTGGGTTATTGCTTGTTTAGGAATAAATAAATAAATAAATTAGAAAGGAGGGTGCGAGTTAAGATTTGGCAGAAGACCAATCCCACCTCCTCAATACACTATAGACACAGACCCCGTTAACTTTCACTTCATATCCACATGATCTCCTCAATACACTATAGACACAGACCCCGTTAACTTTCACTTCATATCCACATGATCGGTTGTTTTCTGTTAATCTTCAAAGTATTTGGATGATGTTGATTTAAGGCAACAGCACGGTAAATGTGATCTGTTAGTCATGATTTAAACTATTGTTTACTGCTAGATAACATAGGTGACCGCCATGCCAAAAGAACAAATAGAAAGGAAGTAGCAAATGAAGTGCACTTTAAAAAAAAGTATTGTTCCAAAATTAGTTCTTCAGAGCAATCATGCCATAGAAAAACCTTTTGCTTCAAAGAACCCTCAAGGTGATAGGTCTTTGTAGAACCATTTAAATAAAAGCAAACTGCTATGAAAATGTCTAATTTGAAGAGCCTTTCACTTGATGTAAACATTCAGCAGCACGAAGCCATGGTTATTTATGGAACCATATAGTCAACATTTTTTAAGCCCCTTTAATTATTTTTAGATTGTGGCTGGAAGTGGCTTCAGGTTGTACAGGCACAAAGTACTGTATTTATTATTGAAAGATGTTACATAACCTAGCTGGCTGATACAACTAGTGAGGTGGAATAGAGCAGCTCATGCAAATTATTTCCTCGTAAACATCTTCTATTGATGTGGCCACAGATAAACAACAAGAGGACAGTGTCAGTGTGAGCTCCTCCTACTTCAGCTAACACACACACACACACACCCACACACACACACATATATTTACATTTTTCATCAGAAATACATGCAGAAAACTTCCTGTACAACCAGAGCAAGCCTCTCTCCTCAGGACTCAGGAAACACAGGTAAGAACAATATTATATATATACTGTATATATTGAAGTTGAACCAAGGTGACCGTTTCATTACACTCTCCTTCAATTGAACTTTACCTTCATTTAAAGGACCGTCATTTTCAATTGGTTATTCCTGTTGCTCACCCAGGTTTCATTTGACAAATAATATTCAGTCAAATTAGCACATCGTGTATTGCCACAGACAGTAGAGGAGAGTACTTATGCCCTGTGGGCCCCATGCAGTACAGTATAGTGTTTTCCTTCTCTTTCTATGTCGATCTCATCTATCAGTATAATATCTACTGTATATATATGCAATGTCGGCCCTCCATCAATAGTAAGAGGTCACAGTTAAGACTCTTCTCTGGTTTCTCGTTGTTTAACTTGATTCTAAGTAATTAATTCATTTTAACTACAGAGCCATGGATTGTATGTTTATAGTTTTCTTATCATTCTGTTTAATTTTATTCTTACTTACTGTAGGTCATATGACTTTATTCTGTTCATTTTATGTCCATGTAATGTTTATTGATGTCCTCGTAAGTAGGTTTGGACAAAAGTGTCTGCTGAGAACTATAAACATAAACATATATCTATCTAAAGTGATTAAAGGAAAATTCTGGTATTTTGCACTGAGTCCCTTTTCTGGTTTGTTTTGGATGAACTAGAGTGGTGGACACCGAAATTTTGACGATTGGTCCTGTCTTGACTTTTCTGACTCGTTTTGAATCGCCTTTGACTTCTCAGTGTGGCTGCAAACAGGCATAATGTAGGCTACTCAAACATGTCCTAAAACAACCCTTAACGTTTTTTACTCACCGAGTGGTTAGTGGTGTTTGTAAGTTTTTTTTCCACATACAAGGCATTTCAGGCCACAGATATGACCTACTGTAGGGGACACAATGAAAATAAATTAACACTCCCCTCTATGTGAACACTATTTCTTTACTTTGATGTGTGACTTTAGAGTTGACAAACTCCAGTGATATGCAAATTTCTTGCTGCAGACATTGCAGAGGACTTTATTTTAATCAACACTTTATTTTTATCAACACCATCAGGCCATTTTTTAAAAGTAAATATTCTAATCAATGATCTAGGCAGCACATTTTCTTCTCTCTCCTTCATTTTACAGTCTAATGATTACTGACTATGGCTTGGGGTAAAAAGTCATATGGAATCGATTAATCTCTGTGTTATTTTTCCTAACAAAGATTTCCAGTAGCTTTCTGCCCCATAAGCAGTCTGTCAAAAAAACGTGTCTCTGTAGGCACTAGGCAGCCTAGGGTCCGAGATCTAAAACAACAATTGCTATCAACAAAGGTTGGCAACCCACTCAAAAGCAAAATAAAATGTTTCAACCAATAACCGACGAGATGCGCGTTTAGGAGAGTTTTAATTGCACGGGAGGGGGAAGGGGGTGGCAAAACGCCCCTCATCCACTAGCACGCAATGCGAATGCTGTGAACGATGTGAATTCCCCAAATCGCGACGCTACCCTCCATGAAGACGCTTTGATGGGCGTTCCCTTTTGTAGATGTGTGGAAATGGCAGGGCAAGAGCGGTAGCCTAGTAAACAACCAAACAAAATGTTTCCCTCCACTATTTTGAAATTACCGAGGGAAAGTCACATCTATAAAATAGTTTGCAAGTTGGGCGGTCAATCATGAAGTTGTCCCTGTAGGATTTTAGCCACACATCATACAAACATGGGAATGTAGACACTGCTATGATTATTTTTTCTCATCTGACATGTTTCTGTACGTTGGCGGTAACCACACTACTGGAAAATTAGGTATTTTTTAGGTTACGTGATGATGGACCTGAAATGAATAGGGATACTGGGTCGAGGTGTTCGCATGGCGTGCTTGTGGATCAGGGGCGTCACGCCTGTGATCCACTAGCATGCGATGCGAACACCGCGACGCAGTATCCCTATTCATTTCTATGAGAAGCGAATTCCGCACCCGCATAGGATTCTGGGTATGCGGTGCGACGAGTGCTGTGGCTGCGGTGCGTCAAAAAGTTCAGCAATCCCCAACTTTATGCAAATGAATCCGTCCATCGCGAGGCGAGTATCCAATAGTAGAGCAAAACGCAGGGGAGGTCCATCATCACGTAGCCTAAACAAAACCTAATTTTCCGGTAGTGTGGTTACCGCCAACGTACAGAAACATATCAGATGAGAAAAAATAATCATAGCAGTGTCTACATTTCCGTGTTTGTATGATGTGTGGCTAGAATCCTACAGGGACAACTTCATGATTGAAATGACCGCCCAACTTGCAAACTAATTTATAGATGTGACTTTCCCTCCGTAATTTCAAAATAGTGGAGGGAAACATTTTGTTTGGTTGTTTACTAGGCTACCTGCTGCTTGCCCGGCATCTACCAAAGGGAACGCCCATCAAAGCGTCTTCATGGAGGGTAGCGTTGCGATTTGGGGAATTCGCATCGCATGCTAGTGGATCAGGGGCGTTAGCTCTCTGTTTTGTTTGAACATCAACAAAAATGACGTATCCCCGCTATCGCTGATACAACCTTTATTATTGCGGTCTAAAATGCATGGTCACTAGTCAAAGCTTATTTAAATTTAGTATAATGTCCAGTCCATATTGGGAGTGTTTTTATTATCAAACGTTGGGCGGATGGCGCAATTAGGCGTTTCTAGGTATCTTGATCAGTCATGGGTGTGTTTTGGGTGTAACATCATTTAAAGTTTAAAGTTTAAATGATGTTACACCCAAAACACACCCATGACTGATCAAGATAGCCTACCTAGGTCAATGGCATAATGTGTTTTAGGTAGTGTACAACGATTTTTAGACCATGCGGCAGACCCCTCCTTAGGTTAACACCCCTTGGCGCGTGGCTCAATAAAAGAGACGTGCAAGATAAGAATAAACTTTGTGCTAGGATATTAATCCGCTTTCTGCCAGGTTTTGCGTCACAAAATTAGGGCCCGAAGTCTCTGTTGTACACAGGATCAGGTAGGCTTCCCATTTCATGTCCTCTCTCAGCTAACACGGCATCATGTTTATGACTATTTCCACGGTAATATAATTAACCTGTTTCTTCACAGGCAGGCTGACACAGCCATGTCATTCGCAAGAAGCCCTGCAATTCTCACTGCAGTCCTGTGCATTCTATCAGGTAATTCAGCACTGAATTTAAATAGTTCCAATTTTTCACATAGATCTCTGTTTCTCTAGGTCACCGAGTACAATCTTGGAGGCATGCCCCCAGCCCCCAGAGTGTAGCACTATAACTGTTTTTTTTAGGGGGGGGGGGGGGTTCTGTGTCTAATCTCAAATCTCTAATAATTATGGTAATAGTTATGAACAGCTGTAATGTGTAGTAAACATTTCCCACAATGCACTAGTAGTTGCTGCCAAATCTGAATTCTAAGGCAGATCTTCAGTTGTGAAAGGTCCATTTGCTGTGATGCTCTTTCTAACTTGTGACCAGTAAGGGCTACAGAGTGTAATACATAACACAACAAATGTACTAAGTTTTATAATTAAATGTGTGTAACTATACTGTTCTTAAAATACTACAGTGAAATTCAGTGGGGAAAGTACCGCATCACTAAATTAATACAGAAAATGTATCTAGAAACTAGATGTACCGCAGAGCGGTACAAAATATGACCGCCGCCCAGTCCAGCACATTTTTTCCACAAAAATAAATCACGCTGAAAGGCCTATATGATTCTGTCTCACTAAATTGCATTATCCACACTCAATTCTCACTGATATCTGCTAGACAACAAGTACCAAAACATGATTAGTTCATAGATTTCACATGTAAAATTCATTTTATACAACCCCACCTCCATCTTGCCTGTTCATAATTCAAATTCTTGAATTGTGTGCATGTGTGCATGTACATGTTTATGTTATGTGTGTGTGTGTGTGTGTGTGTGTGTGTGTGTGTGTGTGCGTGCGTGCTTGTGTGTGTGCCTGCGTATGTGCCTGTGCAAGCGTACATATGTCTACTGTGTGAGTATGTGTCATACGTATGATTACTGTGAATGTATGTGTGTGTGTGTGTATCTGTTTGTGCACATGTGTGTACATGAAATGGGGGTCCAGTCCAGCGGGGGGGCTACAGATCAAAAAATGAAAAATGACGGTTCCATGCTATCCATGTGGGGTTACATGCCCACCAAGTTTCGTGTACCCCGGTCTTTCAGTGTCCCGGAAATCATTGACGGAAATTTGGGCATGAAGAAAAAAATAAATAAATAAAAATCTGACTAAACCTATATGACCGCCGCTTCGCTGCGCGGCGGTCATAATAAGCACCTGGGGCCGTATTCACAAAGAATTTTAAGGCTAAAAGTAGCTCCTAAGTGGCGAATTTAGGAACAACTCCTAAAAATAATGGGCGTGCCACTCCTAACTTTAGGACTCCTATTTTTTTTCACTAAAAGTAAGTCAAGAGGACTCCTAACTCACTAAGACCTATTCACAAACAGCTTTTTGCGACATTTCACGTCGCGATGTTTTGAAATGCGTATGCGGCAACAGGAGCTTCTAATCACGAGGGAACAATTTTGCATTGTAGGCATAAAAGGGATGCAATAACGCCACCAACAACAACCAAAACTACTCATTGTCAACATGTAAATTAAATGTAACGTTTCATTGTGAATCAAATTAAAATGTTCTCCTCTTTGCAAACGTAGGCATATAGTGACAGATTAATTTAATAATGTTGCAAAGATACTGCATCAATCCGTAGGCCTATGTTTCATTATGCTACAGGCTATTTGTTTTGCCTTGCTCTTTATTCATTTAGGCTAGGGCTTTTTATTCAGTTATTAATCATCTTCCGTCCTTCGCACTACTTGTGTAGCGCACGCATTCTCCGACCTGTCATCTGTCACTCATCATCGGAAGGGAGATACAATCATCAGCCAA
Organism: Alosa pseudoharengus; assembly: GCF_046254945.1. Taxonomy (NCBI): domain Eukaryota; kingdom Metazoa; phylum Chordata; class Actinopteri; order Clupeiformes; family Clupeidae; genus Alosa; species Alosa pseudoharengus. Next base: position 37,681,528 of record NW_027468564.1, on the reverse strand, counting down.
TCAAGGTGGTCACTTCAGTCAAGCTCGTGCGTGAGTAATGACGTCATCCATAGCAACGAAGACTCACTCTTAGTTTAGGAGTTGTCATTTTTCCTTACTAAGAGTAGGTCTGAAAGGCTTTGTGAATAACTTTTAAGAGAAAACTCCTAGCTAAAATCTTTTAGTGCGATTTAGGAGTACTCCTAGTGGTAAGATAAAAGGCTTTGTGAATACGGCCCCTGATATGTAAAGCATGAGGACATCAGTAACACATTTTTTTTTTACCAAACTACACAACAATGAAGTGTTAGGCTATGAGTAAAGAAAGGTCTTTGGGGATACACCATTTCCAAAACAAGTGAACAAAACACTTTACTGTAATGTGTGGTAAGAGTTACCCACAGTGTACTCTGGATTCTAAGGCAGATCTTCAGTTGTGAAAGGTCCAGTAGCAGTGAAGCTGTAACCTCTTTCTATCATATGACCAGGTGTCCTTGGTCAGGGCGACTGGGGTGTGACGTATTCCTCTACCAGCATCTGTGGTTTAAAGGGATCATTTGTGGACATTCTCTGCACTTACTCATATCCAAGTGGTCATCAAATCAGAGACACATTCTGGTACATCAAATGGAAGACTGGGACAAAAGACACGGATGACTTGAGTCTGGACTCCAGATATCAGGGGCGTGTGGAATATCTTGAGGATAAAGTCAACAACTGCACCCTACGAGTCAAGGATCTGAGAGACAGTGACACTGGGAAACAATACAGGTTCAGGTTTATAACTGATGACCCAATAGGGAAATGGAAGGGAGCTGAGGTCTCTCTGACACTTACAGGTTAGTATCATGGAAAACATGTTTTAAATTAAAATAGATTTTCTTTTTTGGAGTAATAACCTAATTAATAACCTAAATAATAACTTTTCGCACACAGATCTTCATATAATAGTAAATCCAAAACCAGTGAAGGAGGGCAAGACAGTGACACTGACCTGCAGCACCACCTGCAATCTGAGTAACAACCCCACCTACATCTGGTACAGGAACTCACAGCCTCTAAACACCTCACACACAATCAGCAACAACACCCTGTCCATACCTTCAGTTAGCAGAGAGGATGCTGGCAATTACTCCTGTGCCGTCATAGGACATGAGGGTCACCCATCACCACCTGTGTGTAAGTGTACAGATAAGTTCCTGTATGTTTTCCCAACTTTTTCTGCCACAAAGAAAGAGGAACAGAAACCACTGGGATTTACTGTCGCACTTAACACTGTTCAAGCGAATGACAGATGTCATTCTCAGGGGACATTCATTCTTATTGGTTTAAATGATGTTACAAAACACACCCATGACTAATTAAGAAACCTAGGAAGGCCTTGTTGTGCCATCCGCCCAACGTTTGATAATGAAAACACTCCCAATGTAGACTGGACATCCTACTAAATTTGAATAAGCTCTTGACTAGTGACCTTGCGCTTTAGACTGTCATAATAGTGCCCTTAAAGACGTTAAACTTTTAACAGTAAAGGCCCTATACAGGCCGGGAGCTGCAAGGACATTATTGTGTTGAACGGCGTGTTGAACTTAAATCATTGAGCCCAGTGGCAAGGACAACACAAGTCTTAGGGGCCATTAGTTCAACCCAGCGCAACTTAAAGATGAACACTGCACATGCCACTTCCTATCTGTAAACATTATTAATCTTTGTTTGTATGTGTTTTTTATATGTATTCGTGTTATTATATGTGCATTATCTGTGTGCAGTGGGGGAACCCAACTTGTTAGTGGCCATTTTTTTAGTATGTTTTTGTCCTGCTTTTAATTCTATACCTTGCTTTCACTTTTGCTGCTGCAACAATGCAATGTAGTGAAACAAATAAAGACTCAACTTAATCTTATGTAATCCATGTTTCAGGTGTGAGTGGCTGGAGTGTGACCTACACCCCACAGAGCATCTGTGCCTTGAAGGGCTCCTCAGTGGAGCTCCACAGCTATTACACATATTCTTGTGATCATACAGTCACAAAGGCATACTGGTTTATCAGAAAATATGATGATCTCAGAGGGGATGAACGTTATCAGGGTCGTGTGGATTATACTGAAAATAACCAGAATAGCCACACTCTGAGCATAAGAAACGTGAGCTTTGGTGATGCAAAATTGTATACCTTTCGATTTATAACTGATAAAGGAGGAAATTTTTCTGGTGGAGACCTTGAACTCAAAGATACAGGTATTTGCATGATAATAGCTAATTAATGACGGAAGTATCCTCAAAATGGTTTGAAGTCTTAAATATACAGTATTAAGTACGATCTAATACTAATGCAAGGGGATTTCCTTCAGGTCTACAGCTGCTGGTAGATCCTGCAACCGTGACGGAGGGAGACAGAGTGACACTGACCTGCAGCACCACCTGCAGTCTGAGTAACAACCCCACCTACATCTGGTACAGGAACTCACAGCTTCTGGGTAACTCCCACACGACTAACAGCAGGCTGGTCATAGACTCTGCCAGACCTGAAGATGCAGGCAGATACTCATGTGCTGTTCAGGGACATGAGATTCTCAACTCATCTGATAGGACCCTCGAAGTCAGATGTAAGTTAATGAGATCCATGCTTTCATACATGGATTTCGAGAAAACATTGGGGACCCTTATTTCTCCTTAATTTAACCCTCATTTAAACATTTGATCATTTAGACTACAGCACATGTGAACAGAGTTGAGGAGGTTGCTGATCAGATTGCTATTTACAATGATCATGTCCCCCATCCACTAGACTCCCCCAGGATGACCTCAGCATCACTCAACCTCTCTGGTGACATTCAGGAGGGCGACTCAGTGACTCTGACCTGCAGCAGCGATGCCAACCCACCAGTGCACAACTACACCTGGTACAGAAGGAAGCATGGATCTGAACCTGCATGGATCGGACAAGGACAAACGTACAGCATCACTAACATCAGCACTGAACACAGTGGGCTTTACTACTGTAGGGCAGAGAACAAACACGGAGCCAACACTTCCAATGACACATTTCTGGATGTGCACTGTGAGTACTGTGTGGTGCAGTTAGATTAAAACAATAAATCAGGCAGTCATACACACAATCTGAGCACAGGATTCATGTTTATCACACCCCATGCTGCTTTTATTGTAAATTTCATACATGGATTCTGAGAAAACATTGGGGACCCTTATTTTAAGACAAATAGATGTGGTCTCATCTCAATAAGAGCTGATGTATTTCTTATGAACCAAAGAAGATACATATTTGAGACTAGAACATTTCCTCTGGGTGCTGGATTGTATGACTGTATAATCTGTTAAACCGTGTTTGTAAATTGAAATTAGAGGTAATAATCTGAAATAGCATAACCTGTAACTGTGGAACTTTGGAACTGTGGAAATATACAGCGGAACATAGTCTTAGGCCCCTGTTTTGTACCCATGGCGTAAAACACGTTTTCCACCCGGCAAAAAGTTAATTTTCTTATTTTGCACGTCTATTTTTTAAACAATGTGCCCAGGGGTGTGGTAAATAACAACCTAGGGAGTGGCCTGCGTTGTCTAAAAATCGCTATTGTACACAACCTAAAACGCATTACGCCACTGACCAAGAGAAACCTGGTCAGAAGTCTATGGTGAGTTCTTTATATGTTATTTTAAGAGCGCATTGTCAACAGTCATATTGGCGGGTACACAACACACCATCCTTCTATCGTCCATGAACGCGCATCAGCGCACGTCCATGCAAAACATTACAAACTAGATGTACCGCAGAGCGGTACAAAATATGACCGCCGCCCAGTCCAGCACATTTTTTCCACAAAAATAAATCACGCTGAAAGGCCTATATGATTCTAACTGTCTCACTAAATTGCATTATCCACAATCTGTGTGGATAATCAATTTTCAAGTACCAAAACATGATTAGTTCATAGATTTCACATGTAAAATTCATTTTATACAACCCCACCTCCATCTTGCCTGTTCATAATTCTGAGAAATTCTTGAATTGTGTGCATGTGTGCATGTACATGTTTATGTTATGTGTGTGGGTGTGTGTGTGTGTGTCTGTGTGTGTGTGCGTGCTTGTGTGTGTGCCTGCGTATACATGCCTGTGCATGCAAGCGTACATATGTCTACTGTGTGAGTATGTGTCATACGCAGGGTGCGATTTGTGTCAAAACCAGAGGGGGGATGATTTTGAATAAGTTTGTAAACCCCCCCACACCCCACCCCAAAAAAAAAAAAAATGAACGAACGATTCATAGCCTAGTAATGTCATGGCTAATAATACCCTATATTATTTTTGCCACCTTTGTAACATTTTAGTTTTACTTTACCGTGGTGTATGACTAAACAGCGAGTGTGCTTGGTATGATGATCAGCTCCTCTAATGCAGGGTAGGACTACGTTTTGACAAGCATACAAATTCACCTTGTTCTTGCCCCATCTGAAATGACTTCTCTCCTTTTGCTGCCTCCATTCTTTCTGTATTTGTTGTGTAAAAAAACGTTGTATATGATGGCACTGAAGTCTTAAGTTAGTGAATTGGCTAACAGTGTTAGTTGGTAACCAAATAGCCTACACTGCGCTACACGCTGCGTAGGCTACGTGCATTCTCTCTCCTGCTGATTTGCGTTCAGTAGCCAAGTGCGTAATATTGCAAAAGTGAAAAAATAAATGTGTTTATTGTAGCCTACAGAAAATAAATAGCCTATCATACTGTCAGTTAATTGCCTACAGTGCAGTGAAGAGTTTGGAGAGTAAAGTTATAGGGCAACTTGAAGTTTTATGAAAATAATTTACGAACCAGAACATAAAGACCATGAAGCTTCTATTTCTTGCAGCTGTTAAAACACCTGCTAGATAGTTTAAATACCCACCAACATTCGTTTTTGCAGTACAGATTATTTCTAAAAGTTATTTGTCTACTACTGCCTGATTTATCAAACGAGTGCTTCTCGTTCGTCCTCCGCAAACAACCTGGTCTCACAGGAATCCGTGAAATAGCCACGGACGCTTAACTCAAAATCCGTGGTGGGCCCACGGAATCACTGAAATTTCCGTGAAACACACACGGATTTCGTTCCAATGCAAGTTAATGACAATATATTCCGTGGCTATTTCACGGATCCCCGTTTAACAACTGAGTGCAGATGTCGCTCAACGGATGTTGTTATCTTATTGGGAAACACACTTTTGATACATTCAGTTCGATTTTTATGTAATGTTAGCCTGTCAGGCGTTGCATTCCATCCCTGTTTCAACAACTGAGTGCAGATTTCGCTCAACGGAAGTTGACATTTCCGTGAAACACACACGGATTTCGTTCCAATGCAAGTTAATGACAATATATTCCGTGGCCCACACACGGATCCCCCGTTTCAACAACTGAGTACAGATTTCGGTCAACTGACTTTTATAACTTTGGGATACATGGATATTGAATAATTACAGTCGTTTCAGGACTGCATATTTGGCGTTGGCTTAAATTATGCCCTCATTTAAGTGGGATATTTAATAAAAACGTTCTCACTTCTCATTTCAGCGAGGCATAGTAACCGTTGCTAGGTAAACAAAGCCCATGTCAGAAGCGTATCCCCAGAGAATGTCAACTTAAAAAGAATAGCTTACTGATAGCACTAGTTCTTTCGTCTCAATACTGATTATGAAGTTGTTATAAATGTAATACACTACTGCAGAAATGTTTATATTGCTTAAGGTGGAAATAAAGTTCTTTGGCAAAGAGATGCATTCTGGGAAGTGATGTGTTTAAATGTAATGGCTACATATACCCAAGTTTCTTTCATTCGGAGATTTATGCTCATTATTTTACAAATTTGAGCAAGGATATAAAATATTAAGACTGTACTTTTTCATTGCTATTGATATTTTGGCGCAATTTTGTGCATCGCGTCACTGTGTGCGACGATCCCAGGGCGACGCTCGAAAAAGGAAACAGCCCCAGTGTGATAGGCTGGTTGCTGTCATGTGACACACGCCACCACAAGAAAGCGGAAACGCATCGTAGAGCGAGAGCTGGCTGGCTATGTGGGGTAAGGTAAGTTAAACTACGTTAATTTAGTAAATAATAATAATAATGGTGTTGTTTTTTGTTGTTTCGAACAAAATATAGGTATACTTATCATGACCAAAAACCCTTCATGCTGTAAAACAACTAGAATCACGCGAAATTAGTGCAATTTCTTAGTGAATGTCTTATAATGGTAAAAGACGTGGACAATGCGTGATAATTAGCCAAATAAATAATTGTTATGGTTATTTGGTTAAATTATCGAAATGAGTGCGATGGTGATTGAGATGGTGTTTGACATTAAATTATAAGCAGGTCAGTTTCACGTAATAAGCTATTTGTTTCTTTGGGTCTGGGTAATTCATGTGACAAAAAATTCTGTTATGCTACTACGGTTTTTCTGAAAAACAATGCAACATTTCTATCTCCAAAATAATGCATTTCTGAGTGTACTACGTAGTGCATGCAGCTTTTAATGTCCAAAGTAGCCTATACTGATTTTCCTGCATAAGAACTACAAATACTCCTTCAAAACTACAGTGTTGACACTTGAAGTTGTGGAGTTATATTTTAGTAGCCTATTCTATAATAGAATAAATACCCACATCAGTTTTACCCTTGTCTCACCTGTATACAAGGGTACAAGGTGTATGAATTGCAGTAGTGATCAAATGAAAAAGGAAAGAAAGGTGTCCTGATGTGTTGTTTAGGGATGGTGCTGCAATGTTTTCTCGACATATCTTTATGTCTTTTTTTTCTCCCCTCTACTTATGTTTTCACAGATCCTTGCTCCTGATATCCTGATGTATGGGTTGCATTTCATTAAATTACTCCAACAGAACACTCACAGAAAGGAGAGTGGTGTCAAACTACAAGACAGCCAGTATGTAAGCAAGGCCTTGTTTGTCCTTGTTTGGCTACTCATTTGTCAACTTCCTGAAGAGGCTGAAGCATGCTGGCCTTGACACCTCAGTCCTTGCTTCCATTAACAGCTGTGTTATGGAGTGCATCCTCACATCATGGTCTACTGCAGCGGTGGATACAGAGGACAATTGGCAGGTATTTTACATCACTTTTACATTACTTTTACTGTGATTTTGCTAGATATGGTTGTCGCTGTGCTAAATATAGGCCCATATTGTAGATTTAGATTGTTTCTACAGATTGTAGAAAGTAGATTGAACTGATACATTTAGGCCTACACTGTTAAGGGACAGCTGAATTGACCACCTAAACCATATATTTTCTGAAAGCCTATAGCCTCTAGATGTCAATTAATATACATTAAGACATGTCCCACCTTCCTACTGACTTTGGTGCATCATAAGGCGTACATAGGCCCATATTGTAGATCGAGAAACGCATTGTACAGCTGATATATTTAGGCCTACACTGTTAAGGGACAGCTGAATTGACCACCTAAACCATATATTTTCTGAAAGCCTATAGCCTCTAGATGTCAATTAATTAAGACATGTCCTACCTTCCTACTGACTTTGACATATCAAAACTCCACCTCTGAAGTGGGAGTGGTCAACTTTTTTTATGTTTTTCCTTCACAGTTTTTTTTGTGGGTGTCTCAGAGATCCCACCTTTGGAACAGTTGTCAGGGGCCTCAAGGTGGTGCCGTGCGTTTTGGTCCCATCCCTCTAGCACCTAGCTTTACCGCGCCAGCAGAGGGAAACCTTGTATGTTTCGAACCGTTTATCTCCTTCCGGGAATAATCCACCGACTCCAAACTGAGCCTGGCTTGTTTGTGATGTCCCGTTGTTCAACATATTCTGATTTCATACTGATCGGATCAACATAAGTGTGCTTTTTGGCTAAAAATTGAAAAATGGCTAAATGTTAAAGCAACACCAAAGAGTTTTTTGTACCTTAAAATAGTGTGTCCAAAATCGTTTCAGTGGTTCATCAACTCGTAACAGGGTGAACGGCACTTTCTGCATCCGCTTCGAGGCCCTCTATCGGCTATAACCGCACTATGTAAGTTTGCCGGATCGGGTAGCGGATATGTAGTTCGATGGAATGAGACATGAGAAACTACAAATTTGACTTGCATCTGATGTCGCAATACATCGTACTTTCATAAAATCATGCAACATATTCTACCTTGTCTGTGGACATTGTTATTTGCAAAGCTGGTGCTGGATAAACAAATAGTGCGTGCGACAGAGGAAAAGTTATTTTGGTGTTGCTTTAAATTGCCAAAAAAGTAGGCACAATGCTTTGCGTTACAGCTAGAGCGATGAAACTTTGCACGCTCTATGTGGGTCATGTGCAGAAGGTCTGACTTGAATTTCAGCCTCGTAGCTCCATGCTACCACCCAAAACTCCACCTCTGAAGTGGGAGTGGTCAACTTTTTTAAAGTTTTTCCTTCACTGTTTTTTTTGTGGGTGTCTCAGATATCCCACCTTTGGAACAGTTGTCAGGGGCCTCAAGGCGGTGCCGTGCGTCTTGGTCCCATCCCTCTAGCACCTAGCGTTACCGCGGCAGAAGAGGGAAACCTTGTATGTTTCGAACCATTTATCTCCTTCCGGGAATAATCCACCGACTCCAAACTGAGCCTGGCTTGTTTGTAATGTCCCGTTGTTCAACATATTCTGATTTCATACTGATCAGACCAACATAAGTGAGTTTTTTGGCTAAAAATGTAAAAATGGCTAAACAATTCCACTGCTTTGTTATTTTGCCACCATATGTACCCTAGCAACACCCAAGCAACCACCTTAATTACCCTAGCAACACCCTAGCAACCATCTTAATTACCCTAGCAACCACTTGTATAATGTCAAGCTAGCAACCACCATAGCAACCAACATGCTTACCCTAACAACCACCATAGCAACCATGTTATTTTGCATAGCAACCACCATATCTACCTTAGCAACACCATAGCAACCATTCAATTTACCCTAGCAACAACCACAATATGACCATAGTAACCACATGACATGTCCTAATGTATGTTAAATCACACCTACAACTGACCAGCTTTCAGAAAATATATGGTTTGCATGGCTGAAACTGCTTTGCCTTTGAGTTGGAGCTCAAAACTTATCATATGTGTACCTCGTTCGCCAATATACAAAATAGTGCCATGTATAGAGTTATGAACACTGATCGTATGATATGCAAAAGTCTGCAGGAAAGTAGGTCAGGCTTTCAGAATACAGTGGGACATGTCTCAATTCATGCTAATATTGGGTGCAGTGAAGAAAGAAAGGGAGGGAGGATGCTTTTAAAAGAGAGGGAAAGTATAATATTTTTAATATTGTTTTCAGATGAAGAATTGGTGCGGTGGTGAGGCTGGAGCACCCCTGGCTTTTGCCGTATGGGTTGACTTCAGCAGTGAGTCACCCACCGTTAATTTCACAGGTATATGTAATATGTTTTTATTCAACAACATTTCAATGATGAGATCTATCGAAGATGACATTCAATGGAAGAACAATTATTTTAGTATGGTCACAATCTGGCCCTGAGTTTTGATAAAAATGATATTGACATGGCAACACAAACCGAATTGATAATGGATTTTAAGGGTTTTTTTTCCGGTTACGGTTCATTTAGGGCCAAAGTATTTTGAGGCCTTTTGGACCAATGACAGGAAGGCTGAGCTGCTAAACATGTACACTAATAGGGGTGTGTCAAGTGGTATGTATAAATGAAAGTGGTGTTAAGGTTTGTTTCTGTGTCAATCCTTTCTTGAAGTTCAGAAAAGGAACCTTAACATTTGTTTTTAATGACACTGAGCGTACTGTCTTACAGATGCTTTGGGGGGTGAGAGGCCATACGTTGACCCTGATATCAGTGGCACACATTGCCGGATGGCAATTGGCTGTCTGATAAAAGAACATGGTATGACTGGCATTGTATGTTTTCAATTTCCTTATTTAAAGATCAAAATGATGCAGACTACTGAATCTGATTACACTTTAACACCCTTCTATCTCAGCACTGAGTCAGGGTTTGTCTCTGTCTGAATATCTGCCACAACACAGGCCGCCTTGGTGGCCTGAGGAATTGCCCTTTGCCTCAGTCAGTGACGGTATGTTAATATTGACCAACTATTACTGTTTCAACTGCATGCACACAGCTGTTGCAACATGATTTGACTTTTCATAAGAGTATATGATAAAACCAGTAATGATGCATTTTTTGCCATTTTTTATGGAAAAGGTGAAGGGCGTAAAGCTTTCACTGCTGAAAAGCTGAGGCAGGTGGTACGCTCATACAATGCGTATTACAATCTCCAGGTATATATACAAATGCATGAACCTGTCTAAAACCTTTTGCATACCAGTGTGTTTTACAGACTAAAACAGATTTGTACACACATATCTAACAATAATGTGCTTTTCCTTTAATCTGTTGAGCTGCAGCAGTCTGTTGAGGCACCACCATCACCCCCATCACCAGCACCAGCAGCAACACCAACAGCAGCACAAACACCACCAGCACCACAAACACCACCAGCAGCAGCGGCAGATCGTAAAGAAGGATCACAATGAATACTACATGTCATTTCCTTTAATGTGTCAACATCTTTTGGAAAAGTAAAGCATCTATCATCATAAAGCAATCTCACTTTTCTTTGTTGATAAGCTACGTGTTTTTCATCGTAATTGATTCAATATCCAAGTGTGACAGTTTTGGTGTACCATGAACAGAACAGGACAATTGGAAACAGTTAGCCACCTATGTTACAGAGTCTAAAAATAAGCAGATAGCACTAGCAGATTTAGAAATAGCTTCTTTCCCAATGCAATAACAATAAAGGAATTCATTAATTTAGTCATTTCAGTTTGTATTACTACTTTCATTATTATTGTTGTAATCTCACATGTACTATGGCTATCATAATTAAAATTAGATAGATACATAGATAATGTGTCAGTGAAAATACATATATGAGCCAACTGTTCCAGCAAGGAGGAAGATGGGGTATGGATATCGGGCATGCATATCCACTCCTAGGCCTATTCTCCTACACTCCCCCTGTAGTAGCCAGCATTACATTGAAATCTCTCACTTTGGCCTATAGGACACTGACTGGATCTGCTCCTTGTTATTTTAATTCAATGATCAAGATGTACTTCCCCAACCGCCCACTGCTGTCTTCTGATTACCATTTGTTCTGTCGACCACTCATGAACGCTAAATTCAAGACTCTTCCTCAGTGGTTCCATCTGGGTGCAATAAGTTGCACAGTGCTCTTTGTTCCTGTGATAGTTTACAGTGTTTTAAAAGGGGTCTAAAGGCACATTTGTTCAACATGCACTTAGTCCATTAAACAGTAAGCAACTTGTTATTATATCATTGATTGAATGGGCATTTGTTTATTAGCCTATTGCTTGTCCTTATTACAGTCTGATCAACATCTTAATTTATTCCCTGTTCAATTTAAGTGTTATATCGTTTTATATATTTATATGTTGCTTTGAACAGCAAAGATTAGGATAATGAGCCTCCTTATTCTTCAGCCAAGCAGGTAGGCCTACGGGGCGTTGCCTAGCAACAAGGGTCAGAAGTAGCCTACTGTACACGTTTTTCGATATTTTGTGGAATTATACTTCTTTTCATTGAATGCCAATGAGTCATGTACTAACTTGCTTTAACTATTTCTCTACATATTATACCCAGCAAAAGTCGTCTGTGCCAGTGTTTTGCATCCTAACAATAATTTGTTTATGTTTTAATACAAAGCCGTTTTAATGAACTACAAATTCGGCGCCATTGTTATAAAGCAGCGTTGAAATGAACGCTACACGTCATGGGGCATGTAGTCTAATTACAGAAATAGCTATAATTTCAAAATTACAAAAATATTTGTATATATAACATGAGAAACATGCTTGAATTATTAAGATGTATCACCTGCTTGACTATAAAGTCAAAAGCTTGCAACATTTGTAATATTTTTAAATACATGTTATTTTCCCATTTTTGCACATGAGGTAGCCTACATATATCATTGCATATATCAGATAAAAGCACAATATAGATGTTATGAGGTGCTTGGTTTGATCCATGAACTTGTGTGCATCCAAAATCTCTTATTGCAAAATCCTTAGAGAAGCTGATTAAAGCTGAGCTCCTAATCAAGGTGCAACCTCTCTTGGATCCTTCCCAGTTTGCCTATAGGGCCAAGAGGGGGGTGCAGGATGCTACCATCACTCTACTAAGTCTTCTCTATAAACACCTGGAGGAAAGTGGGAATCATGCAAGGTTGCTCTTTGTAGATTTCTCCTCGGCATTTAACACCATCCAACCCCACCTACTGATTGAGAAACTACTGAACAACTTTAGCCTTGACCCAAGCCTGATTGGTTGGCTACTTGATTTCCTCAGCAGAGTTCAGAGAGTGAGGGTAAATAAAGTGCTGTCCAGTGGCCTAACATCATCCACAGGCTCACCTCAGGGGTGTGTTCTCTCCCCCCTGTTGTACATACTGTACAACAATGACTGCCGCAGCCAGTATGACAACAGGCACATTCTAAAATTTGCAGATGACTCTGTAATTGTCAGTCTCCTGAATTCCCATGAGAATGAGCATGGCCCTGTTATCAATGAATTTGTGTCATGGTGTGAAGATGCTTTTTTGCATCTGAACATCAGTAAAACCAAGGACATGTCCATAGATTTCAGACGCCTTCCCCCTGTTCCAAAGCACAGTGTCATCAACGATCAAGATGTTGAAATTGTATCATCTTACAAGTACCTAGGCACCTTGATTGATGACCGGCTTAAGTTCGACCTGAACACCACCTCGGTGTGCAAGAGAGGGCAACAAAGACTCTCTGCACTTAGGAAACTGGCTAAGTTTCAGGTGGACAAAACATTGATGGCATTGTTTTACAAAGCTTTTATTGAGTCAATCCTTATTCTCCATTATCTGCTGGTATGGAAATGTCACCATCAGAGACAAAAATGCACTTTCCAAGATAGTAAATGTGGCCAGTAAGATAGTGGGAGTGAAGTTTGTTAGTCTCACCGAATATTTTAATAAGCAGGTGTTCAACAAAGCGATACAAATATATCAAGACACAAGCCATCCCCTGTATTCTGAATACGTGCTGCTGCCACCTGGCTTGCGTCTGTTGGCATCCTATTGCTTTTAAACAGAGGTACAAAAATTCCTTCATCCCCTTTTCTATTCAAGTACTGAATGTACACAACAGGAAAAGATAGATTTGTCCATTTAGTGACCCCCCCCCCATATTCATTCACTTCCTCCTCTTATATCTAACTTATTTAATTAAGTTTTATCTTGGTTTTACTGACTTTTTAGGCATTGTCAGACCTATTTATGTCGTGTGGTATGTGATCCTGTCTGCAATCAAATTGCCCATTTGGGACAAAGAAATAAACTGAACTTGAAAACTGTCAAAAAATGCAGCCGAATAGCTGTGTGGATGGTACTTTGCAGGGCTGTCGCGTAGGTCAAAACTGACCAGCAGAACTGACCATGTCATGCAAATTATGTTTATTTCATATCAAAACACTTGCATCAGATAAAAGCACAATATAGATGTTATGAGGTGCTTGGTGTACTCAAGTAAATGTACTCCGTTACTGTCTGGCTCCGACTGCGCTGTAGTAGAATTTGCTATATGCACATGATGGGAATGCTCTATGTGTCTCTGCTGTCTTTGAAATGGCAGGTTATCTTTTGTGTGTATTCCTGTTTTGCTTTACTGATGCTAGGGGAAAGTTTGGCTCTCGTTCTCAGATCAGTTTCATCCTTGGCTCTGAAGGCGTTCTCGGCTGCCTATGGACATCTCCTGTCATGTCTTCTAGTTAGCCGGGTCTTTGTGTGTGTCACATCATTGATGCACTTACTGATGTAAGAAGTAACAGGAGCTCCCATGCCACAAGGCACCTGGACCCTCTAGACCACAGTCAAAAACAACAGCAAGTATACTACAATAGCAACAATGACTTAAAACAAATATCAAAAGCAGTAATTACTCTGTGGCACTTTTAAATGTTTAGTGAATTAAAGTTCTTCTGCCAGTTTGTCCTAACAACTGCAATACAAGAAGTAGTGGGAGACAAGCTAACAACACACAACACGGTGATTCTTTGTTGAGAAAACAGGGTGGTAAAACATGTGTGATACTTCCTATTCAATATGGCAACTGTTTGAATGGGAGCAGGAGGTAGTAAGGACCTAGTACTTCAGAGTAATATTGACTTCATAGATCATAACCTGGTACAGTATCCAGTAATAATTTGAATAATGGACAATAGTTGGAAAGGCATGTGCATCATTTACACAATGGTCAAAGCTTTACATGTGTCTGGTGTTGCGGGATAACTAATGTCATCAAGGCAAAATATGGGTTGATTTGTCAATATTTTATTATGTTAACTTTACCAGGTGTGGATCTAGTTTGAGATGCAATAAAGTGTGTTCAAATCTCTTTGTGCCAACACCCCTCCCCTGCAAACAATTCAGCTTTAACAATATCATGCTATGATAGGTTCAAGGATGAAGGTTCAACATTTTGATGTTATTTCAGTAGTAGTCTTTATTAACTTATATTATATAAAAAAATACAAAAGAACAACACTCAGCTAAAACATTTGTTGACTGTTGAGTGAGTGAGTGAGTGAGTGTGTGTGTGTGTGTGTGTGTAGATCTTTATCTTGCAGGCTCCCAGGTTGGCAGACAGGTTTTCCCGCTGAGAAAAAAGGGGGAAGATGGTTAGTGAAAAAGACTGTAACCTGTATTCCAGTTTGATTAGATATTCTAGTGGAGGGATGTTTAGATTAACCAATGTCATAATAGTGTTACAACTAATAAAATATCTGAATACTCCACAGTATGGAAATAAAAAAAACTGGGCCCTGACATTCTGAATTGACAAAAGTTACATTATCAACATCTCAGGTTAGTACATTTACAAGTTCAGAGTGCAAATGAATAAAAAATAGTTTATAGCTCACACTCACCCCAGACAACACTCTACTACCAATTGCCATAAAACCCTACTGTTCATACTTGAATTTCCCCTTGGGCCTACTGTTCATACTTGAATTTCCCCTTGGGGATCAATAAAGTATCTTTCTATCCATCTAAAACATCAGGTACACAGGAGTGTTACAATATAAACTGATTTACGGTATATATGTTTACATGTAGCCTGCAGTACCGGTATATAACTAAATTATAGCATAGACTATAATAACTAAATCTGGTACATTTACATGTCCTACAGTATATGTATGGCTGCTGGAACAACGTAATTTCCCTTTGTGTAATTGTGAGTATCTGGTGTAAAAGATAACCAACTCACCACATTTTGGAAGGCACCCAATCTATTAAGATCTCCATCTTCCCCTGTGGCAGGCAAACAAAGACAAAGAAAAATAGTGTCTTGCTTAAAAAGATAACATTGCACTCAACTTAACATTCAAATTTTAACACTTCACATCAGTGACTATCAGCGTTTTGTAGACACGTAACACTTTTTATGATGTTCAGTTAATATCTCCTCATGGTCCACTCACTTTACATTCCCTATACGAGCTGTAAAACATCCTGGTCAATTTACACAGTCCCATAAACTGGAACATAGAGTAACTGCAGACAAACATTCTGGGGTTGGTAGCATCTCTAACAATACTAAAACATGCCGTGAATATTTTTCAGAGAATACTTTATATTATATTTATATATAATATAGGGGTGAGTTATCTCTGGCGTGTCTTGTTCGGGATTTTGAACATAAACACAAAGATGAACAAACGCATTATCTGGTACGATTACTGATACTGACAGTTACTGATCACTGATTTCAATTATTCCGCAGTGCCATTATACATTTTTAAAAGTGATCAAAAAGTACTGTTACATCATCCATTGTTTTATTTGCAATTTTGTGTATGGAAATAACCTTTGTCTTTCTCTTTTTTAGTACTCTTCTGTACTGCTGCTTGTACATAGGGCTGTTGTGGGGGCACTCGTTCTTCACTTCCTTTTCTAGAAACTGTTTGACATAAGCAAATAGTAGTATGTTAATGAAAATGTTAACATACATACAGAACACAAATAACAAGCATATCATATAATTCATCATACAGTGTACAGATTAGGGCCTGTATCTTACATTCTCCGCAACTGACTTTCTTCCCTAACGCAATTACCATTGCTAATCTACACTTGGTGGAAAGCCACATTTTCTGACATGAAGATGGCCTCCTCTCATTGACCCGGCAAATTGTTTGGATCGGTCAGCGCTTTCTTTCCTGAAAGAATACAAGCAACACAAACAATACACAATGTACAATAAGGTCAAATGTGAAATTTAGGAGTGATGTCATGATATTTTTCTGTACATTTTGTTATTTGATGTCATCTAATTTTCAGTGTCCCACATTTTTTCAGAATTGGGGTTGTATAGAGACGTTATAATGTATAGAAAATGTGGAATTACCTTTAACCATTAAGGTGAAAATGTCCTTAATGTTATTGAGGCATTTACTTTCCCCCCCACTTAACCTCAGGCCCTGAGGGAGAAGCATTTGTGGGTTTCTCTTTGGGTATTCAAGAAGGAGGACGGGACTCCAGCCCACAGCATTGAGCTTCTCAATCTGAAAAAAAAAAAAACCCTGTTACTTTAAAAAAACATTTATAAATTGTGCCAGTGATATATGTTTACGTTTATGTATTTAGCAGACGCTTTTATCCAAAGCAACATACATATAAATTACAACACGCTACGGGCTAGCAGATGCTACGGGAATGCACTAGTTGAGAATGTACTAGTTGAGAATGTACTTGTTGAGAGTGTATGTGGGAAAGGTGTGAAAATATGTGCGTGGGTTTGGTGTGCATGTCTATTTGCATGTGTGCATGATTCATGTATGAACGTGTCACTACAGGAGCATAGTAGAGGTATTACTCATTTTGACACTTCATTCTTAAAGGTTGTATCAGTGATCCTGGCGGATATTGCCTGTGTTTTTGTTATTGTTTATGTTCAAATTTCTTAGCAGACGTTTTTTGTCCGATATATAACTCATTTTATATTTTGTCTGAGGACCAAACAAGACACAAGAGATAACTCAACCTTACCACCAGTATTCATTTTTAAAAAATCCATGCAATGCTTGGTTATTGTTAGTGGTGTACTACCAACCACAATGTTAATGTCCGGTATACTCCGCGGTTTGCGGTGCATGGGCTGCGTAAAAATACCAGAGTCTTTTTCAGCGCCTAGAATGACAGGAGAGCTAGCCGACCATGAGAAAATATTAGCTGAACATTATAAAAGTGTTTTGTCTTTACAAATCGCTCATCATCACTGATACAACCTTTAACCTAACATTAGTACTATGGTAATGTAACCAGGGCCTGTGCTAGCCATTTGGGTGCCCAAAGCACAAATGCATGGTGCCACTCTGGTGCCCCCACTATTTTGGATACTTTATATTGTTGGTTGGTTTAATAGGCCTACTGTTGGCAATGAAAAGTCGTAAATCTACTATGGGTCTCCAACGTCGCTCTGTCAGTAGCCTGGCTGCCTGCCCCTTCTGAAGGCTAAAGCAGTAGGCTACCTTTAAACATAATTGTTGCTGAGAGGAATCCCAGCCTACGAATTCAATAACAAAATAAATCATGCATAATTAAAAATTACCTTGATTTAGGCTACTTGGGTATGGCATAAGGCTTGGCTACACACAGTAAGGTTAATGTGCAAAAAATGAATGAAGTGGCTATTGGCTCGCAAATAAACAGCGGATGGAAAACCTGACACAGTTTGAACTAAATTTAAACTGAACATTGAAGCATAAAATACCAATCATATTTGATATTGGCCATGAGTTCCAACATTGAGCAATATAATCAAACAATCCAAAAGTTAATTAGGCATAAATCCAAACTAGACCGAGAATCTTCTGCTTTTGATACCATGCCACTCCAAATGTGTCTCACCATAAAACGCAGGAAAAAATACCTTAGGCCTGTTGTCCATGAAGGCATGCCTGGCAAATTGATATTTTATGAAGATGTAACTGGTTGCTTTGCTTTCATTAATGGTTTAGCTAGTCAAGTTTGCAAGGAAGAGACATAACGTGTGAACAGGCCACAATATCCAGTAGGGACGCGCTCACACAGATGCGGTAGCGGGCAGGAGAACTGTTAGCACAGGCTTTACATAAAATTATTCAACAGAAGCCTTATAAGAAATAAATGCCTGCCTCGAATAAAGGCCTGTGGTTTGCACAACCTAAGTAGCCTAAATAAAAGACCCGCCACAATTTGAGGATTTGCGGCATGATGATTTTCTACGAGCTATATTTTTTTGGTGCCCCCCAGGCACTTGGTGCCCCACGCGCAGTGCATGTTCTGCTTGTGCGGAGCACCGACACTGAATGTAGCACAAATGACTTACCAGAATAATAGCATCATCCATCAGATGGGAGGTCAGTTGATTCTTTTTGGTATTGGCCTCCCAGGTTTCCTTTTTTTCATTGAAGCTTTCTAGTTGTTTTTTTTGCCTCAGCTTCTGTGGCTGTGGTGCCGTGCATACTGGGCATATTTTGCACCCATTAAAAATGGATGCAAGACATGCAGGGCATTTTTTTTTTTAACCCTCCCATGACAGGCTGCAAAAAATCAACAAGAAAAGCATACCGGTAATTAGAATTGCTATTGTTTAAAAATACAAATTCCTCAGTTGTTTAGAGAGATTGAACCATTAAACAACATGTTCAGTCTTTCAACTCAGTTGTAATAAAGGCAATCCTGTAATAAACAAGATTTCATCTATTTCAAGACTGATATTTGGGACCAACTCAGGGTATCTAGTATAACACTATGCGATTTGCTGTTCCTACATTAAACGTGGATTGATGATTCGGTGTTCCCCCAATGCCAATTGGATATTTAACAGAATCCGATGCTCTTCAGGTTAACAATAATAAAGTAACAATTTAGTGTCTTTCAAATTTGTGAAAATAAAAATCTTGGAATACTTACTATATGAGAATAAAAAAGGTTGAGTGTGTGTGTCTGTGTGTGTGTGTGTGTGAGAGAGAGAGAGAGAGAGAGAGAGACAAGCATGTATCTCGTAAATTATCTGTAACAAAGACAAAAAACATTATTAGAATGATATTTTATCTCTACATTATTAGCAAAAATGATAGATATGATATGATTACTAGTTACATGTTCTACAAGAATAGAATCTCCTTGACTCTAATCGCCTGACCATCAAATTGCTCAGTAACCATTCATGTTATATTCTACACAAGAATGATTGAAGCACATGCGTACATTGCATACACATAAGATATCATATCCACTTGGCGCCTACTACTACTACTTTTGCATACCCCCCCCCCCCCCCCCCAAAAAAAAAAAACAACCCCTGCTGATCTGCACCATCTATCTATCATAATATATAAAGCAACAATCGTCTGTGTGTCTGTGGCTCGCTGGGTACTTGTATAAACTTAGCCTTGCCAGACTTATAAACGCTTTAACTTCAAGTAGTAGCATGAACTATACAGGATGAAACCATTTGGCTTAGCTAGCTGCTAATGTGGCATCCAAAAGCCCATGTCTGGTTGCCCAGTTGGCAAGTAGCTGCTACTTCAGAAAGTTAATGTTGAGCCCTGAACACAAAATTTTGCTGGCGCAGAACTTAGGTGGAAGCGTGTTACACATATATGCAAATTGTGCCACATAGCTGGCGATGCCAAAAGTACACGTCCAAATCAATGTAAATAAACCAACAGCAGAGTTCCGAATTAGCTAATCTATCTAGCTAGCAGAGGCTCTGGCTAAATACGTTGCATTTTATTTTGATGCAACAAAGAATTGTATTATGTCAGTCTCTTTCAAATACAGCTCTTACAGTGGAGTTCGAAATAAACAAATAGGAGGACATAATTGTTTTGGCCAAAACTCAATTTTAGACATGTTAAATGCCTATGCATTTCTCTTGCTTATTAGACCCTTGTACTTACCGCTCGGAATCTCGCCCAGGCAATGGTTTCTGGGATCGTCGCACACAGTGACGCGATGCACAAAATTGCGCCAAAATATCAATAGCAATGAAAAAGTACAGTCTTAATATTTTATATCCTTGCTCAAATTTGTAAAATAATGAGCATAAATCTCCGAATGAAAGAAACTTGGGTATATGTAGCCATTACATTTAAACACATCACTTCCCAGAATGCATCTCTTTGCCAAAGAACTTTATTTCCACCTTAAGCAATATAAACATTTCTGCAGTAGTGTATTACATTTATAACAACTTCATAATCAGTATTGAGACGAAAGAACTAGTGCTATCAGTAAGCTATTCTTTTTAAGTTGACATTCTCTGGGGATACGCTTCTGACATGGGCTTTGTTTACCTAGCAACGGTTACTATGCCTCGCTGAAATGAGAAGTGAGAACGTTTTTATTAAATATCCCACTTAAATAAGGGCATAATTTAAGCCAACGCCAAATATGCAGTCCTGAAACGACTGTAATTATTCAATATCCATGTATCCCAAAGTTATAAAAGTCAGTTGAAACGGGGGATCCGTGTGTGGGCCACGGAATATATTGTCATTAACTTGCATTGGAACGAAATCCGTGTGTGTTTCACGGAAATGTCAACTTCCGTTGAGCGAAATCTGCACTCAGTTGTTGAAACAGGGATGGAATGCAACGCCTGACAGGCTAACATTACATAAAAATCGAACTGAATGTATCAAAAGTGTGTTTCCCAATAAGATAACAACATCCGTTGAGCGAAATCTGCACTCAGTTGTTAAACGGGGATCCGTGAAATAGCCACGGAATATATTGTCATTAACTTGCATTGGAACGAAATCCGTGTGTGTTTCACGGAAATGTAACTTCCGTTGAGCGAAATCTGCACTCAGTTGTTGAAACAGGGATGGAATGCAACGCCTGACAGGCTAACATTACACAGACACTAAAAAAGGCAATAAAAATCGAACTGAATGTATCAAAAGTGTGTTTCCCAATAAGATAACAACGTCCGTTGAGCGAAATCTGCACTCAGTTGTTTAAACGGGGATCCGTGAAATAGCCACGGGATATGAGTGTCATTAACTTGCATTGAATCGAAATCCGTGTGAGTTTCACGGAAATTTCAGTGATTCCGTGGGCCCACCACGGATTTTGAGTTAAGCGTCCGTGGCTATTTCACGGATTCCTGTGAGACCAGGTTGCCGCAAACTACAGGTGTTTCGGTAGAGAGCCATTGAATAAGCGATGCCAAGCAATTTCTGTAACACTTTTTGTGACATTCAGCAAATATCTCCTCATTTAATGTAAGTTCCTTCGGACAATAGGCCTACGTTCTACTCTACGTGCAGTTGTCCTCCATCTCAGTTGCATCAGTTTTCTAATTTTGAAGGTTCTAAAACATTATTAGGCTTCACTGAATCCTTCTCGTTTCATTTGTCCAGCTAACTTTTCCATTGAACCTAGCCATTTATGATGGATTACACACTCGACATTCTGAAATGTCCTGCACGATCAAGGCCAAATTAAGTTATCACGCAGCCACTGTGTCAGCAGCATCAGTGCTGACGGTGACGGTGCATTTCTGATGTCAGATTATTATGTAGGCTAGCCTACTAGACTGTTCTCACGTTGCAGCGCTTTACTTATATGAAGTAGCATTAATCAATATGAGGGGCAGAGGGAGATAAATGTTGTCCCCCCCGACGATAAAAATAATTTAGCAGAGGTAGGGATAGGAAAACCAGAGGTGGGGAAATCCTCACCATCCCCCCCTACAAATCGCACCCTGGTCATACGTATGATTACTGTGAATGTATGTGTGTGTGTGTATATCTGTTTGTTCACATGTGTGCACATGAAATGGGTTAACATGACCCCTGGAGGCAAACATACGGAAAAAAATGGTCATCCTAGTCCCTACAGTTCTCAAGATATTCACAGAAAACTGTGTCTGCCCTACCCTCCTTTCGGGGGGTCCAGTCCAGCGGGGGGGGCAACAGATCAAAACGAAAAATGACGGTTCCATGCTATCCATATGGGGTTACATGCCCACCAAGTTTTGTGTACCCCGGTCTTTCAGTGTCCCGGGAATCATTGACGGAAATTTGGACATGCGAAAAAGAAAAAAAAAAAAAAAAAAAAAAAAAAAAAATCTGACTAAACCTATATGACCGCCGCTTCGCTGCGCGGCAGTCATAATTACACGATTACAATGGGAAACATGATTAAAATAAAGATATTACAAAATACATCTCACAATGAGTAGTTATTCACCATCATTTGCAAATTGGTAATGACGGTTAAAAGTGATTAGGGGAGAGGCGAGAGACACATATGGAGCACAGCTGAAGATGCAAGATGTCACGAGATATAAGCAACTGCTCTGCAGGATAAACGTTGTTTTATTCAGTCATTTGAACAATATTACGATAAATGTTGCTTTTTCCAGCCTATGTTTTCGATGGTAACCCATTGTCAGTCAATAGTGAAAGTAACTTACTGTGTATAACTGTTTTGTCTTTGAATTACAATACAGTGAAGTGAGTTTCACTTTGCCAATGAGTGCAAATAATAGACGAGTGCAAATGCGTGAAGGCTATACTATGCTAGGTTTTAGTAAAGCATGGTTTAGTGGAAGGACTGTCCCATACGGTCTGGTAAGCAGACTCCTTCGGGCTGTATTTTGGGTCACCAGCGCATGGCGTAAAGTTCGTTATTCACCGGCGCGAAGTTGAATTCGTTATTTTGCACCTTTATTTTTTAAGCATTGCGCCCAGGGGTGTGGCAATTAACAACCTAGGGAGGGACCTGGCCATTGTCTAAAAATCGCTATCATACACCACCTAAACCTGGTCAGAAGTCAATGGCGAGTTGTTCATATGCTATTTTAAGAGCGCATGTCAACAGTCATATTGGTAGGTGCACGCACCATCCTTCTATCATTCATGAACGCACACCAGCGCACGTCCATGCAAAGCATTACAAATTGCACGATTACAATGGTAAACATAATTAGAATAAAGATATTACGAAATACTGTACATCTCATGATGAGTAGTTATTCACCATCATTTGCAAATTGGTAATGATGGTTAAAAGTGATTAGGGGAGAGGCGAGAGACACGTATGGAGCACAGCTGAAGACGCACTGTCACGAGATATAAGCAACTCCTCTGCAGGATAAATGTTGTTTTATTCAGTCATTTGAGCAACATTAGGGTAAGTGTTGCTTTTTCCAGCCTATGTTTTCGATGGTAACCCATTGTCAGTCAATAGTGAAAGTAACTGCATATAACTGTCTTGTCGTTGACTGACTCCTTGGTGAAGTTAGTTTCACTTTGCCAATGAGTTCAAATAATAGACGAGTGCAAATGCGTGAAGGCTATGCTAGGTTTTAGTAAAGCATGGTTTAAGAATGACTATTCCATACGGTCTCGCAAGCAGCCTCCTTCAAATGCGCCGTTGAATGCCAAAATACTGATGCATTTATTTGACATATCGCGCGTTGCGCCGTTAAAGGGAATGACAGATGTCATTCTCATTGGTTTAAAATGATGTTACGCCCCAAACACACCCATATGACTGATTAAAAGACCTAGGAACACCTTGTTACGCCATGCGCTCCACTTTTGAGAACGAAACCCCTCCCAATGTGAACTGGACATCCTACTAAATTTGAATAGACTTTTGACGAGTGACGATGCACTTTAGAATGTCATGATAGGGCCCTTCAAATGCGCCGATGACTGTCAAAATACCGATGCATTCTTTGACGTCGTGCTTCGTGCTGTTAAAGGGAATGACAGATGTCATTCTCATTGGTTAAAATGATGTTACGCCCCAAACACACCCATGACATCCTACTAAATTTGAATAAGCTTTTATAGTGACCATGCGCTTTAGACTGTCATAAGTGCCCACAGTCACTAGTGGTACAGATAAGTGTAACATGTACGTTTTTGGACTGAAAACAGAAACTGATATATTATTTTTTTCCACCTTAAGTGCCCGAAGCAACGGTCATACAGGTTTAGTCAGATTTGTGTCCCCCCCCCCCCCCCCCCCCCCCCCCCCCCCGCTTGACTGGACCCCCCGAAAGGAGGGTAAGGCGGACACAATTTTCTGTGAATATCTCGAGAACCATAGGGTTTAGGAGGACCACCTTTTTTTGTATGTTGATCTTAAGGGGCCCTGTCAACCCATTCCATAACCACTCATTTCATGTATAGCGCCACCTAGTTAAAAAACGAAAAAGTAAAAATGAGGTATTGTAATTGCAGGTAGTGATCTAACATGGTCAAAACTGCACGAAATTGGAAGTGTAGGATCATTATGACACCCTCTAAATGCACGCCAAGTTTCGTGGAATTCCGTTCATGGGAGGCCATACAATAAATTAATTTATGTTACTGTACACCAACTAGCCTGAAAGTGGCCGGACACAGTTTTCTGTGAATAACTCGAGATCCGTAGGGCCTAGGAGGACCACATTTTTGGTCTTAAGGGGTCATGTCAACACCATCACATTACCACTCATTTCATGTATAGCGCCACCTAGTTAAAAATTAAAAGGCAAAAAATTAGGTGTTGTAATCACAATATCTCTGGCTGACATGGTCAAAACTGCACGAAATTGAAAGTGTAGGATCATTATGACACCCTCTGCATGCCAAGTTTCGTGGACTTTCGTTCATGGGGGGCCATACAATAAATTAATTTATGTGTACATTTAGTGACCGTACACTTGAGAACCGTAGGGCCTAGGATGACCAATTTTTTGCGTATGTTTGCCTCCAGGGGTCATGTCAACCCATTCCATATGCACAAATGTGCATAAACATATATCCACACACACACATACATTCACAGTAATGACACATACACACACAGTAGACATATGTACACATGCATGCACATGCACACACACAGGCACACCCACAAGCACATGCACACACACACACACACACACACACACACACACACACACACACACACACACACACTCACACACACAAACATAAACACGTACACGCACACATGCACACAATTCAAGAATTTCTCAGAATTATGAACAAGCAAGATGGGGGTGGGGTTGTATAAAATGTATTTTACATGTGAAATCTATGAACTAATCATGTTTTGGTACTTGTTGTCTAGCAGATACCAGTGAGAATTGAGTGTGCATAATGCAATTCAGTGAGACGGTTAGAATCATATATGCCTTTCACCTTTTGTTTTTAGCCAGCAGCCAGACCAGCAGATACCCTGAATTTGCTGAATTACTGAAGCTAAGCAGGCATAGTTAGTACTTGGATAAGAAACTTCCTTGGAAGAGTAGGTTTCTGCTGGAAGTGGTGTTGGTGGCTGGCCAGTAGGTGGCACTCTTCCCTGTGGCCAAAAGCCACCAAACAAATATCAATCCCAATGTCCTATTGCAGTGACAGGGACACTGTACTGCAGGAGATGTTTTCCTTTGCATGAATGTTAAATTGAGGTCCTGACTCACCATGGTTGTTAAAGATTTCATGGCACTTATCGTAAAGAGTAGGTGGTTCCCTGATTTGCTTTATTTTTGTACACATAAATAAAGACAAGACAGACACACATGCACACACTCACACACACATAAAAACACACACACACATACACACACGATACGCACAACAACGCACATGCACCCACACATACAAACACACTTACATACACAAACACACGCACACACACATACACACACACACACACACACAAAACACATATACACCAAAACAACCAAACACTCTGCACACACTCAATTACAAACACACAAAAAAGGAACAAAGTAGGAAATGAACACAATTTGACAAGCGTGACTTATTTTTATGGAAAAAATGTGCTGGACTGGGCGGCGGTCATATTTTGTACTGCTCTGCGGTACATCTTGTTTCAGTTCAGTTCAGTTCATTCAGTAATATCATATCATAACTACAGTACTTTTGGCAAGTCAATAGCACACCTTACTATATTTTCTTGTTAATTCTATTATAAAATGAAATGAAAAAACAAACATATTGGACCATACGTATTGCATTGAAATAGAAGAAATCAATGATGATTTATCTGCTTCAACTGATTTCTTTCTCCGTTTATTTTCCCTTTTAAATCTGCAGATGCTCCAAGGAACACCTCAGTATCAGTCAGTCAGACTCTGACCTGCAGCAGTGATGCCAACCCACCAGTGCACACCTACACCTGGTACAAAAGGAAGCATGGGTCTGAACCTGCATGGATTGGACAAGGACAAACATACAGCATCACTAACATCAGCACTGAACACAGTGGGCTTTACTACTGTAAGGCAGAAAACAAACATGGAGCCGGTGATTCCAAAGCCACATTTTTGGATGTGCACTGTGAGTACTGTTAGATATTGCTAAGATGACACTATATTATGTCAGGGAATCAAACTTTTTCAGAAAGTAAAGAGTCAAGGCGTGTTTCAAGTGATACAGGGGGAGGGAAGAGCCTCTGCATACAATTGGACAATTGGACCTAACCAATCAGAGCAACAAAAATAGCTTACTGTAAATCCTAAAGTTATTGCGCCATCAATATCTTACAACAGACACGATAGCTGTATAGGCGTGTATCTTCTGTAGCGACAAGCTTTTTGCTGTATACAAATTCAACCGAAGCACGCTCAGGTCTTATGATTTACAGTTTTTTTCAGTCGCTAACAAGCGTTTGTCTAACCAGTTGACACATTTTCCAAACTCTAAACACAATTAGCACAGCATCGGTCTTTTGTGGCCATACCATTCACACATTTCATGTCGTTTTCACCCAATATGCAGTAAGTGAACACATTTCCACAATGCTTACATTTTCTTAACAAACAAGCTATACTTCCCAACAAAACTATGGATTGTTTTAGTAGTATTCACGAATGTTAACACTTAACATCCCACAATGGCAAACACAATATTCCAAACCGTAGATACAGTATAAAAACCTCTGCTTCTGCTACCAAACGTTTTTTTTATCCCAGGTGCATCGCCTTTGATAATATCAGATGCGATGTTGATGAAAACATGTGGCCTAACTCTGAAGATCGCAGAGATTAGATACAGTAATGTTGTGCTTTTTTTTTAGTTCCCCCCTTTTTATCTGGGCTTTATGCTGTTGTTTTTTGTTCAGAATGCTCTTGTGTGTTTCATGGATATTTTGTTCACTGTAAGCAATACTGTAAAACTTTTTCTGTTCTATCGTACTGTAAACAGTATTTCTACTGTACCTCCTGTAGTAAACAGTAAAGGGAAAAAAAATGATTTCTTTTTTACTGGAATGCTTTTGAATGTGAATATTACATGTGGACATACAGTTCCCAACCAAGAAATTTAGTGTAAAAACGGTGGATTGCATGTTTTGCATGCAAATACCTGTAAAACTGAAACATAAAAGTCTATGCAGTTTTTGTAATGTCAACAATAGCCAGTATTTTGAAACCTGGTGTACTTTGATTGACTGCATGTACCTTGTGAAGTGAAAACAAGTGTTATTCTATGACAGAATAATTTCATTTTGTGTCTGATTTCCAGTGTTTTGGTAAAGTTAGTGTGTGCAGAGAAAGATGTGTTAGTATATGTTTAACAAAATGTGTTTTTGAGAAGAAAATTATCCATTTGGCCAATTGTGTTTTGTAGGTGTGAGTCTGTGTTAAGAGTTTAGAAAAAGTATCTGAAGTATGGTTAAGCGCTTGTTAGCGATTGAAAAAAACTGTAAGTACACAATACCTTTCATTAAATATCCGTCAATATACGTCAAATATTACTCCAATACAAGTAAAAGTCGCTGTGTCAAAATGTTACTTGAGTTGAAGTACAGAAGTACTTGCTTACTTAAATACTTAAGTAGCAGTATTCAAAGGTACATGCATTTGTCCTTTTTAATGTGTTAATGTGTGTGTAATGTAATATTTATTTGGTTAACAATAGGATGTACATCCTTTGGTTGGTCACAAGGACTCAAACAGACCTTTAGTTCCTTGCATCCAGCATCAACATTTTGCCTACTTTCATAACTTGTCAACTTTAAAAAAGGATGCAATTTTGGAGGCACTTTAAGTTGTTATTGATTCTTTTCAAAAATCAAAAAAATGTTCACCGCCAAATACAAAATAGTATAACTCAATTATGAGTAGCTTATTTACCATTTAATGATGTAAAGGTCTAGCTATGTGGTGAATGTTGGAGTCAAAAGAACAGTATTTGCCTTTCAAATGTAACAAAGTATTAATACAAAAAGTAAAGTACAGATACTCAAAAATCATACTTATGTAATCAAGTAAATGTACCACCCCTGATGATGAGATATTTTGGGGATCAACATTCTAAACTGTGAAATTTAACATTCTTCCCTTGCTGTTGAAAACATCAACTCATTCATTCTAACATTTGATAATTTAGACTACAGCACATGTGAACAGAGTTGAGGAGGTTGCTGATCAGATTGCTATTTTATCATGTCCCCCATCCACTAGACTCCCCCAGGATGACCTCAGCATCACTCAACCTCTCTGGTGACATTCAGGAGGGCGACTCAGTGACTCTGACCAGCAGCAGCGATGCCAACCCACCAGTGCACAACTACACCTGGTACAGAAGGAAGCATGGATCTGAATCTGCATGGATCGGACAAGGACAAACGTACAGCATCACTAACATCAGTGCTGAACACAGTGGACTTTACTACTGTAGGGCAGAGAACAAACACGGAGCCAGCACTTCTGATGCCACATGTTTGGATGTGCACTGTGAGTACTGTGTGGTGCAGCTAGATTAAAACAATGAATCAGGCAGTCATACACACAATCTGAGCACAGGATTCATGTTTATCAGATTTCATATTACATCTGATCAGACGCTGTTGGCTGTGGTCGGACCTACAACTGAGTTAAAGCACTTTGATCATATTTTCTGAAACCGATAGTATGCTCTCACAGAACAACATAAATTAGCCGGTTTTAGAAAAAAAAAAACACACTTCTACCTCCACCTAGAGCCTGTTATTTGTTTTGCAAAAATCCACAGCTCCCGGTTCTTCTGGTCCAATCAGAGCAGGGCTGTGTGAGATCTGACTGTCAATCACAGTCTGGTGCGCACTGACTAGCACAAATTTGATGAGAGGGTGCTCGGTGGTAGTGGGGGAGGGGCATGAGAGTTGTAAACATTTAACATTTTGGCTAAATCCCCTCAATCTGTCAGACTTACCCACTGCAGCTTTCACATTCACTGTTAAAATCTTCTGGAAAGCATCCAGGGAGTGATGATATCATATGTAATTTAGTCTACATCATATTTTACATTGTACTCGACCTCATTGATGAAAGGTTTATCTATCTGATTGACATTATAAGTTTATACTGTTATCATATACCTGAAATTGTACTTTAGACCTCCCTGCATGTTTTGTTAATACATTTTCCAGAGGTGCACATCTGACATATGTAAGATTTTGTGCGACAGCAATGCATTTGTAAATGTCTTTCTTCAGATTCAGACTTTCACAGTGGAATACTGTTTATTACTTTGGGGGCCAGTTCAACTGTGGTTCTGCTGTTGGTCGTGGTTGCTTCATTCTGGAGGTATGTGACACAGCAATACTTTTTAATGTCAGATAACTGTAAATTACAACATCAGCTTCTGATTATAGATTAAGAAAAAATTCTGCCTTGGGAGTCCGTCTGTGTTTTTTTAACTCTACATACGCACCACAGTCAGTAACAATGTCACAAACTTTTTGATGTGTTTGGGACAGACAGAAGACAAACTCTACCAAAACCCCAAAGAGCAACACATCTAAGGTAAGCTCTGCACATACAAATACTAGTAGCAGTTGATGAGTAACAAACCCAAACCTACTCAGTAAATCCAGCCCTGTATATAATTTATCTCGTCAGATCACCATTACAGTATTCTACTAGAGGAATTATTTTAGCTCATTTTGTCACTTGACTTTCACAGGGAGTCTCTAATCCTGTCTACTATAACACCTCTATGGGCTGTGGCTCTGGCCAGATAGCTGGGGCAGATTGTGATGATGAAGATGGTGATGTCAAGTATGCCAGTGTCCAGTTTACGCCCAACAAACAGCAGGATGTGCCCAGCCAGGAAGAGGACATCCAGTATGCCAGTGTCCAGTTTACGCCCAACAAACAGCAGGAAGTGCTCAGCCAGGACGAGGACGTCCAGTACGCCAGTGTCCACTTCAGGAAGTCCAAACCAGAGCCCAACGTCCCTGAGCCGCCTCTGTCTGGCACATCACAGGAGGAGACCCAGTACGCCTCAGTGAATCTGCAGGGACTCAGTGCTGCCCCCCAGTGAGTATTTACTGACATTGCGGGAACATTTTACAAAGTAGAGACAACATGAGTGATTCTGAGCCACTACAGTTTGTTTTAATTTGTTATGTGGATGGTGCATTGCACTTTACTAGGGGATGCTGTACAGTGCCTATAGAAAGTATTCACCCCCCTTGGATATTTCCACTTTTATTTATTTTATAAATGGAATCTCGATCAATGTAATTTGGCATATTTTATTATAATTGACAAACATCTCATCTTTAATGTCAAAGCAAAAGCAGATTTCTACAAAGTAATGTTAATTAATTAAAATATATAATGCAAAACAAGTGATTGCATAAATATCCACCCCCTTCAAGTCAGATGAACCTTTGGCCACAATTAAAGCATGGAGCCTGTGTGGCTAGATCTCAGTTAGGCTTGCACTGATCTTGATACTGTGATTTTGCTCCATTTTTCTTTGTAACACTGCTCAAGCTCTGTCAGGTTGAAAGGGGATCAGGTATGAACAGCTGTTTTCAAGTCCAGCCACATTTTTTCTATAGGATTGAGGTCGGGGCTTTGACTCGGTCTCTCCAGAACATTCACCTTGCGGTCATTAAAGCATGTCTGTGTAGTTTGTACAATGTAGTTTGGGATGTTCAGTGACTTGAACAGTTTTTTTATCCATCCCCTCACTTATGCTTTTCAGTAACCTTTTCTTTGAGTTGTTTGGAGTGTTATTTTGCCTTCATGGTGGAATTATAGTCAGGAATACTGATTGACCAGTGACTGGACCTTCCAGACGCAGGTGTCTTTATATTACTATACTGTACACATTCACTGCACTCAGGTGATCCCCATTTCACTAATTGTGGGACTATTAGCACCAATTTGCTGGACCACTGTTGATTTAGTCACTTTAAGAGGGGTGAATATGCAATCGCCTATTTTAAATTTTAAATGTTTAATTATGACCGCCTAGCAGCGAAGCGGCGGTCATATAGGTTTAGTCAGAATATTTTTTTTTTTTTTTCTTTTTCGCATGCCCAAATTTCCGTCAATGAGTCCTGGGACACTGAAAGACCGGGGTACACGAAACTTGGTGGGCATGTAACCCCATATGGATAGCATGGAACCATCGTTTTTCGTTTTGATCTGTAGCCCCCCCGCTGGACTGCACCCCCCGAAAGGAGGGTAGGGCAGACACAGTTTTCTGTGAATATCTCGAGAACCGTAAGGTTTAGAAGGACCATTTTTTTTTGTATGTTGATCTCAAGGGGCCATGTCAACCCATTCCATAACCACTCATTTCATGTATAGCGCCACCTAGTTAAACACAAAAAAGTAAAAATGAGGTGTTGTAATCGCAGGTATCTGTGACCTAACATAGTCAAAACTGCACGAAATTGGAAGTGTAGGATCATTATGACACCCTTTCAATGCACGCCAAGTTTCGTGGAATTCCGTTCATGGGGGGCCACACAATAAATTAATTTATGTTACTATACACCAACTAGCCTGTAGGTGGCCGGAGACAGTTTTCTGTGAATATCTCGAGAACCGTAGGGCCTAGGAGGTCCACCTTTTTTATGTATGTTGGTCTTAAGGGGGCATGTCAACCCATCCCATTACCACTTATTTCATGTATAGCGCCACCTAGTTAAAAATTAAAAAGCAAAAAATTAGGTGTTTTCATCACAATATCTCTGGCTGACATGGTCAAAACTGCACGAAATTGAAAGTGTAGGATCATTATGACACCCTCCGAATGCATGCCAAGTTTCGTTCATGGGGGGCCTTACAATAAAATAATTTATCTGTACATTTAGTGACCGTACACCAACAAGGATTCCCGGGACACTGAAAGACCGGGGTACACGAAACTTGGTGGGCATGTAACCCCACATGGATAGCATGGAACCGTCGTTTTTCGTTTTGATCTGTGGCCCCCCCCCCCCCCCCCCCCCCGCTGCACTGGACCCCCCGAAAGGAGGGTAGGGCAAACACAGTTTTCTGTGAATATCTTGAGAACCGTAGGGCCTAGGATGACCATTTTTTTCTGTATGTTTGCCTCCAGGGGTCATGTTAACCCATTCCATGTGCACACATGTGCATAAACAGATACACACGCACACACATACATTCACAGTAATCATACGTATGACACATACTCACACAGTAGACATATGTACGCATGCATGCACATGCACAAACACACATACGCAGGCAAACACACAAGCACGCACGCACGCACACACACGCACACACACACACACACACACACACCCACACACATAAACATAAACGTGTACACGCACACATGCACACAATTCAAGAATTTCTCAGAATTATGAACAGGTAAGATGGGGGTGGGGTTGTATAAAATGAATTTTACCTGTGAAATCTATGAACTAATCATGTTTTGGTACTTGTTGTCTAGCAGATACCAGTGAGAATTGAGTGTGGCTAATGCAATTTAGTGAGACAGTTAGAATCATATAGGCCTTTCAGCGTGATTTATTTTTGTGGAAAAAATGTGCTGGACTGGGCGGCGGTCATATTTTGTACCGCTCTGTTAATCTAGTTAATTAACATTTTGCTTTATAGAAATGTGCATTCACTTTGACATCAAAGATGGGATATTTGTAAATTATTGTAAGAAAAGGCCAAATTAAATAGACAAACATTCCATTTGTTAAAGCAATAAAAGGGGAAATATTCAAGAGGGTGAATACCTTATAAAGGCACTGTATTTGCCTGTGTGTATGTGATTGATTGAATGAATGAATATGACTGGAAGTTCAACATTCTTAATTTGAAACTTGAGCTGCAGCATCTCTGTCTTTTAATACAAACCTGAATCTGCAACAGAGTACATTTTCCAACCAGTAAATATAAGATGTTTCAAGTAAAAGATAGTCATGTGTCATGTTTCATCAAAACTCCTGAGGTGCATTCAAATTCTGCAAACATTGGCGAATGTTTGTGTCGAACAAGTTTTCTCTGAATAGCTAAATTTGAATGATTTGGTGTTAACATTCCATTGCAACGGTCTAATTGCATTTTTACCTTCGTCAAGCTCACATCCAGCTCCACTGAATGTTTGCGGATAACTACTTCTTCAGACTGTTTGCGAGTGTTTGCAAACGTTCACCCAAAAACTCAAGGCAAAAAGTAACAAAACATTCTCAAACATTTGCCTATGTGTGTGAATTTGAATGCACCTCTGATCAGCCTTGCATTAAGACATGCCTTATCCCATGTCAACCTATGGCAGCAATACATACTGTATGTCACAGTGAACTTCTCTGATAAATCAGCACACTTCTCTGATGCTTCTCCACAGAACAGGGATTGAATCTGTGATGTACAGTGCCATTAATACACATTCCAAACCATAACAGCAAGACAGCACGGTTTGAAGAAGAAGCCCAAACTAGAACGACAAGAGGTCTGATATTACAGTTTTTTACAATAGCTAAAACACTAAACTCCATCCTGTCAACCAAATTCTCAGTAACCTGAACACATTTCTTGAATCGATCACTCTTTTTTGGCAAAACCTTAAACAGTTTTCACATATAAAACACAATTTGCATGGTGATGTTCTTGTGATGCATAATGGTAACCACAACTGGCAAAAGTTTAACATTTAAAGAAAGCACAAATGCCATATGTTAAACATAACTACTCAAAATTGATCACACTTGTTTTAAATGATGTGACACAACCAATATTAGCTATTTCAGACTGTAAACAGGTAGCTAAACAGTGCAGGTTCATATAAAACATTGTAGGTAGACTACAACATACTTCTCATTTACAGTACTGAGTATTAATTTTTTTCCCTTTTCTCAAAACTGTAAACACACACTTCCATTATCAATACTTATGTTTACTGGATTTAGAGTAATTGTTAAATCCACTGAGTTATGAAATCTTTTTAAATGCAATATGCATTTACTGTATTGTAAACAATGAACATTTCTCCTGGAGCTATATGACCGGTACTGAACACTGTTTTCCATTTCCTTTCAGCACAGGTACAACTGTTTTGAGGCGATTGTTCAGTTTTGTGGTGGTTGTCAGAGGTTTTGTGAATATAGTTTGAGATTTGGGGTTTGTGTTTACAGTTTTGAGAAAAGGGTGGAAGGTTTCAAAAAAACGTGTTTTAACAATTATGAAAAACTGTAAGATTATCTGATGATTAGTGATGCTTGCAATGAGTAGTTATTGATGTATTATTTGAAACCTAAAATGTTTGATGTTAAAATGGGATTGCACACACACACACACACACACACACACAGAGAGAGAGAGAGAGAAAACAGCTACCCTCTACAAAATCATGGAATCAGATCAGTGTGTGGCAAACCAACAAAAACATACTATTGCAGGATACAAAGAACTTTTGAGATTACAATGTTCAGCTCTAATTACAAATGCTTTGCTTATGCATAGGGCATTTGCATACATTTCAGTGGACATTTAAACACATTCCCATGGAACATGTTCATTCCCATGAAACTTGGGTTTTTTAATGCTGTTTTATGTTTATGTCATCAGCTTTGTAATCACTTTGATGGTTAAATGGCTCATTACAGGTGAATGATAGCTGTCTCAGCCCCCTCTAGATATTTAATGGTTTATAGTTTGTCACTGTTAAAACATCTCCCTTATGAAAAAATCCTACATTGCAGGCCTATGTATCAAAACTGCAATGTTTTGCTATAGTGTTAGAGAGTGTAACATCCTCGTCTGCTCCTCAAAAGCCTGGTGGAGGACTTTGTGCAATGGTGCAAACTCAATCATCTCCAACTAAACACTTCAAAGACCAAGGAGATGGTGGTGGATTTCCGCAGGTCTAAGCCCACTCTGCTACCAGTCTCCATTGATGGGGTCAATGTCGAGGTGGTCTCCACCTTAACAATAAACTGGACTGGTCCTGACGCACTCTACAAGAAAGGGCAGAGCAGGCTGTACTTCCTGAGAAGGCTGCGCTCCTTCAATGTGTGCAGCAAGCTCCTCAGGATGTTCTAGTCACTTTACATTGGTCTTCTGCCTCACTGTTTGCGTGCTGTATTAGCACATATGCACAACCCCTCCCTCCATGCCACATACCTTTCTTAATATAGTTATTTATATATAGATATATAAACTCTATTCTTGCACTGTTGCACTGTTTGACTTACTCATTTGCACCATCACCATGACACTCATTCACACAGAGCACCTTACCTTACGCACTGAGAACCACAGGCTCAGTCCCTGCTTCAGTCATTGCAAGCGCACCTGATTGGT
Source organism: Alosa pseudoharengus (assembly GCF_046254945.1). NCBI lineage: Eukaryota > Metazoa > Chordata > Actinopteri > Clupeiformes > Clupeidae > Alosa > Alosa pseudoharengus. Next base: position 37,645,863 of record NW_027468564.1, on the reverse strand, counting down.
TATTCACCCACTATGTGGATACTGTTTTTTAGAATTGATTTGATTAAGTTTTATTTAGTATAATTTGCATTTTGTATATTTAGTATATTCTTTATCTTCTACAGTCCTTATTGCTTAGTTGTGTTTTTTATATTATATACTTTTAATTACTTCTTCTGCTGTTATTGAATGTGTGTGGGTGTTGTCTGTATGCTACTGTGACCTTGAATTTCCCCTAGGGATCAATAAAGTATATCTATCTATCTATCTATCTTTTTTATGGTTGCGTCAAGGTTGTAACAAAGGTAAATGTCGCTGTTAAGTTAAATTATTGACAAACTAGGCCTATAACATATTTTTTAAAATCTGTTTCAACTTTCATGGAGTAGACATGTACGACTCTGTTCTGGTCAAATTTCACATCTCTCAAGTCTATCGTCTTTGTCTGTGTAAATCGAGTTTGAATTGGAAAAATAAAAAAGTGCCTATTCAATTTTTCTTTCTGTCACGAAAGGAGCACACACACCTGAGAAAGACTCCAGATGTCAGTTTCTTGGTTCTGAATGTAGGCTAATAACTGAAGTAGGCCTAGCCTGGTGCCCTCTTACTCTGTCATGCTTTCGATTTTGAGTTTTGACAATGAGCAGCAGGAACAAATTGAACCCACGTAAACGACAATGGGCCCTATCATGACATTCTAAAGTGCATCGTCACTCGTCAAAAGTCTATTCAAATTTAGTAGGATGTCCAGTTCACATTGGGAGGGTTTTCGTTCTCAAAAGTGGAGCGCATGGCGTAACAAGGTGTTCCTAGGTCTTTTAATCAGTCATATGGGTGTGTTTGGGGCGTAACATCATTTTAAACCAATGAGAATGACATCTGCCATTCCCTTTAACGGCGCAACGCGCGATATGTCAAATAAATGCATCGGTATTTTGGCATTCAACGGCGCATTTGAAGGAGGCTGCTTGCGAGACCGTATGGAATAGTCATTCTTAAACCATGCTTTACTAAAATCTAGCATAGCCTTCACGCATTTGCACTCGTCTATTATTTGAACTCATTGGCAAAGTGAAACTAACTTCACCAAGGAGTCAGTCAACGACAAGACAGTTATATACAGTTACTTTCACTATTGACTGACAATGGGTTACCATCGAAAACATAGGCTGGAAAAAGCAACACTTACCCTAATGTTGCTCAAATGACTGAATAAAACAACATTTATCCTGCAGAGGAGTTGCTTATATCTCGTGACAGTGCGTCTTCAGCTGTGCTCCATACGTGTCTCTCGCCTCTCCCCTAATCACTTTTAACCGTCATTACCAATTTGCAAATGATGGTGAATAACTACTCATCATGAGATGTACAGTATTTCGTAATATCTTTATTCTAATTATGTTTACCATTGTAATCGTGCAATTTGTAATGCTTTGCATGGACGTGCGCTGGTGTGCGTTCATGAATGATAGAAGGATGGTGCGTGCACCTGCCAATATGACTGTTGACATGCGCTCTTAAAATAGCATATGAACAACTCGCCATTGACTTCTGACCAGGTTTAGGTGGTGTATGATAGCGATTTTTAGACAATGCGCCAGGTCCCTCCCTAGGTTGTTAATTGCCACACCCCTGGGCGCAATGCTTAAAAAATAAAGGTGCAAAATAACGAATTCAACTTCGCGCCAGTGAATAACGAACTTTACGCCATGCGCTGGTGACCGAAAATACAGCCCAATATAGGCAGAGACTTTCTAATGTGGAGACACAGCACTCAAAAAATACTCCATAGAAATGCATGGGGCTAGTTTGTCACGCCAATATGGCCGTTGTCTACACATATCCCACCCCTTCCTCGGCATAACGTCGACATGTAACTACATTGAGCCAATCATGTGGTGTGATGTGAATACATTGACCTCTCCAGAATAAGTCCCGCCTCCGTAACTTCCGTATCCATCCAACTTCCGGGCGTGGATTGTCTATGAGAAATAACATGGCGTTTCGAAATATCATACCGGTAAAACATCTGTAGGTAGCGAAGTTGAAAAAGCTGGTGGGCAGATTAGCCTACACACTTCTGCCATATAGTTTCCACTGGATTTTTTGATTGTCGGTGCCGTTTAAGTAGTATACTATAGACTATACTACTTAAACGGCACCGAAAATCAAAAAATCCAGTGGAAACTAGATGGCAGAAGTGTGTAGGTCAATCTGCCCAGCAGCTTTTTCTACTTTGTCACCTACAGAGTTTGACAGGTACGATCTTTCAAAACGCCATGTTATTTCCCATAGACAATTCATGCCCGGAAGTTGGATGGATACGGAAGTTAGGAGGCGGGATATATTCTGGAGAGGTCTATTGAGCCAGTCATATGGTGTGTTGTGAAGACATCGTGCCAATCATGTGTTGTGATCTCGCCGCTGGAGCAAGATTGGTGTCGTGGAGCCTTGCGCACGCGCAGTTCGACCCAAAGACTGTGCCCAATGAGTGCCTATAAAACGTTGGTATATGGCCGCCGAGTGGACGGACTTGCCTAAAAGGACTTTGCGTAGACCGAGTGTTGGATGAATGGGATGAATGACCACAGACTAATTGATTTTACGTTCACTTTCAAATATTTGAAATGTGTTAGAAATGTCTGCATTTTAGAACAGAAGATGCAGGCGAATGTAAAGATGAAAAAGACACAATACTTTTGAAGCAAGGACTCCACTGTTCTTGAGAAATGAGCCAAAAATGTAAAATTGATCATCAATGGGTTCGGGGACCTGAGTAGCGAAGGGTCTCTGGGACCATATGGACCTTGAGGTTTTTGCTGCACAAACAACTTTAGGGGGAGATAGGCCTACTATATTCCTGCAAATAATGATTATAACAAGAAGTGTTCCTGTAGCTTCGCTGGTAGGATTCCTAATAATTATATATTTCCCAATTTCCATTACATTGCGATGTTTGGAAGCTGATCCGAAACATTACTCCACAGGAATTCCCTTTTTAATGGCAACAAACACAACAATCTGGATAAACTTCCCAAAGTCTCTAAACAACTTGTTTGCAATCTCAGTTAAGACGGGCGCCTGTCATTTGGAACATGTCGAATTGACAGAAAAAAGTTATGAAAAGTATTATTAATGACGGCCCTACGTTGTTTTGTTGTAGGTTTGTTAAGGTAGGATGTGGGCGTTGTTTGGTGACGTCGCCTAAATGCCCGCGCAGTCTCCGTTCAGAAGATAGGAGGGACATTGGGGCAGTGCTAGTAGTTTTCACCAACGTCCTCTCTGTGGATACTGGTACGAGTTGCAAGTATCTTTCACATTCATACGTCTTACACAGAAAGTCTGAAAGATGTCCGGCAGAGGCAAAGGAGGCAAAGGTCTTCGTGATAATATCCAGGGTATTACCAAGCCTGCAATTAGGCGTCTGGCTCGACGTGGTGGTGTGAAGCGTATCTCTGGTCTGATCTATGAGGAGACCCGTGGTGTGTTGAAGGTTTTCCTGGAGAACGTGATTCGTGATGCCGTTACCTACACCGAGCACGCCAAGAGAAAGACCGTGACTGCTATGGACGTCGTCTATGCTCTTAAACGCCAAGGGCGTACTCTGTACGGTTTTGGTGGTTAAGGATAAGATGCCCAAAGGCTCTTTTAAGAGCCACCCAATTTCTTATAAAAGGCTGTGTTTCTGTCTGTAGAGGGTGATGTTATAACGCGCAAAATAAACCGCTTCTGTGCTTGCCTGATGGTAATATCTTATGTTACGTTTGGGAGGACTGTGGCATTGCGGTCATATGAGACGCTTAACATGCATAGTCAACGTCCTGTGGTAACAAAGAGTGAGCCATGTCTTCATATTAACGTTTTTCATGTGACGTATTCTAGGTTCTATAGCTTTGTTTACATCCAGCTGGTAGGCAAGGGACAAGTTGAACCCATTGAACATCGTTGTCTGCAGCTGCATCTCAGTAGGCTACATCTCTGTATTTCAGCAATGTCAACATTTCAGGCATCAATAAAGGTGATGATGAAACGTTATCCCATTGTTCAATATTTGATAGCCTGTCACAGGAACGTTGTTTCGCTAAAATCGCCCTGATTTGGTGCATTGATCTGTATCGATAACGTTATGGGAGAACCTGCATGTAGCCTAATGGTAGCCTGACTTTTTTTCTGTTCAAAACTCGGTTTACACGAAGACGATAGCCTTTCTTAGAAGCTGTGAAATTTGACAAGAAAGGAACATGTCTTCCTTCTGAAAGCTGACACAAAATCAAACAATATTTGATCATTTAACTTCAACTGAACAGCGACAGGTTTTGGTAGGCAGTAGACTCAGCAGACGTTAAAACGGGAGCCTACTGTTATAGCCAGCGTCAGTCAGCATCATGTAACATTAATGGCGTTAGTCATGAATCCTGTAACATATTATATCATATAACCGCAATGGCTTATTCGAAGACGATCTGCATGGATATATAACCACCCAGAAAAACTCAGAATGTGAGTGATAAAGTTCATTAATTGTATGAAACTTTTTATTAGTTATCCATTGCAGCATCGCCTATATTAGGCTGTTATGCTAGCTCAGCCTTTAAATATGTTGTTATTTTGGTCATGTGGACTTGATTAAACGGATAAAGATAATTCATAAACTGCTTATTTCTTACATGACTGAAGCATTAGCCTAGGTTCAACAGTGGTGTTTGAGGTTGATGTGTGATCGCTAAACAATTAGGATCAAACAGTTTATTTTTACATATAATATGGGAGTTAGCCCAAGTGACCTGTAACGTTAGCCTATAGCACATAAGCCTATTCTGCTTTCATTTATTAGCATTTGTTGTGATTATATAATCAAATGACACTCATGATAACTTGAAATAGAAGGACAGAAGATAGGTGATTGGTGTCCACAAGCACGAATTTCACGAGACAAATTAGAACAAACTGTTCCGGTAAAAATAATCTTGCCATGTTTAAAATGCTGCACTTTTTCCCTTCATAGCCTATCTCTGGCAATTCATTTTTGGATGACTGTAGACAGTTGTATTTTAGCCTACGTCTTCGTAGACAGTAGGCTACACCATTAGCTATCTTGAGAGTAAAAGACTTCGCAGCTGCTAACGATCATCCTCCACAACCACGAGGATAGGCTAAACGGTCGTTCGTCGCCTTTTTGCTTCTTATTGTAAAACCAACTGTTAGGGCCTACACAAGTGGTCGGCATCCCGGTCAATATTTGATATTAAAATATTCAATTTTGAAGCTATTTGTAACTATGTGTAGCCTATGCAACCCGACTGTTGTAGGCTTGCCTACCACTCTCTGCAGTGCATTGCCTACCATTCTTGCCTACCACTCTAGTTTTAAACAAACGGTCACATGACATTATGACGTAGGTGCAAAACCTTAATAATAGTTTGTAGCTTCATTTAACAACCAACAAGCCCCAGAACACAACCTCTCACATGGTGTGATGCTTTGATGCGCTACAGAATGACCTCATAATTAGCCTAAAATTAGGCTTCACAAATTATCAAATAAATTATCTGCAGAAATAAAAAAGCAAAAAAAATGGGGGCATGTATACTATTACAGAAACATGACATATTACATAGAACTGTAAATAATCTGATTATCTAATATTTACAGATATCTAGGCTATATTTAACATTTACTTTATATTTGGCCTGTTATGAAATCATGTATTGAACAATTTAAGCACAGCTCAGCTTTAAGAAACTCAAATAGCCTAGATGCATGCTTAGCATTTTGTGATTATGAAGGCTACTTTAACAAACGCTTAGTCAGCTGTATATCCTCTGATTTTAATATTTACCGACATCTAGGCGATATTTGTAACGTTTACATTTTGTATTTGGCCTGTTATGAAATCACGTCGAAAAATTTAAACACGTTGTGAAACTTAAAGCCAAATTTGGAGACATGCGTGTCGAACTTTGCTGCAAATTCAAAACCGGATTACTCTGGAACGGCTAACTGTACAGACTGCTTTAAACCTTCGTGTTTGGTAAGGTAAGGTCTGCTGTTTATTTTGAATGGGTTGCGAGATAGGCGCAGAACCTAGACTTTATGATTCAATTTAATCATAGTATTTATTTGTCTCGCGAACCGTTCACCAAACGGCTAACATCGTTTGAAAGCTGAGAAAAAGCTCTTTCATGTGATGTGATACTTGTGATGTCTGTATGATGAGTAGGCTACTTCGTGAGTACTGTAGTTAAACTGAGAAGAATGGGTGAATCTGGACGCACTTTCTTTCTTGCCGTGTGCTGTCACTTTCTCCACTGCGTAAAAGACTATATTAATTTGCGCTGTGAATGCTGAGATTATTTTGTCAGGGCTAATAAAATACGCTATTAGTCGGACGCAAACCAGAATATTGAAAGAAGGGGGCACCAAGGCCACAGTGGCCTGTAAACCTCTGATTTTCAAAGGGGCATCATGGCCAACGCAAGGGGCAAAGACGGCCATGGCCGCCGTGAAATTCCTACCCTGGTCATAACTAGTTTTCACAATCTGTCAAGCATATGACTAGGCACCTTGGATGTGGCCCGACAGTCAGGATGTTTAGCAAGGCTCTGCCCAAGATATGTTTCCTGTGTTTAACTCTAAATTTGTAATTTTCCCGTTTAACAATGCTGTAAAAGCCTTTGTTTTCTTTGTGTTGTACAAATGTCTGTCAACATATTGCAATACAAACATCAGGCATACAGGATGGGAAAGTTTTTACAGTAGACTTGGATTGTGCGAACGTTAATGATGATTGGAGAAAGGCACCAAATTGACTCTAAAAACTGTAATAATAAATTGTTATGTAGATGGCGAGAGATTCAGAATGATCTTCATTCAAAGGAAAAGTACGGGAACAGAAACAAAAGGAGGCGTAAACTGGTGATCTGTGGGTGGTGCTAACTTTCTCTCACTGACTGCCCCCTTCGATGCAAATAGACCAATCGTGTCTGGGTATTTGGTTTCGGAGGGAAATTATAGGATGTTGTGGGTGTGTGAAGTGACGCAGTCTGCTATTTACATAGAACTTAATGTATATATACACCAGGTAACTGCAGTACTGCAGTAGTAGTACACATTCAATTTTTACTAATTGACCAGACTAAAATGCCTGATCCAGCTAAACCTGCGCCGAAGAAGGGCTCTAAGAAAGCCGTGACAAAGTCCGCCGGTAAAGGAGGCAAGAAGCGTAAGAGAACCAGGAAGGAGAGCTATGCCATCTACATCTACAAAGTCATGAAGCAGGTCCACCCCGACACCGGTATTTCTTCCAAAGCGATGGGCATCATGAATTCCTTCGTGAATGATATTTTTGAACGCATCGCCGGAGAAGCCTCCCGCTTGGCTCACTACAACAAGCGTTCCACCATCTCTTCCAGGGAGATCCAGACCGCAGTGCGTCTGCTTCTGCCCGGTGAGCTGGCCAAGCATGCCGTGTCAGAGGGAACAAAGGCCGTCACCAAGTACACCAGTTCTAAGTAAAGCCTAATCTTAAACGAACTTCAATCCAACGGCTCTTTTAAGAGCCACCCATATTCTCTTTGAAAGTATTTCCAATATAAATAAGATGGTACTACATTCCTTTACCTACAGTAATTCTGTAAAGTAAAGATTGACTTGGGGGATAAAAAGTTAAGTATTTGCGTAAAATGAACACTGGCCTTTTAGTTTGCCATTTGGTTAAATACATGACTGCATTATGCTCTAATTTTGGGTCATGCTGCGTAATGTATAACTGCTGTGTTGGCTGGAACTGCACGTCAATGGACATGATTGGTAAATAACCTGTACGTATTCTGGTAGTAAAATCGATTTAGACAGAGACAGTACGGTATTGAGCTACATCAGAGACTTTCTAATGTGGAGACACAGCACTCAAAAAATACTCCATAGAAATGCATGGGGCTAGCCTGGCAATTTGCCATCCCCTTGGTACGCTTCGCTTCTACAAGGGTCTGGGATCTCGGCTATTGACGAACGTTTGCAAGCTGGATGCGTGGACTCTGTAGAAGTTTGAAACGATTGGATCTGATTTCACCCAATCGCTAAAGTTTGGCCGTGACGTATGTTATGCGCCAGCTCGATCGTGAAGTAAGCTACACTACAACACACAGAAATTGCCCACAACAATTATCATTCCCCACCAAAGCGAACAAGATGGATGTAAATGACCATGCCAGCTTTGCGATACAAATGTAAGAGTTAGTGGAAGAATAGCAAATAACTATTCAACAGTAAGGTTGAAGATAACATATTGTAACGCCAATGAGAAGTTAGGAGACGGGGAGGCTGATATATCGTTCCAAAACTCCGGTAGTTTATTTCCTATAGATGTACAGGCTAGTGCACGGGAAACAGGAGGTATCCACTACAAAACAACAAAATGATCGCTGATAAATCACGGTCTCAATCACTCGTCATTCACACTCATCGGCCAACAACACAACGCAACACAACTCAGTCGCACGTAATCCACTTCTACTCTGACTAAACTTAGACGTCTTACGGTACGGATCCACTTGTACTTCACTTCTTTTTGTCGTGTCGCATTCCACTCTAGTCCTATGGGTGACGTCAAGCGACTTTAACGCGCCCGCAAAGCATCCCGGGAAGGCAGCGCTGCATTTGAAATAATGTAGCGCGACAAAAAAGCTGGCCGATGCCAGAGCCCGTCTACGGAGAGCCTTGCCACTCCGTATTAAGTCCCATTGTACCGAATTTTGGTTGCAGTTCCACCAGAGTTCCACTGGGGGCGATCGCCATGAGTGCAGAATGAATGGGAGTCAATGGAGCTAGACGGCTAAATTTGCCTCTTTCACCTGATTGTAGTTTGTATAACTTCAACATGGGTTATAGGTCAAAAGTTGAATGAACGAGTACTTATGTCCTTTTGATTTCTTACAGGTTGGGTCGTTGTTGCCCATAACACGCTAGCATTGTGCTAATGAATGACATCATTAACACATTTGAAAGGCTTTTTAGAACAATTAAGTGACGTTAAAAAATATAATACTCAACCAAGTGTATTTTCTTTGCCTCCCCTTTCGAAAACAATATTCAAATTACTTGGGAAAAAAATTATATCCCGAGAAAAGTGGATTTTGAGGGGTACAGCTCCATAGACCTCCATGCATTCTGCACTCGTGGACGAGCGCCCTCATGTGGAACCACAGAAGGAACTGCAACCAGTTCAGAACAGTTTAGAAACCGGAAGTTTTCCGAGAGTGGCAGTTCTCCCCTTATTAGACATTCTCTGCCGATGCCCAGCTTTATGCAAATGAATCCGTTGAACGCGAGGCGACTCTCCAATGAAAGGACGAGTTTGTAGGTCCTTTGTTCTACCACAACCGGTGCCTGTGAAACTTTGGTTCCGCTTACCAGACAAATAATGTTTTAACGATCTCTTCCACGACCACCTAGTAGTCCATAAAACAAACGAAACTAGGATTTGGATGAATATATTGACTGTTGGTGTTTCTGGTGAGGATTTGAGATTGCATTGAGTAGTTTAAATAAAACAAGATTTCGATATGGCTTGCATAGTTTGTTTAGGCTATTAATGTGTTGTATACTGTTAAGTACATGCCTAAAATTGTGGTCCATTTGTGGAAAACACTTAAGATACGTTAAAACGAACTGAGTATGAGCTGGTAACTGACATTTTAAACAAAACGCCCACACACGACTGAACGTGGGGAGGCAGCGCGACATCTATGCGACACGACAAAAAGAAGTGAAGTACAAGTGGATCCGTACCGTTAGAACCCCCTATTCTATTCCCTCCCCTTAGCAATCGCTAACCTATCCATACACCTAAATATTCCCTCCCGGACACCTCCCCCCAATCAAAACACATCAGAACTCATTGACACATTCCATGACACAGGAGTAGGCCTGTCAAACTCGATTCCTTTTAAGGATCCGGGTTATTCTGAGTCACTCACTAAACTGATCCGGGTTGAATGAGTCACTTGAGTCAGTATTGCTAAATCGCAAAGAAATTCAGTCCTACGTTCAAGCAGTGCAGTGGGGTGCTTCATTTCGTTAAGTGCCTTCTCATGTTGGATGTGGATCCTCCATGATTTGAAACCAGGTTTTTGCAGTACTTGCATTTAGCCTTTAGAGTTTTGCTCTTCTGGTCAAAGTGCATCCACACATTGTTCATCTTTTTGGTGCTCATGTTCAGAAACGTTGATCTTATTGACAGAGAGGGTAGCCTATTATAATAATTAATTATTTGTTGTTGTTTTGTTAACAATAGAAAAGTTTGCCTAGGTCTAATGCTACTCTGCTACACAATGTTTATTACCACTACTATATACTAATAGTAGGCTACTAGGAATCTATTCTAATAAGTATTATAGGCTGCTAATACTAGGCAACTAATATTATTATTAATCATAGCTATACTGTTAGGTAGCCTAATATAATATAATATAATATAATATAATATAATATAATATAATATAAAATAGCCTAATATAATAGCATCAAAACCTCCACCCACTCACGGGAAAGAAAGCAGTTTGAGCCAGACTGTTTATTTATTGTCTTAACCTAGCCTAAGCATTTGACTTTCAATGTAGACATAGAAACAGGAACGTAGAAATGCCCTGCAGTGAATAAATTATTATTATTGTTATTATTATTAGTATTACTACTACTACTACTATTATTCTCATTAGGCCTATTATTATTATCACCTTGACACGAGTAGAAATTAGGCTACTCGCTCCTCTAAAGATCCACTCATGACAACGTAGCCGGCTGATTCGGCTGACTCGCACTCATAACAACGTAACGTAACCGGCCCGCCCCGCTGATCCGACTGACTCAGGTAGGCTAGCCTACTCAAGCAACTCCATACAGAGCTTGCAATGTTTCGGACTGTCTTCGCGACCTAATTGCATTTTAAAGTAGGCTATGCGTGCAGAACATATGTTATTTCAGAAGAGAAAGCATGGCTTTTGTTGTGGATTTGTTTTTCACCTTGACGAGGAGTTACTCGCTGCTCTAAAGATCCACTCACGACAACGTAGCCGGCTGATTCGGCTGACTCGCACTCATAAAAACATAACGTAACCGGCCCGCCCCGCTGATCCGACTGACTCAGGTAGGCTAGCCTACTCAAGCAACTCCATACAGAGCTTGCAATGTTTCGGACTGTCTTTGCGACATAAGTAGGCTATGCGTGCAGAACATATGTTTTTTTCAGAAGTGAAAGCATGGCTTTTGTTGTGGATTTGTTTTTTACCTTGACGAGGAGTTACTCCCTGCTCTAAAGATCCACTCATGACAACGTAGCCGGCTGATTCGGCTGACTCGCACTCATAACAACGTAACCGGCCTGACAGGCTGATTCAACTGACCCGGGTAGATACTCAAGCAGCTCCATGAGCGTGCAGTTCGGACTGTCTGCACGACCTAATTGCATTTTAATATGCTACATCTATACACCAAATCTAATTATGTCTAGGCTACATGCAGAACATTGAATGTTATTTCAGAAGTGAAAGAAATGGCTTTTGTTGTGGAATTGCTTTTCACCTCGAGGAGGAGCTACTCGCTCTCGCAGATCCACTCATGACAACATAGCCGGCTGATTCGACTGACTCGTACTCAACGTAGCCTAACCGGCTGGCTGATCCGACTAACCCGGATTGCTACTCAGCCGCTCCAATCTGAGTCCCATGGTCTGTGAGTCTGCAATGTTTCCGGCTCTGCGGGAAGTTAACCAGTTATCTCGGACTGCCTGCTCACTCAGTCGCTTGAGTTGATTTGTGGAGTTGTGGTTGCCTACGAAATTGTTACATTTTTGGCAGTTACGATGGCTAGGGCTAGGAGGCTAGCTAATGTTGCAAGAGGTTTGTGTGTGGCGCTGTTTATCGTTTTAGATTGAATTGTAGTAGGACTCAACTGATCCGAGTTAATGATACTAGAGACTCGCGACTCATGGGTTAATTTAAAGATACGGGTGAAAGATCCGAGTGAATCACAACTCAAACAGGCTTACACAGGAGGGAGAGGGAGACACAAACACTCGCGCACACACACACGCACACGCCAGGAACACAGAAAGCCCAACACTGGGGCAAATAGCCTCGGCGATACAATATCATCACAATTGTCAAAGCTAGATGTGATCATCATTGAAAACACGCCGCTTCATTCATACCGGGTCTGCCGCACATGCTGTAATTTAATATCGAGGCTACTGCGCGATACAAATCAAACGTTTCCCAAATCCCATAGGGAGTAGGGCCACGACATCTTTGCCCGAAATAAAATGTGTTAAACACTCTTTTTGTTCGGAGTTCAGTTCCTGAATATTTGGAAGTGTAGCCAGCACGGACTGAATTGCTTCATTAACTTATGCCAATGCCAAACTCATCGAGGACTACAATTCAAACACAGCGCAGAATCTCGACGTCGTCTCTCACAACTCCCGCCTCCTGCTCGCTGATTGGCGTGGAGTCGAATCTACCGCTGCGAACGCGGCCAATGGCCGGAATCCCAGACGGAGTGGTGGAGGGAGATGAAAATCGAGCGGAAGTACGTAGGAAGGCAATTAAGCCAGGCTAGCATGGGGCTAGTTTGTCACGCCAATATGGCCGTTGTCTACACATATCCCACCCCTTCCTCGGCAAAACGTCGACATGTGAATACATTGAGCCAATCATGTGGTGTGATGTGAATACATTGAGCCAATCATATGGTGTGTTGTGAAGACATCGTGCCAATCATGTGTTGTGATCTCGCCGCTGGAGCAAGATTGGTGTCGTGAAGCCTTGCGCACGCGCAGTTCGACCCAAAGACTGTGCCCGATGAGTGCCCATAAAACGTTGGTATATGGCCGCCGAGTGGAGGGACTTGCCTAAAAGGACTTTGGCTACATTTACCAGGCCAGCGAATGAGTACCCCTCAAAAAGGTAAAAACATTCGTTTTACGAGTGTATAGGAAGGGGTTGTTTGTCGATAAGACAAGCTAGCAAAAAGCTATGAAACCAAGCTTAGGGATGGTTGTGCTGGAGTCATTTGACATTAGTCAATTCAAACCAGTGCAAAGGAGACGTGACTATAGTATCATTTGTGATCCGAGAGTGTATTGGCCTGTCTAAAACTTGTTAACATTCTCCTGAAGCTGCTAGTGTTACATTTAGCAATGAATAAAATACACTTTTTCATACAACACCAAACCATGCAGATCTGGTTAAGAATAGTAAGAGTAACCAAAAACTAATTTAACCCAGAAGTTTGGAAAGTAGCTTTTTTTCTGTTTTTGGGTGGCTCTTAAAAGAGCCGTTGCATTTTCGGATGCTAACTTCGAAACATTTAAGCACGCTCCCCACGGATACGACGGCACTGGTGAGCGCGTGACGAGAATTGCATCATTTTTAAGGCATGCGTCGCGTCTTTGAGTCAACCGAAATTTAAGACCGCGCGTCAAAGTGACGGGTAGACTGCGCATGTGTAAAACGGAACTGCTGTAAACACTCCCCTCCAGTAGGTGGACCACAAAGAAGAACAACACTTACACCTAGAAACAAACCTAGACAGAAGAAGACTTGTTTGGTTACCATAACGATGATGGAGCAGAGTGCCTGTCCTCAGCTTGCCTGGCTTTGAGTTACGTGAGACATCACGACATGGAGTCAACTTCAACCGATGTAAAGCCACATCCACAGATACATTCTTTAACATTATATTTAACGGTTACTTTACCATCTATGGTGTAGAACCCAAAGTATTTCAAGACACCACATTTTAGATGAGTTGGGGACGTAATTATCTGTCTGCTGGCCGTTCTGTGCGTCACCTTTGATTGTCGAAACAGGGTGGCTGCATGGGCTCATTGTGGCTACTGGCTATTATATTGGCTTGATTTGGTCATGAGCCATGGATCATATAGCACTGAATGAGATGGCAAACAATACAATAAAACTAATCATAGATTGTAGAAATGTGCTACACAGCACTAAAAAGCCGAATAGTTTATTTATAGTTCGACTATGGATATTTCACGTCATGTTCGAATAAAAAGTGACAGCCCTACTCCCTGCATAGAGAGCTGACATGACTTCGGATTAAATGCATCTTTTAAAAATGAGCGTAGCCTAGCACCTATTACTGAACAATGCTGAAATCAAATCGCGAAACCCAGAGCCATATAAAGGGATCTATCTACAACGCTCAGGCGAATACCCAGTAACACTTGCTGATCGAGATGCATTCTCGCCTGTTCCGTATAATGCGTTATCATAGTGATTATAATAATAAAGGGAATGTAGCCTACCTCTCCCAGGTGCAATCATTATCACCTAGCCTACTCCTGAACAATGCTGAACTCAAATCTCGAAACTCGCCTGTCAACACCGGATGCATTATCATAATAATAATTGAAGGAATAACCTAGGCTACCTCTCGCTCTAAATACACCCATTATCACAGTGAGACATTATACATGAACACAAATAGTTACTTCAAAACTTTTATTGACACGTCATATTTACAGGTTTTTGGTTCATACTTTTTGGTATGAGGCAGGTGTGAAGACTCAATACAAATTTAATTGAGGACATCTGTACGCATAACTCTTACCATGCTGTGTTTAGAAAAATGTCTTTACTTTGTACCAGTATTGCTGCCCTCGCAGCACCGAGTCACTTAGCTATAGGCTAAGTAGCATAATAAGCAAGTAGGCTAAGCTAGTCTCTCAGCTATACCAACAGGTGTGCTGTGTGTTCTGGTGGATGATAAATGGAGCGATGCGATGGGCCAGCTTATCAAACTTCCCAGCAGACAGGCGAACGTACTCGTGGTGCTTTTTCCTTCATCAGCTCTTCCTTCATTCAGTGCTCGCACATCCCACGTTCTTCTTTTCTTCAGGCGTTTCAGGCTTCTTTGGTGGTTGTGTCCTACTTTCAGGCTCGACGTACCGCCCCCAGTTGGTGGGGCAGAGTATCACAGTTAATCCGTAGTGCGCAGGCGCTAACCTTAACGATTTAATGCGCATTCAGGACAGCAGAAATTGGAGTATGCTTCACGTCCACGGCAAAAATGACGCACGTCTTGGACACGCGCAAATGTGACGCACGACCATACCAGAGCCTTTAGCGTGAATGGCACACAAGTTAGTGTCCTCGAACAGACCGACGAGGTAAGCCTCGCTAGCCTCCTGAAGAGCCATGACAGCAGAGCTCTGGAAACGCAGATCGGTCTTGAAATCTTGAGCGATTTCTCTAACCAGACGCTGGGCAGCTTGCGGATCAGCAGCTCAGTGGATTTCTGGTAACGACGGATCTCTCTCAGGGCCACGGTGCCAGGCCTGTAACGATGAGGCTTTTTCACGCCACCAGTCGCAGGTGCGCTTTTACGCGCAGCCTTGGTGGCGAGCTGCTTCCTCGGAGCCTTGCCTCCGGTGGATTTGCGAGCAGTTTGTTTTGTTCTGGCCATTGCTACGTATTCTTTGGGATTCTAAAGTATGAACCTAACTCCTGAACGTGTGTATATATAAGGCCTAGGGTCTCAGCCTGCCCCCTGTGTACGTCAGGTTGTTGGTCTCCACTGATTGGTCTACCTCGTTCCTTCAGAGTGGCGCCTGAAAATCAAAGTACAAAGCCCACCCCCTATTAGACCTCTGAAGTTCGCCTACAAACAAATCTACCATCTTTGCCCGTATGAAGAGATCCGGGGGGTATTCCATCAACCTCGCTAATAAAGGCGGCGCTTAACAGAAATAGCCTGGCTTGAACTAGCGTAGACTTTCACTTGGGGCTGAAGCCGTTCCATTAACTCAAGTTAGCGGCATCTTGGCCTCGTTTATTCAAGCGAGGTTTAGTTCAGCGTCATCTCTGCTCGTGCACGAGGTAGAAAAGTAGACCAAAACAGTAGATTGACGAAAAGACGATATATGTCGTAAAATTAAGACAATACTAGATGATTTCTGTTCGATAGGCAAGCGCCACCTACAGGATTTTCATCAAAAGTCATCAAATTTAACATCGAGAGAAAAAAATAGATTGCCTACAGAAATTGAAGAATAATGAAAGCATACATTTAAAACAACAATGCTAATGGTTTGAAATCAATTGTGAGTTTGATTGGCTTCACTCTTGAACACATAGACTATAGCCTACAGTCTATGCTTGAACAAAACGAGTGAATGAATAAATTGTATAAACTCAAAAACAACTTTGCCATATATTCAAAACGATCTATAGCCTACGTTCTTATATTAAAAGAGTTCACTCCAAATTATTGTCTAGGACGGTGTAGGTGGTCATAAAATAAATTAGTATCAACATAATAGCCTATTGTCTCTAATAAGTCCCAAAGTGTTTTAAATAAAATTATCTGAAATGCAATGGCTTTCAATTCAATGTATGCCTAGTTTTTGATCTGTGTAGCACACAGTTGATTTGACATTCATGAACAATCGTCGACACATGACACAATGGTTTTAATTACAGTTTTTTCTGATTGCTTACAGTTTTTTTCAACTGCTTACACACTAAATCTTTGCTTGTCACACAATTTTCTAAACATGTCCTCCAAACATCATAACCCGACACCAAATCTGCAAAACCATACACTAATTCTCAGTGTTTGACTCAGTTTTCAATTGACTAAAACACATTTTGCAAAACACCACACACAATTGTCTACCTAATACACAAAAATCTAACAGGAAGTAACTTGATTTTGATGGGTTCTTCAAACACAATCCATCAAAATGCCACACTAAATCACCAGTGCAGATACTTTGAAAATAGAGAAAATACAGTAATCGGACTTTAGCTTACAGTAATGTTCTACAAAAAGTTGACTTTATGTAAAATTTGTCTTTTCACTCTATTTTTGTTTGTCCCCAGGTTACAGTACCATTAGCTCAATACATTTTTCTGTGCCTCCAGAAATGCCTTAGGAACGCTTACTGTAGAATTGTTTGTTTCTGCAGTTGAAAGGGTCTATAGGCCTATGAATACATACTGTACTTTTGTGAGAGCAGTTGTGGGTTTTGTGTGTGGAGTTTTGAAAAATAGACACAGAGTTTTGAAAACGTGTGTAAACAATTGTAAAAAACTGTAAGCACATTTTTTGTAACTATGGCTTGTTTTGCAAAACTCTACACACAAATGGCAAAACCTCTCACCCAATCAGCAAAACATTGTAGTTCTCTTGCAAAAGCTAACACACCTTGCTTAACTCTTCACACCTTCGTAAAAATGGTGTTTTTGTATCTAACAGTAAACACAAGCCATCACAATAGTAAGCACACAATGTGGCAACAACACACTGATGGTATGAATAAAAAACACATCTGGCTTTTGCTTTCTCTGTGCACAAGGTAGACTATGTCAGTTTGAGGTCATACTTTTGTCATAGTTCTGTAAACATACAGGGATCCAAACTTCAAGTATTAGTGTTTATTTACACACATCAAAACAAACACAAGTGTGTTTTTCAAGTCAAAACACAAAATAGCATTTCACTGAGACTAAACAAATCAGTCTACATCGAGTCGTCTCTCTCAAAATTCTGTCTACATCACATGCAATGTCCTAGTCCAAGGCACCGGGAAAAATATATTCTGGAATGACGTATCCAGGCCTGACATGACAATATCCCCACATGTAGACTGTTTTTTTTGTCTGTAAAAGGGCTATTTCTTTCTCTTCTCACTCTTCCTGCTCACTCCATTGTACCCATTGTACATTACCTGTGGCTTATTTATAGTGCTTAGGCTGATTGCAAAGTGAACTAATTATCTAAAACAGTTTTCACATGAGAAAGTGTGCCAGAGAGTTGGCAAAATAGTGTAAATAATAGCCATTGTGCCTACAGTTGTGCAAAGTGTGTGTTTGTATGTTGGTCTTAAAGGGCCATGTCAACCCATCCCATAACCATTCATTTCAAGCGCCACCTAGTTAAAAATGAAAAGGCAAAAATTAGGTGTTGTAATCACAATATCTCTGGCTGACATGGTCAAAACTGCACGAAATTGAAAGTGTAGGATCATTATGATACCCTCTGAATGCATGCCAAGTTTTGTGGACTTTCGTTCATGGGGGCCATACAATAAATCAATTTATGTGTTGGCCTACATTTAGTGACTGTTTTAGACAGAGTTTTAGGGCCTAGGATCACCAATGTTTTGCGTATGTTTGCCTCCAGGGGCCATGTTAACTCATTCCATATGCACACATGTGCATAAACAGATACACACGCACACACATACATTCACAGTAATCTTACGTATGACACATACACACACAGTAGACATATGTACGCATGCATGCACATGCACAGGGTGCGATTTGTGTAAAAACCAGAGGGGGGGGCTGATTTTGAATAAGTTTGTAACCCCCCCCCCCCAAAAAAAAAAAAATGAACGAACGAACGATTCATAGCCTAGTAATGTCATGGCTAATAATAGCCTATATTCATTTTGCCACCTTTGTAACATTTTAGTTTTAGTTTACCGTGGTGTATGACTTTAAACAGCGAGTGTGCTTGGTATGATGATCAGCTCCTCTAATGCAGGATAGGACTACGTTTTGACAAGCATACAAATTCACCTTGTTCTTGCCCCATCTGAAATGACTCCTCTACTTTTGCTGCCTCCATCCTTTCTGTATTTGTTGTGTAAAAAAACTTTGTATATGATGGCACTGAAGTCTTAAGTTAGTGAATTGGCTAACAGTGTTAGTTGGTAACCAAATACCCTACACATTGCGCTACACGCTGCGTAGGCTACGTGCATTCTCTCTCCTGCTGATTTGCGTTCAGTAGCCAAGTGCGTAATATTGCAAAAGTTGAAAAAAATAAATGTGTTTATTGTAGCCTACAGAAAATAAATAGCCTACTATCATACTGTCAGTTAATTGGCTACAGTGCAGTGAAGAGTTTGGAGAGTAAAGTTATAGGGCAACTTGAAGTTTTATGAAAATAATTTCCGAACCAGAACATAAAGACCATGAAGCTTCTATTTCTTGCAGCTGTTAAAACACCCGCTAGATAGTTTAAATACCCACCAACATTCGTTTTTGCAGTACAGATTATTTCTGAAAGTTATTTGTCTACTAGGCCTAGCCTACTGGCTGATTTATCAAACGAGTGCTTTCTCGTTCGTCCTTCGCAAACCATTGAATAAGCGATGCCAAGCAATTTCTGTAACACTTTTTGTGACATTCAGCAAATATCTCCTCATTTAATGTAAGTTCCTTCGGACAACAGGCCTACGTTCTACTTTACTTGCAGTTGTCCTCCATCTCAGTTGCATCAGTTTTCTAATTTTGAAGGTTCTAAAATATGACGATATGCTTCACTGAATCCTTCTCGTTTTCTTTCATTTGTCCAGCTAACTTTTCCTTTGAAACTAGCCATTTATGATGGATTACACACTCAACATTCTGAAATGTCCTGCACGATCAAGGCCAAATTAAGTTATCACGCAGCCACTGTGTCAGCAGCATGAGTGCTGACGGTGACGGTGCGTTTCTGATGTCAGATTATTATGTAGGCTAGCCTACTAGACTGTTCTCACGTTGCAGCGCTTTACTTATATGAGGTAGCATTAATCAATATGAGGGGCAGAGGGGGATAAATGTTGTCCCCACCGGGGATAAAAATAATTTAGCAGAGGTAGGGATAGGAAAACCAGAGGGGGGGAAATTCCCACCATCCCCCCCTACAAATCGCACCCTGCACATGCACATATACACACACATACACACACACATAAAAACACACACACACAAAGACATGTAAACACACTACACATGCACAAACACGCACACAAACACATAAACACACATACACGCACACACCCTCACACACATGCACCCACCAGTGTTGTAGTCAAGTCACTATGCCTCGAGTCCGAGTCCAGGTTCGAGTCCTCAGTGTTTAAGTCCGAGTCAAGTCCAAGTCATTAAAAAAAAATTCCAAGTCAAGTCCGAGTCGAGTCCACTACTCATCCGAGTCAAGTCCGAGTCGAGTCACTATTGATCCACGTTGAGTCCGAGTCGAGTCCCTATTGATCAAGTCGAGTCCAAGTCCAGCACTAAAGTAAGCATAGCCTACATGTCGTTCCATTTTTTTCCATTGCAGATTAAATCCTTAAAAGCAAAATGGACAATCTTCTGTCTCCAAGCAGGGGTGCCATCACTTGTGTGAAAGTATTGCCAAATTTCTTGCCAAACCCAATGTGTTGTATTTATTATATCGGAGAGAATACCATACCATAGCTATATTATAGCCTATAGGCCTACTCATAATAAATGAGCAATCCACATCCCAATCACACAGGCCATTAAGTCACATTATGCTGTTACTGACTGCTGACAATTGTATAGGCAGTGTTGTAGAAGTTCATACTTCACAAGAGCTAGATGAACGTTGGAGTAGGCCTATTTTGTAAGAGGTAGTGTGGATCATAAAAGGGCATTTTTTAAAATTCTGGCTGTTAAATAGCCTACACAATTTTAGCGCAGTTTGGGAGGGACAGAAATAGAGCAGGGCCCATCTTGGTAGCTTCTTTCTGACTCCCGTGACGTGAACACTGGCTACCGGCAACTGCACAATTATGTTATCACTTCACTGACACTATGGAGACATATTTCACGTCAACAATAGAGATGAAAACCAGCTTTAGGTTAACGAAGATGTAGATCATCTGCCTAATTAATTTATTTGTGCAACAGGCCACGTTCATTTCAGCGAGATGAGTGAAATAAATGTTTTTTTAAGCTGCCATCGCCATACTATTTGCTACGATATTCACCTGTTAGAAATAGAACACGTTGCTATTTCCTTTTTTTTCGTGCAGTGGATTAGGCTATCAAATCGCTCGTTTGAACAGTAACAGTAATCCAGTTCATTCGTGGTTTTAAATATAGTTGTTTCTGGCCTACCCACGAGAGGTTCAGTTTGTCAGTTTCACTTGCGCAGACACGTAGGCCTACATTGACACTACATGGACACTCTACTGTGCAATTTAATGTTATGCTTCTATATTTTATGACACCAAAATTAAGAGGTATGCTATATCTTGATCGGGAAAACGTTTCGTTTATTTTTCTTTCATCCGATAATAGCCTGCTGCAAATTAACAGACAGAAGCACGGCAGGGCACACCCCGAATGAAAATGAATGAATGGAACCTCGCTTCTCGCGTCAGTCAGGGAAAACACTGTTCACCAAGTCACGATGATCAGCTATCCAGCAGCAGTGTGTGTTGTTTAGCCTAGGCTGAGTGTAATCTTAGGTAACGTTATGTCATGTATGAGAACTAATATTGCCTGGCAATAGCCTACTACATAGAAATAGCGGCGGCCATATCTCCAGGCATTTTGGTGTTAAAGTTAACGTTAGTTTGCTTTGCATGTGAACATGATGTGACTTGCGATGTAGGCCTAGCCTACGACACGAAGCAGTAGCCTAACATTCCCTTGAACTAAAACTAGTATTACGAATAATTTAGATATTAAAATCATATAGCAAATTATAGCCTAATGACATACTACAATTATAGCCTAATGATATATTACAAAAAAAAGTCGAGTCCTTGACGAGTCATCGCGAGTGCGAATGCACGAGTCCGAGTCCAAGTTCGAGTCATCAGTGCTCAAGTCCAAGTCAAGTCACGAGTCTCTAAATTTAGCTAATGACTCGGACTCGAGTTCGAGTCTCGGACTCGAGTACTACAACACACCTACATGCACAAACACACGCGAGAGAGAGAAAAGGATCTATGTAGGTAATATAGTGCCTTCATGCCGGCCGTAAACTCGGAGGATGCAACTTTAAAAATTCAGCCCTCCGAAAAAAGTGTTCATGAGATCAGCTCGGAAAGTAAGTACAGGAAACGCATTAATTACGTTAATAGAACGGCTTACTATGAATGAGCAAGAAGGAAAATGTCTCGGGTGTTTCTATCAATGTTATAAGGGTTGAGTAATGCGTTTATGTTGGAAAGTAATTTCCAGGTGTCAGTGGCCGTGATCTCAGGATGTAACACTGTTAAGTCCAGCATCGCATCGCACAGGCATACTGCCGGATTGCAACCACCAACCAACACAAAAACACAGGCAGAGCACAAATTCGGTTGTGTGGGGAAACCAGCTCTTTCTTTTTCTTCCTGACATCAAATGATAACAAGAAAACAAATCATTGTCCAGTCCACAATTGGTGAGTTGCCAATTGCTGTACCTGGATTCAGATCACCACCCAAAACATTTCCTGTGATTGTATCCCATATAAAAACTCTGTATCATTCCAATCATGGTTCGAATTACAGGGGGTATTGGGGGGGTCCGACTCCCCTAGATGAGACTTGGGGGATATTCCATCAACCTTGCTAATGAAGGCGGCGCTTAACAGAAATAGCCTGGCTTGAACTAGCGTAGACTTTCACTTGGGGCTGAAGGCGTTCCATTAACTCAAGTTAGCGGCATCTTGGCCTCGTTTATTCAATCGAGGTTTAGTTCAGCTTCATCTCTGCTCGTGCACGAGGTAGAAAAGTAGACCAAAACAGTAGATTGACGAAAAGACGATATTTGTCATAAAATTAAGACAATACTAGACTATTTCTGTTCGATAGGCAAGCGCCATCTACAGGATTTTCATCGAAAGTCATCAAATTTAACATCGAGAGAAAAAAATAGATTGCCTACAGAAATTGGAGAATAATGAAAGCATACATTTAAAATAACAATGCTAATGGTTTGAAATCAATTGCGAGTTTGATTGGCTTCACTCTTGAACACATAGACTATACAGTCTATGCTTGAACAAAACGAGTGAATGAATAAATAGTATAAACTCAAAAACAACTTTGGCATATATTCAAAACTATAGCCTACGTTCTTATATTAAAAGAGTTCACTCCAAATTATTGTCTAGGTTTAGGTGGTCATAAAACAAATGAGTATCAACATAATAGCCTATTTTCTCCCATAAGTCCCAAAGTGTTTGAAATAAAGTTGTCTGAAATACAATGACTTTCAATTTAATTTATGCCTATTTAATCTGTGTAGCACACAGTTGATTTGATATTCATGAACAATCGTTGACACGAAGCAGTTTTAATTATTAGCTGCCTAGGCTACAGAATAATTATCCTTTGGCTTGCATCAGATATAATATAGCCCCACTGGCAAAGCTGTCACTGAACAGCCTACCAAATGTGCATGACCCTTTATCAGCAGTAGACATATGGCTTTCATCAAAGATTATAACTAAAAATGCCATTATCAAGGTGATAAACAATGTAGCCTTAATACTTCGTATGGGAAGCGAACCTGCGAACACGCAAAAATGGAATTCCTTCCTTATGCCATTTCGCTGCACGTTACACCACCACCGAACGCAAGTGACGCAGAGTAGCACAATTTCTAGAACCACACGCATGTGAAGTTAAAACATTTTTAATCGTATAATCTTCATACATTCTTTGGAGCTAGTGAATGTGTAAATCCATGCTGTGTAAATCCACGTGCACTGTCGGAAAAAACATTTCTATAGGCCTACTTCTATTTTTGAAGTTGGCTACAGGTGACGAGAGCACAGGTTGAAGGAACCATCTTTTTGGACTCGTTTTCCGACAGATTGGGTTTTTTTGCAACACAGCTTAATTTAGCTTGAAAGTTAACCTGCTACAGAGCAGGTTAGTTCTGTGGCATAAATTCCCATGGTTACCAAGCTGGGATTCACGTTAATGGAACGGAATTCTCACTAAAATTAGCGAGACTTATCGAAATAAGCCAGGTTTGGCCTTTAGCGAGAGATCTGTTTGTTATGTCCCAAAGCTAGTTCAGCCAAAGTCCTTTTATATCAGAGACTTTCTAATGAGGAGACCCAGCACTCAAATATTCCTCCATAGAAATGCATGGGGCTAGTTTGTAACGTTGTCTACAAATATCCCACCCCTTCCTCGCCAAAACGTCGACATGTGTATACATTGAGCCAATCATGTGGTGTGATGGAATACCCCCCAGGTTTGGCCTTTAGCGAGGTTGATGGAATACCACCCACCCCCCAGTATAACATTCACTATTTACAAAACCTTTTCAATATAAATACGACAGAAAGAAATGCACTTAAACATTCCATCGGTCAAACTAACGCAAAAAAAACAATAACTTGTTAGCTGGTATGTAGAAACACAAATAATGCCCTATGGTAGCTTGTATTTGCTACATAGCTAAATAACTGCGTGTTTATGAACAGGAAAACCCAAACTACCATTGATATGTCTTATTTATATAATTGAAATAATGCGTCTAAAATACTGCGTCATCACGTGGAACTATACAGGGCTCTGCTAACATCCCATAGCCTTGCATGATTATGATATGATCTTTATTGTCCCTAAAGGGACATTTTTCTTTGTCTAGAACAAAACTTGTAACTGTAGATCTAGTTTCTGCAATATCCACAAATTCAGACTTAAAGTATTTAATGTACATGTACATCCACATGAATAATTATTTTCCTTGCAGCCAATGACCACTCATTTCAAGATCTGTTTGTTATGTCCCAAAGCTAGTTCAGCCAAAGTCCTTTTATATCAGAGACTTTCTAATGAGGAGACCCAGCACTCAAAAATTCCTCCATAGAAATGCATGGGGCTAGTTTGTAACGTTGTCTACAAATATCCCACCCCTTCCTCGCCAAAACGTTGACATGTGTATACATTGAGCCAATCATGTGGTGTGATGTGACTACATTGAGCCAATTATGTGCTGTGTTGTGCAGACATCGTGCCAATCATGTGTTGTGAACTCGCCGCTGGAGCACGGTTGGTGTCGTGAAGCCTTGCGCACGCTCATTTCTGCCGAAATGGATGCCCGATGAGTGCCCAAAACGTGTTGCAATATGGCTGCCGAGTGGAGGCACTAGCTTAAAAGGACTTTGTTCTCTGCATCAGATAAAGCTGCAATCTGATGACTGAGGAAGTTTGTTCTCCTTTCATCTGATGAGATGCTGTTCCCTGGTTCACCCAGCTGAGGGTGCTGAAGGTTGAACGCTGAAAGCATGAAAACATTTCTTTCCCTTAGAAATTAATTTCCTATTTTGAGATGTTTAATGCAGAAAGAACACATGATAGGTCATGTTTTACTACAAGATGTTTCATGGTCTTGGCGTTGTATATTTGTATGATTTTATAAAGTTCCATTTGGTGTGATTGTCTTGACATCTGTCAACAACTGTTGGCTCCCACACCAGATTTGCCTCATGTGTGAATATGCTAATAAGAAATAATAATTCATTATGCTTTTTTTCAACAATGACCCTATTAACAGTTAATTTATTTTAGTGTAGAACATATTTTTTGTTCTAAAACATTTGTTACTATATGTTTCCTGTTTACTAGCATCAACATGTAAAACTCTTATTATGAATCATAGATAATTCTAGATATTGTTTTTGAGGATACAAATTCCAATACATATATGCAAACAAGTTGGTCCAAAAGCTTTCTGATTTAAAGTGCTAACTTCAACTTATAGTGCTAATCAAATATCAATACAAAGGCCTGGTGAACATAGAGTGACCTCATTTGAATTCAAAATTCAAACATATTAAATATCTGTGTGAACTTAAAATGAATTTGAATATGTGCAATGACTTCAGAAATGTAGACTTTTAACTTCCAATTGTTAGTGCCTTTGGTTGTCTCTTTTTGTTGTACGAATTAGAGTGAGTAGCTGCATCAGCAACTTGACCTTTCTTTGGTTTCCTGTTTGGTTGTAGGCCATCGCCTGAAGTGTGAGGTTGCCACCCATTTAGAGTAACACGCCCTGCACACAACTCTTTGAATATACACAGAAGGTCTGCACTGAGAGGAGAGTTATGATGATTACCTGTCCTGTAATCAAGACAAGAGAGACTGCCCTTTAAGAACCCATTTTTTTTAAATCCCAGCACCTCAGATCATTAGAGTTTTGACAGTTTATATGCTAGGTCAGGAACTGTCAGTCTCAAGTAGTGCACATATGAGATAACTTCTCCATGACTGTGTTAGGTAAAATAATAAAATATAAATAAAATGAATATGTTGGAATTTGCCAAATTAGCCATTTGGTCTAAATTCTGACATTTGTTGCTATTAAATCTCACTAGCACTCCTGCAGGCTGGCACGCTTGTGTCAAAGCTTGTAAGGGGTGTTAATTTAGGACCCAAATGCAGATGCAGAGATGGGAGCTGGATATAAGGTTTAGAATTGTAATGGTAAGCAGCAGTACAAGGCAGTAGGCAAAAGAAACACAGATTTATTTATTAGCGCCACCTAGTTAACTCATTGAGTGCCAAAAACGTAATATTAAGTTTTTCCTTCCCATGCATTGAGTGCCAAAAACGTAATTATTACGTTTTTAGCTTTTTTTTTTAAATTACGAAACTAGACACTCTAATACACCTTATATGTGATTTTGGGAACTCTGTGATGAATGGAAATGAAATATATGACGATCGTGAAACTCATGAAAACTGGACATTTTATCTGGACATTTTATCATAACTCGGTTGCCGCTTTGGGTCGAATCAGTGACGCATGCACGTCAGGTCAAAACCAGGCCATTTTCGTGGATCTAGGTGGCAGTCTCGCCAGGTCTCGCTGATCACTTCCCGGACTGTTTACACAAGTAAGTAACAGGCAACACTTCACATTTCATGAAAGACGTTATATCTCCATTTCTAGAAAAAAACAGTGATTTTGATGAAACCTAGCCACTGTTTAGCTTGGGATTTCTCAGGAACAGAGGCGTGTATAAATACACGGTTTGTACCCACCGAGAGCTTAAAGTCTCACCTTTTAATTGAGCTATTCTACGTGTTCATAGCTATAACACAGAATATACTGTGGCTGTACAAAAATCATCAACAATGGTCTAGATTGCTGGCACTCTAGGACAAAGCTCCCGAAAACAGCTTGGCATTCAATGAGTTAAAAACGAAAAACAAAAATAAGATGATATAATCGCAGGTATCTCTGACCTGACATGGTCAAAACTGCACGATATTGGAAGTGTAGGATCATTATGACACCCTCTGAATTCACGCCAAGTTTTCTGGAATTCTGTTCATGGGGGGCCATACAATAAATTCATTTATGTTACTGTACACCAAGTGTCCTGTAGGTGGCCGAACACAGTTTTCTGTGAATATCTCGAGAACCGTAGGACCTAGGAGGACCCCTTTTTTTATATGTTGGGTCATAAAGGGCCATGTCAACCCATCCCATAACCATTCCTTTCAAGCGCCAAATGAAAAGGCAAAAGTTAGGTGTTGGAATCACAATATCTCTGGCTGACATGGTCAAAACTGCACAAAATTGAAAGTGTAGGATCATTATGATACCTCTGAATGCATGCCAAGTTTTGTGTACTTTCGTTCATGGGGGCCATACAATAAATTAATTTATGTGTAGGCCTACATTTAGTGACTGTTTTAGACAGAGTTTTAGGGCCTAGGATCACCAATGTTTTGCGTATGTTTGCCTCCAGGGGCCATGTTAACTCATTCCATATGCACACATGTGCATAAACAGATACACACGCACACACATACGTTCACAGTAATCTTACGTATGACACATACACACACAGTAGACATATGTACGCATGCATGCACATGCACAGGGTGCGATTTGTGTAAAAACCAGAGGGGGGGATGATTTTGAATAAGTTTGTAACCCCCCCCCCCCCAAAAAAAAATAAATAAAGAAAATAAATAATGAACGAACGATTCATAGCCTAGTAATGTCATGGCTAATAATAGCCTATATTAATTTTGCCACCTTTGTAACATTTTAGTTTTAGTTTACCCTGGTGTATGACTTTAAACAGCGAGTGTGCTTGGTATGATGATCAGCTCCTCTAATGCAGGATAGGACTACGTTTTGACAAGCATACAAATTCACCTTGTTCTTGCCCCATCTGAAATGACTCCTCTACTTTTGCTGCCTCCATCCTTTCTGTATTTGTTGTGTAAAAAAACGTTGTATATGATGGCACTGAAGTCTTAAGTTAGTGAATTGGCTAACAGTGTTAGTTGGTAACCAAATACCCTACACATTGCGCTACACGCTGCGTAGGCTACGTGCATTCTCTCTCCTGCTGATTTGCGTTCAGTAGCCAAGTGCGTAATATTGCAAAAGTTGAAAAAATAAATGTGTTTATTGTAGCCTACAGAAAATAAATAGCCTACTATCATACTGTCAGTTAATTGGCTACAGTGCAGTGAAGAGTTTGGAGAGTAAAGTTATAGGGCAACTTGAAGTTTTATGAAAATAATTTCCGAACCAGAACATAAAGACCATGATGCTTCTATTTCTTGCAGCTGTTAAAACACCCGCTAGATATAGTTTAAATACCCACCAACATTCGTTTTTGCAGTACAGATTATTTCTGATAGTTATTTTTCTACTAGGCCTAGCCTACTGGCTGATTTATCAAACGAGTGCTTTCTCGTTCGTCCTCCGCAAACTACAGGTGTTTCGGTAGAGAGCCATTGAATAAGCGATGCCAAGCAATTTCTGTAACACTTTTTGTGACATTCAGCAAATATCTCTTCATTTAATGTAAGTTCCTTCGGACAATAGGCCTACGTTCTACTCTACTTGCAGTTGTCCTCCATCTCAGTTGCATCAGTTTTCTAATTTTGAAGGTTCTAAAATATGACGATATGCTTCACTGAATCCTTCTCGTTTTCTTTCATTTGTCCAGCTAACTTTTCCTTTGAAACTAGCCATTTATGATGGATTACACACTCGACATTCTGAAATGTCTTGCACGATCAAGGGCAAATTAAGTTATCACACAGCCACTGTGTCAGCAGCATGAGTGCTGACGGTGACGGTGCGTTTCTGATGTCAGATTATTATGTAGGCTAGCCTACTAGACTGTTCTCACGTTGCAGCGCTTTACTTATATGAGGTAGCATTAATCAATATGAGGGGCAGAGGGGGATAAATGTTGTCCCCACCGGGGATAAAAATAATTTAGCAGAGGTAGGGATAGGAAAACCAGAGGGGGGGAAATTCCCACCATCCCCCCCTACAAATCGCACCCTGCACATGCACATATACACACACATACACACACATACCAGCCGTGGGGCAGCCGTGGCCCACTGGTTAGCACTCTGGACTTGTAACCGGAGGGTTGCCGGTTCGAGCCCCAACCAGTGGGCCGCGGCTGAAGTGCCCTTGAGCAAGGCACCTAACCCCTCACTGCTCCCCGAGCGCCGCCGTTGAAGCAGGCAGCTCACTGCGCCGGGATTAGTGTGTGCTTCACCTCACTGTGTGTTCACTGTGTGCTGTTTGTGTTTCACTAATTCACCGATTGGGTTAAAATGCAGAGACCAAATTTCCCTCACAGGATCAAAAAAGTATATTTACTTATACTTATACTTATACATACACACACACACACATAAAAACACACACACACAAAGACACATAAACACACACACACTACACATGCACAAACACGTACAAACACGCACACGCACACAAACACACATACACGCACACACATGCACCCACACATACAAACACACCTACATGCACAAACACACACGAGAGAGAGAAAAGGATCTATGTAGGTAATATTCATGCCAGCCGTAAACTCGGAGGACGCAACTTTAAAAATTCAGCCCTCCGAAAAAAGTGTTAATGAGATCAGCTCGGAAAGCAAGTACAGGAAACGCATTAATTACGTTAATAGAATGGCTTACTATGAATGAGCAAGAAGGAAAATGTCTCGGGTGTTTCTATCAATGTTATAAGGGTTGAGTAATGCGTTGATGTTGGAAAATAATTTCCAGGTTTCAGTGGCCGTGATCTCAGGATGTAACACTGTTAAGTCCAGCATACTGCCGGATTGCAACCACCAACCAACACAAAAACACAGGCAGAGCACAAAATCGGTTGTGTGGGGAAACCAGCTCTTTGACATGTTTTTCTTCCTGACATCAAATGATAACAAGAAAAAAAATCATTGTCCAGTCCACAATTGGTGAGTTGCCAATTGCTGTATCTGGATTCAGATCAAGCCTTTATGGTGACGCCACCCAAAACATTTCCTGTGATTGTATCCCATGGAACTATCATTCCAATCATGGTTCGAATTACAGGGAGTATTGGGGGGGTCCGACTCCCCTAGATGAGACTTAGGGCCCGTCCCAATACCTCCCCTACCCCTAGATTTTTGCCCTAACCCTCGTTTTTGCGCGTGCACGTGTAGGGCTAGGGTGTCCCAATACTTTAGGGGGCAAGGGGAAGTGCTATTTTCCCCTTAAAATCAACCCTCAAAGTATAGCCAGGACCAATGCAGGCTTAAAACGAAGTGGGAGATGAAATTACCCAGGATACCGTGCAAGCTCACTGAGCCGGCCACATTTTTCATATATTTTCGCAAATAAGCATATTTAAATTTCGAACTTTGTTGGAATATGTTAGTTTGATGCACATCTGATAGACTGTTGAGTTTTGAACACTAATGTTAGAAAATATCTCACGAAGCTATCTGACGATGTTCATGATATCTGCTGAGTGCTTCGAGAGAGTCTGCCCATCAAATAACGTTATATATCTGATCTGGGTAGTTTCGTCAATATTTAAGGTGTGTGTTCTGGCATTCACATGAATACGTATAAATTTGTTGATTAACCAGACGTAGATAAACCAGCACAGCCCACACAACGATGACCGCTGGAACGGGCATGTTCCTGAATGAAAATAGTAGCAGGCTACTACCGGTAGACACGTAGGCGCTGCGCGTGACTTAGGTAAGCACGTTCGCTACGCTAATTTGCATTTAGTGGTGTCCCAATTCATATGGAAAGATCTTCACCTCCACTTCCCTTGTCGAGGGGGCTTTAATGTTGAGGGCAATCAAAACCAAGTGGAAGTTTTAAGGGGGGAGAAATGGGACGGGCCCTTGGTGTCAGGTCCCAGGGACTTTACAGTTGCAGTTACTGCTTTTGGCCACTAGATGTCCTCATTTGCTCATGTGTTTGAGTGATTACACCTGTGAGTGTTAATGAATCAGAGTATTTAAGGAACATGTGTTTGTTAGTGCCTTTGCTGAGTTCTCCTGTGTGCCACCTATTTCGTAAGTGTACTCCTGTTTTGAATGCTCGTGAAAAAGACTTTTGGTTATCAATTTCTCCCTCTTTGAGGTGTTTTTTTGACTTTGAATTTTTGGCTGGCTTGTTGAATGGACTTTGTCTACTGCCCTCTGTTTTTGGATTTTCTTTTTTCGACTAGATGGTCATTGCCTTATACCTGTGACGTTGCAACAACCCACAAGAAAGTCTGTTTGCCTGCCTGTTTTGACTCAGTAAAGAAGACTCTGAATCTGACTCCTCTGCATTTTGGTTCATTCACTTCTGAGGGTGGTACAGGGGATTCATCTCCACCTTTCACTCCGGAGACCTGGGTTCGAATCCCCGTGCGGGCCTGACCCGTGATACTTGGACCCTCCCAAATGGGATGAAAATAATAGTTTGGGGGGGTACTGAACAAATGTAATAAAATGTAATGTTATCCTATGTTGAATGTAATTAAATGTATTACCATCACATACCAACAATTCAGGATATATCTAATGAAATACGATTTTCAAACCCTCACCCCCATTGGGCTGTACCATTTCTCTGGTACGTTCAGACTGTGTTCTTTGCTATGATATAATACTGACGAATTAAAACAAATGCACAGTGTGTGCAAACGCCTGATATACGAATGGATTGACAAGCGGTGGCCAACTGGCCATACATTTGTCTAATATTTCACTGTCTTTGTAACATATTGATAGCCACAAGGCCGTAGCCATGATGTCAACATTGGGGGGGGACCAAATCTGTGGTGCGGTGTGAATTTCAAAAACAGAATTTCAATACATTTCCTGCCATGCAAAAATATTATTAAAATCACTAGTCATTAGTTAAGTCAGTCAATTAGGATATACCAAACTTTTGAAGGACATAGGCACGGATGGATTATGAACCCCTGGGCATACATGCAAAAAAAACCTCCCCAGTTAAGATAGGGGGGCCCGGGGGCATACTTTCCCGGAAAACATAAAAAAATTGACCCTTTATATTATGACGACTTGTGAGTTTTGTGGAAATAGAAGAGAAGGGCGGAGAAGCAACTTCACACAGTCTTAGGCTTCAGGGCCCCCTGAGGTCTTGGGCCCAGTAGGTCCATTCAATAATCCATCCCTGGATATAGACCTGTGGTATGACTCCATTTGTCTCCAAAATGTATATTTTAAAAGAAAATACAAACTAGAGTATCTTTGATAACCTCTATATTACACTGAATACTGAATGCTTACTCATAGGTTTGGACCTATAGCCCAATCATATTTTGTATTTTGATTGTATTATTCTGGCGGCTAATCACACAATTTTAAGGTAGTTTGAAAGGGATGGGATTCAAGATAGCCTACTAAGTCAGGTCCCTCTTCTGTCTGACTCACCTCAAGTTACCCTATGCATTATAGGCTGGTTTCTGACAGAAATTACGTTTTGTGTTAACATGTAGAAACACAGCCTTTATTTGGTGAATGGAGGTGGAAATTCCTTTCTTTGGTTATTGTCCGCGATTCACATTAACTGTAGGCTATCGCCGCCATTGTAAAAGTTTTTTCAACTTTTGTGCCGTCGCCACATTTGAGTGCTACGTTTTGCCTGCATGGATGCGCGTCAGAGCGCGCATCTAAATGTAACATGCAAGATGCAACAACCATTTCTAAGAGGCTTATAAACCGGTTCATTTCTGACATTACTACTAGCATATGAATGCATTATTTATGTTGTAAGACATGTGAAAGAAATGAATGACACAGGCACGCACAAATTCAAATAAAAGGACACTACGTTTCACTTTCGCTATCATTGCGAGAAAATAGGCTACAATATGGAATTGCTTCAAAGTTCCCTTTGAGTCTGATCAGCTTCAAAAATGAATGGGGTTTCCTTAGACAGTGCTACACCTTTCCAACAAGTTTTGTGAGAATTGTACCGGTACCGGCGACATTGTTGACAGCCTGCACCGCAGCAGGGTGCAGGAAGCTTTTGATAGCGCACGCATCAAACGCAAAACCTCCAGGACAAATCACTCACAGTGTAGGCTACTCTCTCTGAAACCATCAACAGGTCACTAATTTGTGCGTTATTTACGTTTGATTGCATTTCAGATGGCGGGACTTGTTGGTTTCCTGTAATAGCCTATAGCGTTTTTTTCTTTCTTTATTTTTCTATGTCCGAATATTGGGGGGGACATTGTGTCCCCCCCAAAGTCTATGGTGACTACGGCCCATCATAGCCAACCTTAGAAAAACATTGAGTAGCAAGATCGCTATGGTTTAACCGGATGTCTCCCTTCCACTCAGCGGCCACGACCATCGCTGCTGCTTAGCTTAAAAATCAGGCCTACAATCACACGCCATAGGAGGAGTTCCATATATATACTGACACGGGTAAAGGTTTAATGAGGCGATTTATCATTTTGTGCAATTTCATTCTTAATGTCTTAACAAGATACCCTGGAAATCCAGAGTTCTCGCGAGAGCACAATGGAATTGTCTCTGCGAGACACCCTGGCAAAGAGCAATGATGCATGTTACTTTTTCCCTAACATTCCTGGGACCAGCTAAACTGATGACAGCGCTGCAACGTTGGAGGACAGTACACATTGGTCGTAGTGTTATCCCATTGCGTCGAAGTCCGAAATCATTCAAAGTTAACATGGTCTAGTGTTATCCAATTGCGTTCAGTGAGATTTTTAAAAGCATGCTTGTTGCCGCCCCTCGAGTTGGGCCATTACATTGCTCTTTGCCAGACCCTTAATCTTTCTAGATTATCAGGGTCTGGATTTTCCAGGCTATTAACAAGAGGGAATCTGCACTAATATTCAGGGAATTTCGCATGTAGCCTAGTTCTCAACCTTTTTTAAGCAAACACCCAAACACCCATAATTGCAACGTTACCTGCAGTTTGTTTGAAACGCTAGGTGAACATATAATAATCAATTGGACCTGAAATGTCTTTCCTCGTTGCCATTATTATTAGAGATCAGCCTTTCTTGAAAGCGTATTGCTGCACAAACGTTTTGGCGCACAATCCATAGGCTACATTATATGAAATGCCTAGGCTAAATAACGTGAAGATATTTGTTTTCCAACCGTGAACAAGTCATTTTTTTATTTGCTTGATGTTTGGTAGGCTTAGCTTTCCAAGAAAAAAGAATCAGATGAACCAAAGGCTGGTCTTGTATTAGGCTAGGTGAACTTGGCTATTAAATGGGAGACTTTCTGTGGCCCATCTGTCAACAATTCTGGGTCTTACATTTAAGTAGTATGTTTGCCATTTTCGTGCTATTGGTCTATGCATGTCCATGTTTGTCCACTGCTAAAAAATATTTTTTGACTGTGTCCCGAAATTTTACGCACGGGGCGCACCTTGAAACAGTGTTTACCCAAATTCAACCCTTCCCATAACGTGCAAGGTATATTGTGCTTGCTAGTATGAATACAGTAGTTTCTTTAACTTGTCGACCAGCCAACCACAGTCATATGACCTATATTTCGAAGGGAAATTGACTGTGAACCACAAGTGTGAAATCATGTGTAAGCCTATATAAAATGGAGAGTGACGTCACCAGTCGAAATAGCTGTACCCCCCGAAGCTCACAGTATAATTCGAACACTGATTCCAATGACACCAAAAATGTCATCGCTATATTTACTTCCACCTTCAACCCGTATTACTTCTCCACAGTCAACAAACTACTCCAGCCAACAAACTCTTTGAAAGTGTAATAAGACCAATGGAAAATGAAACGTGGAGATTTTCTAGGCTGATTTGACATGGAACTATACTCTCATTCAAATGAAAATAGTCCCTGTAGTTTAACTTCCAGCAACAAGGTTGAGCTGCAGCAGACAAATTAGTGACTGGATTATTATACCTGAATGAGTTCCAATAGTTCCATGTCAAATCAGCCAAGAAAATCGCCACGTTTCATTTTCCATTAGTCTTATTATACATTCTAACTTGAGAAGAGACAAGTCTTAAATAAAAAAATTACCGGAAATTTTAGTCACTTTTAAACATGATGCTAGCAGGCGAGATGCTAATGGTCTAATCCGATTCAATGATCTAGGCTGGAGCTAAAAGTGGTATCGCCAGACTCAGAAAATGGCTGGATGAATCAATTGTTTAACTCAAGGGGAGGTGGAAAATGAGTGTAATTCCCCAAATGGTGGAATATCCCTTCAACTACTATAAATAGACCCTAGGTTGTTCTTACTCTGGAGTTACACTTTAAAGAAGCATAAAAAAAACTTCACTTCACTTTAGCGATTGAACCATTGGCCCAAATTTTTAGGGAAATGGACAAAATAAATGGTATCGAAATTGGAAGGAAAAAGTGAAGTTTATTCCCAGATGACCTTCTACTTTATTTAAGCAATGCAGATATCTGCTGTTGCTGTTATTTTCCCTCTGTAAGCATTCAGTATGAATGGTATCTTCAGTTGTAAAGTGCTGACCCTCATAACACTTCATACCCCGCCCTCCTCTAGGTTCTCTTGGTCCTCTTGGTTTGACTTTTTGCAGACCAGTTATAAGAGGCATGCTAACACATGATTGTCCAGTAGGGGGCTGTAGAGCGACTTGGAGGGCATGGCTATACCAAGAGAAGGAAGAGTGATTTCCACTCTGTATTTTTAGTAGTTTCTCTTGAGTGAGATTTGAACTCCTGCAAGTCTGAATTATGTGAACTCCTTGAACTGACCCTTCTGGACAGTGAACTATGTGTCCTTGTTTCACAACATTATTATGACCGCCGCGCAGCGAAGTCAGTCAGTTATTTAAGTCAGTCAGATTTTTCTTTTTTTTTTCTTTTTCGCATGCCCAAAATTCCGTCAATGATTTCCGGGACACTGAAAGACTGGGGTACACGAAACTTGGTGGGCATGTAACCCCACATGGATAGCATGGAACCATTGTTTTTCGTTTTGATCTGTAGCCCCCCCGCTGGACTGGACCCCCCGAAAGGAGGGTAGGGCAGACACAGTTTTCTGTGAATATCTCGAAAACCGTAGGGTTTAGGAGGACCATTTTTTTTTGTATGTTGATCTCAAGAGGCCATGTCAACCCATTCCATAACCACTCATTTCATGTATAGCGCCACCTAGTTAAACACAAAAAAGTAAAAATGAGGTGTTGTAATCGCAGGTATCTGTGACCTAACATAGTCAAAACTGCACGAAATTGGAAGTGTAGGATCATTATGATACCCTCTGAAAGCACGCCAAGTTTCGTGGAATTCCGTTCATGGGGGGCCACACAATAAATTAATTTATGTTACTATACACCAACTGGCCTGTAGGTGGCCGGAGACAGTTTTCTGTGAATATCTCGAGAACCGTAGGGCCTAGGAGGTCCACCTTTTTTAGTTGGTCTTAAGGGGGCATGTCAACCCATCCCATTACCACTTATTTCATGTATAGCGCCACCTAGTTAAAAATTAAAAGGCAAAAAATTAGGTGTTTTCATCACAATATCTCTGGCTGACTATGTCAAAACTGCACGAAATTAAAAGTGTAGGATCATTATGAAACCCTCCGAATGCATGCCAAGTTTTGTGTACTTTCGTTCATGGGGGTCTTACAATAAAATAAATTATGTGTACATTTAGTGACGTACACCAACAAGGATTCCCGGGACACTGAAAGACCGGGGTACACAAAACTTGGTGGGCATGTACCCCCACATGGATAGCATGGAACCGTCATTTTTCGTTTTGATCTGTAGCCCCCCCGCTGGACTGGACCCCCCAAAAGGAGGGTAGGGCAGACACAGTTCTCTGTGAATATCTTGAGAACTATAGGGCCTAGGATGACCATTTTTTTCCGTATGTTTGCCTCCAGGGGTCAGGTTAACCCATTTCATGTGCACACATGTGCACAAACAGATACACACACACACACACATACATTCACAGTAATCATACGTATGACACATACACACACAGTAGACATATGTACGCTTGCATGCACAGGCACATACGCAGGCACACACACAAGCACGCACACACACACACACACACACACACACACACATAACATAAACATAACACAAACAATCAAGAATTTCTCAGAATTATGAACAGGCAAGATGGAGGTGGGGTTGTATAAAATGAATTTTACATGTGAAATCTATGAACTAATAATGTTTTGGTACTTGTTGTCTAGCAGATACCAGTGAGAATTGAGTGTGGATAATGCAATTTAGTGAGACAGTTAGAATCATATAGGCCTTTCAGCGTGATTTCTTTTTGTGGAAAAAATGTGCTGGACTGGGCGGCGGTCATATTTTGTACCGCTCTGCGGTACATCTAGTTTTGTTTATCGCGGACGCTTCCTTGCTTGCCCTTTTGAAGAATAGTTCCCCTTTAGGCATTATCCAGCAGTTTCCCATACATAAATTAGGTCTAGGCTAAGACTAAGTCATAGTTGTATCAACACCAAAGCAGACAACCAATATTCCCCCCCCCCCTCCCTTTTTTGAGGGGGTGGGGGGCATTGGGAGTTTCTAGTAGCTCTATTCCTACACAAGGGTTTCTCTCTCACATACACACACACACACATATCAGTTTTGTTTCTAATTCTACGTGAGTCCTCTACAGCACAAGGTCATCTCGGGTCACCCAGGACCAGCCCAGACGCCCCCTCAGGACTCTTTAACCACATCAAGATCTGTAAACCAAAAAAAGCGCTGAGCACACCCGATCATTTTGTGATTATTTGTGTAAACACACTCACAAAGAGACTCACACACACACACACACACACACACACACACACACACATACACACACACACACACGCTCGTCTTAATAACTGAGGAAGAAGACTGGTCCTTTTCTACCCGCTCCGTGGGCCCCACCCTGTGTCCTTCCTCCTGTTCTGTGCTCCTTATCTGGATCTCTGGCTCTGGCGCCTCCAGCTCGCTCACTCCCTCAGATGAGGAATGTGGTGGGAGCTCACTGCCTGGCTCTCTGTCCACCCTCAACACGCACTGAAACACACACACACACACACACACACACACACACACACACACTGTGTCGTGGGAGCTCACTGCTTGGATTTTATGTCCATCTGCAGGGGTGTTTGGATAAAGATGAGCAATCAATCAATCCTCCCATGATTAATCAAGACACACACACACACACACGTACATGCACACAAACACACCCATACACACACACTGTGGTATTTGGGAGGAGACCATTAAGTGAGGCCCTCAATAGAAGGCCAGTACTCACCCAGATAAATAAACGACCCTTTCTAGCATCGTAGGTCTGATATAACCACGTCATAAACATGGTAACACCAGAGAGGGTTATGTTGAAGCAAGAGGCGCAAACGTTGTAAGGGGGAAGGGGAAAAGAGGTTTTTGTTGGACAATTTGTTACTATGCGCACATGTTTTTGATCCTTTTCTAGTGCAATTTGTTAGTGTTTGGGATTTGGAAAATAATAACTTTTTATTAGACCATGCAGCTGCCAGTTACTGCCCGGTTGCCAGCGAGCTAACTACACTACTGGCTAAGGTAATATTTTAAACAGAGAAGTACCATTACTTGGAATTTGCACCTAGTTGAATATATTACTGATGTTATTTAAACTTAATTGAACTTGCAACAATAGTGTATATTAAGTTTAATATTACAGTAAGTCCCTTAACTGTTAGCCACTAGTTTGTACATAGCTATATTGCTATTGCCAACCACTTGCAGGCCTATAGCTTTTTAAGCTAGCGTGAGCTAGTTAGCTAGCTCGGTTCACAGACAGAATTAAATGATTCATTCCATGTCTAAAAGAGAATTTTCATTAGTGCCATTCATGATTATAGACAGTAATCAGTATAGACAGTTGGCAGCTTAATGTTGGCTCGTAAGCAGGAAATTCTCACTTATTCCGGTTCCGGCCCTGACCTATTCCGGTAAATTAGGACTATACATCTGTCAGCATGCAATGTGTTTCCTTAGCTTGTCACCATTCTTTCCTCTTCATCACACACACACACCCACCCACACACATACACACACACACAAATACACACCGTACCCTAATACATGCTTACACAAACGCACACAAACACGGGTATACCCAGTCATGCACACATTCACATAATAAAAACATTGGTAACACTCCATAATAAGGTGCCATAATAAATAGCAAACTAGTAATTACCTAACCCTTTGTTAATATTTGTTAATTGTTACTAACATATCTATTTGGCACAAGTTAATAGTTTTTTAATCATTAATCAAATATTAGTTGTTTGCATAAAATCTGTATGTTAATGTTTTAGCCAATCTATTAACTAATATTGTATTAATATGTGTTAATAGTTAACTAAATGTCTTTTTGGCACTAATTAACAGTTATTTCTTGCATCATTTAAATGTTAAATGTTTATTTGCAAACTATATGTTAATAGAAAAGTTAATGACTTATTATTATTTAACTAATTGTTATTAAACTGTGCTTCTGCCTATCCCAATATGAACCGCTCTCCATATCCTTACAATAGATAGATAGATACTTTATTGATTTATTGATCCCCAAGGGGAAATTCAAGAAAAAAACACGGAGCTACCTTGACATGCTGCCACTGTTGTCGGCGCCGGAACCGCTTGCAATAAAGTTGGTTAAGCTTAATTAATATATTAGTAGTATATAGCTATAAGCGTGGGGCTTCTTATAATAAAGTTGGTTAAGCTTAATTAATATATTAGTAATATAAATATTACTAATAGAAATTAATAATTAGAAATAAAGTTGGTTAAGCTTTATTAATATATTAGTAATATATAACTAGTCAGACGGTGAAGGGACTGAAACCAAAACTAGCTTATCACATTTATTCCTTTAGGAAAAGTTCAAACAAAACAACAAGTAGTTGAATGGGCTATATTACATGCATCATTCCTATACCATCACTGTCAGCCCTACTAGCAAGGGACATGGAATGTTCAGGTGCACAGAACGACAGTTTATTAATATTCTGAGACTCACTAAACACTCAGACGTAGACCATACGGAGGTAATGCATAAACATAATGCTAAACTAAATGTACATTAATTTCCTGCTAGACTGAATTGCACTTTCCATGCACACTACACTAAGCTAAACTACACTGAATGCATGGAAAGTTGCTAGCGGAGTTTACAGCTAGTCACGTTAGACTCAGTGTGTATGAACTCGTGGTCATAATGAAAACATTAATAAACGTTCTCTAAGTTGCTAGAATTCCACCCAAAAAAAACTTTTATATTAGCATATAGTTTGTAAATAAACATTTAACATTTAAATGATGTAAGAAATAACTGTTAATTAGTGCCAAAAATATATTTAGTTAACTATTAACATATATTAATACAATATTAGTTAATAGATTTGTTAAAACATTAACATACAGATTTTATGCGAACAACTAATTTTTAATTAATGATGAAAAAACTATTAACTTGTGCCAAATAGATATTTTAGTAACAATTAACAAATATTAACAAAGGGTTAGGTAATTACTAGTTTGCTATTTATTATGGCACCTTATTTTGGAGTGTTACCAAAACATTCAATATACACTGACATTGCCAGTGCACACCCAGAACCTATTGCACTACAGTATGTAACTGTTGTGAATGGAGCATGACCATATTGCACTAAGTAACTGTGTTGCCTAGGAGTGTATGGCCCAGAACCTATTGCATGTAACTGTGTTGCCAGCAGGAGAAAGACCCAGAACCTATTGCATGTAACTGTGTTGCCAGCAGGAGAAAGACCCAGAACCTATTGCATGTAACTGTGTTGCCAGCAGGAGAAAGACCCAGAACCTATTGCATGTAACTGTGTTGCGGCAAGAGCATGAGCCTTTGCGGCATGCCAAAAAGGCCTGGTTGAAATTGTCATGATGATGCACTTGAGTGAAAACCGAGGCCAGTTCAAGTCTGCAGCTGTGCAAATCACACCTCAGTGTTATCTCTGATGGCATGTGTACAGTTACGTTTTACATTTACGTTTTTTGCTCTCTCTGTGTGTGTGTGTGTGTGCTAAAGGGTGCAGAAAACTTTCCTGCCCAACATTTTTCATGTCATTCATGATGCACACTATTTTAAAATTCTATTAAAAACATTTTCATTTATCATGTTAAATCAAATTAACCTACTGCAGACTTAGTTTTCCCACAGTCTGATTTAAAACAGAATTTTAGTAAAACAAGCACCAAACAAAGAAGTCCCTGTAGTTATGCTGACTAACATACCAAAGAAGTGGATTGCACTGACTAAAAAAAAACAATTCTGGCCCTGATAAAAATCTGTAAAAAAAATATATTAAAAATTTGCCTGGTTTGGAGATAAAAGAACAAAAATACATAGCGCATAACAGTTAGTGAGAAAGCCTGTGTAGTGTGTTACTGTATACTAAACAAAAATATATTCACAACACATTTGGTTTCGATTACATTTTAGGCTATGAGGTGAAGAAAAAATGCACATGAGAGGTTTATTTGTGTACACATGTGGTAACAATCTTTATTTGTGAGGGCTCCCTCTTCACATTCAGTTCACAGAGTAACAAGCCCTCAGTTGCACGGCCTGTCCTGCAAGCACCACGCTTCCTCAAAACTTGCTATCAGTGGCATTGTTTTGTTTTAAAAATGCACATTTTAGAGTGGCCTTTTAGTGTGACCAGACCAACAGGACATCTGTGCGATAGCACACGTTTTAATCAGCTTCTTAAGATGACCAAACCAACAGGACATCTGTGCGATAGCACACGTTTTGATCAGCTTCTTTAGATGTCACACATGTCCGGTGAATGGATCCTGTTGCTGAAGTTGAAATGCTCACTAACACAGATTATAACAAATGTGTTAAAAATTGGAGAAATAAACG
This sequence comes from Alosa pseudoharengus, assembly GCF_046254945.1. NCBI lineage: Eukaryota > Metazoa > Chordata > Actinopteri > Clupeiformes > Clupeidae > Alosa > Alosa pseudoharengus. The sequence goes on along the minus strand of NW_027468564.1, from coordinate 37,603,855 downwards.
TTCTGTTTGTATAGAAGATCATTTTTTATTTACTTCCATTTTTTGAAAAAATAGGAGCAACAAATTGTCATTGTTTGCTCAGTATACAATATAACATTAATAAATAAAAAACTACAGATCTCCATACTGTTTCTTTGAGGCACATAGGCCTGCACAAGGTGCTTACATTCACTTAAAGGCATAGAAAGTAGTTCTTGTTAAAAACAAACACACACACACACAAACACACATTTGAAATGCTTCTGGACTTATGGTGTAAGTCATGATCTTTGCTCTTTACATAGTCAACATGCACAGAAGATACAAATGCAATTGTCAGCTTTCTCTCAGATAAAGATCATCATTGCAGGTAAAAGCAAAACAGTGACCACATCTTCAATCCAAAAAGGCAACAGTAGTATAAACATAGAATTTAACACGCTATGTCCTTATAAGGCACAAAAGTATGACCAAATCGTACACACACACACACGCACACACACACACATCATACTGTTTACACATAGCATGTGAATTAGTACTTCCCACCACTCTTCCATTACAGTCTGTTGTGTTTCAGATGTATTTATGCTGAGCTCGACTTTACATTTATGTGCTTGCCTGAGTGTTTGTGCTTGCCTGAGTGTTTGTGTGTGTGTGTGTGTGTGTGTGTGTTTATTTGAGTGTGTTTGTGTGCACATGCTCGTGTGTGTCTGTATTTTCTACTGAACTCTCCATTTGACTCCCACACATCCTCAAACTTCCTTCCCCCGGCCAAAAAATTTTAAGTATCTACTGGCAGGAACCATCCATAGTTAACCCTTTAGGTCCACCCTGGCTTCACCAGTCACACATCTCTTAATTTAACACACCAGCAGCACGCATGGACATAACCTCATAGTTGACTAAATACTGTATCTGATTATTTACATTTAAACAGAACAAGACAAACAACCTGATGAGAAAATGTGAGAAACATTATAACTTCAGCACTGGTGTGGAATCTTACAGCAGAATGTCTTCCCTTTTGACCTTTTGTAAGAAGATTGTTTTTTTTTATAGTTTAGTCTACTCAGAGAATGGAGAGCTAGCGGATCATGAGGAGATATTCGCTGAATGTCACAAAAATTGTTACATGTTAGAAATCACTTAGCATCACTTAGCTTTTAAGACATAGCTGTACAGCACAGGAATACATAAGAATGAAAAACATATTTTTTTACACTGTATAAAAACCAAACATGTTCTATTGAAGCAACTTACCCATGTATGTATTTATAAATATAACTCTGACTCCACAGTGAAATTCTGTTCTGCTTACATAACGTAACTTAATAACATTTGTTTAATTGATCTTTCATTTGTTTGTTTTCCACACAAAAAGCAGAAAATGGGATACCTGATATGAATATAACATTCAGTGTGACTTTTCCATGAAAAGACGATAAATTGTCCAACGTGTTTTTTTTTCCTGTGTCGTTGTTGGCATTCCATAGTTCCTAAGGCCTGTCACATGATCAGGAACTGGCACGGCCATTTTTTGGTGTCCATGACGCTCCGAATCCTTTCGATTTTCCATCTGTCATGGTGCACTGATGCAGAAGTCTTCATCTGTCGAGACATGCTGCGAGAAACTGTTTTCGGAAATTGATTGATTTGATTTTGACATTTACTACTGTGTTGGTTGAGCAGTCAATGGGTAGTGGGTTCTAACTTTGGACAGCGTAAGAGAGACAGGAAGAAAGAGCGAGAGAGAGAAAGAGAGAGAATTTTCAATGCAATTTCAATGCAATTGTATTCCAGGGGCAAACATCTCTCTCTCTCTCAGTTTGTTTTTTATCTGCTGTTCTGTTAGTTTAATTTGCACATGAACCATCTCCGTCCTGGAAGCTTGTTCACCAACAATGAGGTCCGAAGGACCCGCCCTTTGATCCCCTACGCTGTATTTCCATTGGCGTGAGCCACCTGTCCATTCTGGCTGTTACCACCTTTGAACTTTGCCAGAATGTATGCACCAGTCTTGTTCTTCTTGTGGTAGGTGCAGTAGATGCCTATGAATACTGCTAGTAAGACCAATATAGCTATTGCCACCAGGATGGCAATCCAGGTCAGATAGTTTCCTGATGGAGAGAGGAGAAACATGTCAGGGTTGGCACAGTGCGTTACTAGCGACCCACACAGTGTAATGTTCATTTAATAGACAAAATGAATTTCCCCTTGGGGATCACTAAAGTATCTATCTATCTATCTATCTATCTATCTATCTATCTATCTAAAAACATCTGCTTTATATTATTATATTATATTATATATTACATTACATTTGGCTGACACATTTTTAACCAAAGCGACTAACAACATGGTGAACAGTTTAAGTTTTAAAGCAATTCTCTCAACAATTTTAGGACAATTTAAAAACGGTAGAGTACAGTAAGAATAAGTGCATCAGTGACTGCTGTTGAGTGTCAGTTCAAGACGGGTGGTAAGTGCTAGGATCAGCAAGACTTGTTGTAAGTGGTGCTATGAGAAGAGATGTTCTCTAAAGAGCTGGGTCTGAAAATGGAGAGGGATGTCCCTGCCCTTGTAGGAACTGGCAGTGTGTTCCATGAAATAATTGTGAATAAGCTTTATAGTCTACTGTATTTCTCCTGTCCTTGTCCTATGCAAGCATCCTTTGTTTATCCTTGAATTCAATGAAAGCCTGTCTAGAGGCCTTTTGCCTATCACCAGGTGTGAAATGTTAATGTTTGTAGAACAGCATGTGTCCAGGCCTCTGAGGAACCTCCCAGGAAAGGGGGTAGTTTTAATTAAAAGACAATAGAAGCTGACCAGACCTGATGAAGGCCTAATCCTCATCCTCCATTTCTATTGCATATTCAAACTGGGTTGGACCTAGAGGTCACTCCTTTTGTTTGTAACATAAAGTTAGTAGACTGTTTCTGTATAGTCAGAGAATACTGAGAATCTGGTGAAATCCATGATGGGGTGAAACAAACATGTACTTCTCTCCCTTGAGGGCCACTGGCCCCTCATTGAAAAGAATAAAGCCTGGATCCTGATCTTGCATCGTCCTGATTGAGTCTTAAGAGAAATATGGTAGTAAAAATATACTATCAGTTATGGAGGTTCCAACCGTGAGATTAAAATTTTGGATTTAACCCTCTATACCCCGTAACGGCCATCGACGGCCGTTCTGTATTATCCTGTAACGGCCGCGGCCGGCCGCAATTCTTAAAGAGACATCTGCTACAGTATAACCTTCATACATGAAATTATACAGCGTTAGTGGGTACATAAAAACCAGACTTTTATTTTGACACACTTAAATGGCTATGTCGCTATTGACATTTCTCCGGTATTTTTGAGTTTAGCCTGTTGACTGACCGGCTGAGGACTTACGGTGCCTCTGGAGTTATGGCTTTTAACAAGCGTCCGCGTCTTTTCTCATTAGATGAGATAGTATTGATGTGCATCCACCATGTTTTGATGTAAGTGACGATCATATTGATGTAAGAAAATGACAAAATAAAAACATGAAAGTGTAATATATTTAACGTTAGCATCCTCCCGTTTGTCATGACTGACTTAGCTGCCTCTCTACTGGCATAAAAAAATCGTATGGCTGTCACTGTGAAAGTTTGAGTTTAGCTAGCTAGCACCAGCAAAATATAGGCATAATTCAGTGATGGGTCATGGCCTAATTAACAATAAAGTTTATGATAAACCCATGCCAGGTTTATTTGCAGTTATATCTTAACACATAACATTAACATTACCCCTTTCTGGCATGTACAGTAAAGCTAACATTATCAAATCCCACTTACAGATAGTTATTGCAAACTAGGCTACTATTATGTATGTCTCTCTCAATGAGTTTTTATGTTGACAATAACCAAAGCGGGAACCACCGTTGTGTTTTCTGCTTATGGATGTTAGGAAAATGTATTTGTATACAAGTAGGCCAATGTCTCGTCATCTTTGTGATTCATCAACTGATCAAGTTTAGATAAATTATATAACATGATGTGCATGTAAAACAAAACGTAAATCCATGTCAGGATTAACAGTCCCTGTTCTTGGTGACATGCATATCAAATGAGTCACGATTTCATGCGCTATGCTTCTGGCCTATGTTAGTTCATATCCTCATCATTTTTTAGCTGTAGCCTAAGGCTTACTGTCCAGCTAAATCCCAAATAAGTGCAAGATATGCCAGTCTATTTCAATGAAATCAGTACTCATATAGTATCTTGTTTCCCAGCTTCTAATACAGAAATATGTGAACCATATTTATAACTTTTTGTTAGTGAAAGACTTTGAGACTGTAAGTGAGTAGGCCTATGGCCGTCTATGGGAAACATGAATATATAATTCTTAATGGATCATATATCATTTGAAAGAGCAATTTCTAATCTTTAAACTGAAAGAAACTTACAATTGACACTTTTCATTAGATTTTTAGTTATTCTTGGTTATTTGAAATGTTTCTCAAATTGCCCTTTTCTCTTAGAATTCCCAGGAATCTGGGGCATTGTTGAAGAATTCCACTGGGGTATAGAGGGTTAAATTGGATTCAAATTTTGCTGAGAGATCTTCAACATCGTGTTTGACGGCACACTCATAAGGTAAGGTAATTGATATTTTCTGGTGGTGAGATATTAGGGAGTTGTCCTACATAGTCCTTGTCAGACTATCAGGCTCCAGCAGGGAGCTCTGTGGGCGTTAGTAACAAGCTTGTTTTGTTCCTGTAAATGGCCCGTAAGTATTATTGAAAATACTTTCGTCTCTATGAGACTGGCGTTAGAACAATAGTTCTGTAAATAGCCATATATGTTTCAGACAAAAACATATTCGGTCCTATGGACACAATCTGGAGCTTATCGGATTAAGCTTTTCAGGGTAGCCGGGGTCTTGGCCATTCCCCACTTTACGGCTACATTTGGGGGGACTGCTTGCCTAAGAATCTGTCACCTGAAAATGAAATTGCATTGAAATTGGTCATAACAGATGTATGAAACCATCTTTAGATTACGTAACTAAGATCACAGTTTGAAATAGCCTACAAAGATGATCTGAAAGCGTAATATTAATAGTTGGGCGTCGAATGACGTTTTCTACCGTTTAAAGGCCGTGTTGCAGGGTTCATTTTCCAACGAATTTGCACAATTTGCTTGTTGGTAATAAACATTTAAAGGAAAATTCCGGTTTTTAGCACTTTAAGGCCCTTTTCTGGTTTGTTTTGGATGAACTAGAGTGGTGGACACCGAAATTTTGACGATTGGTCCTGTTTCTGACTCGTTTTGAATCGCCTTTTCACTTCTCAGGGTGGCTGGCAATGGGAATACTGTAGTAGGCTACTCAAACATGTCCTAAAACAACCCTTAACGTTTGGTTTCAAAACTGTGCAACTCACCGAGTGGTTAGTGGAGTTCGTTGACTATTAAAAGCAAATATATCGGCGCAATGTATGATTCGTATTTGAACCTGAAGCATAGACGGTGGCACAGTAGTAATATCAACGTGCAGTGAGTCTTCCAACAGAAATCAATGGGATTTTACAAAATGCCAAATAAAAGACGACAGAAACTGTATTTCGCTACGCTACTTGTTTTGGAACATCAACGAACACCACTAACCACTCGGTGAGTTGCACAGTTTTGAAAACATAATAATATATATCTCAAGGCCTATAGCAATCTAACCTGACTCTCACCAGATGAATTTCGTTCCGCTTAGCTCCGCCTAGCTTCACTCACATCCATCTGGGACCTCTTCCGTTGAGAGTGATTTCTGCACCAGATTTTATGGTAGAGCCAATCAGGACGCAGGGCGGGAGTTTCATAGATGTGACATAGCGTAGAAACGACTGTGAGACTGTTATCAGCGTCACGGGTTGGCTTCGATGTGAGTGGTTGAAGTAGCACATCAATAGATGAAGGACAAGTGGCTTATCCAATCATATGCAAGCATTTTTTGATTAGGCCCAGCCTTCTGAAGCAACACTTCTATGTATTGATCCCAGATGGATGAGTGGAGCTAGGCGGAACGAAATTCATCTGGCGAGAGTCAGGTTAATAGCAATCATGGAGACCTACAGAACCACCATGTTAACAGAGACATTTCAAGAAGAGTGTTATTATTGTAAATATCTAACAGTGTCATTTACATTTTTTTACATGGATACAACCTAGGAGGTGTAAGACTCAACTTACTCCAAACAGCCACAGTCATTTTTACAGAGACATCCCCCTGAGTGTTGCTGACGATGCACTTATAGACACCAGCACTGTCCATCTCTACAGACTCGATGAGGAGAGTGCTGCTGCTGTTGTTGTTCTCCAGGGTCTTGTTGTCGTGTCTCCACTCATATGTGGGGCTGGGGTTGGCATCAGCAGTGCAGTTCAACTCCAGACGGTCCCCCTCCGTCAAGCTCACATCCTCGCTGGGGCTCACTATTGTGGGTTCGTCTGTGAGGGAGGAAACACGTAGAGGGGGTTGTTTTGAGAATGATTTCGCTTCTGACAAAATGATAGCAAAATATTTTTTTTTCAAAATAAAAAAACAATTACATTTATATATTTATATATATATATATATATATATATATATATATATATGTATGTATTAAAAAGACCTACACAATACTTCCAGTAGGATACTATTCGATCTGTTATTAGGAATGGGCTCAGGTGTGTTCAGGTCCAGTTGGGCAGCACAGCTGTAGGAGGCTCTGTGGTTCTCTCTGGAAGCTGTGATACTCAGATTAGTTCTCACAGTGACGTTCTGTTCTCGGTCGCCCTCAATAGTGAACTGAGTGAAGTCTGAATGTTCCAGCTTGCTGTCCCCTCTGAACCAGATGACGGTGAGTTTGTTAACTGGAGCCACACTCTGAACCTCACACTCCAGCCAGTACGTGTGTTCCTCCAGCAGTGGACCAGGATTATTTATATATAGGTCTACATTCTCTGGAATTTCTGTAGAGAAACACACACAAACATACGCACACACACGCACACACACACACAGAGAGAGAGAGAGAGAGTATCCAGTGTTACAAATGAACAAACAAACCATGCAATTTATTTAATTATTAATAATTAAATTATTAAATGATACATAAGAGATAGAATGGATACCCCATGGACAGTACATAAACAAAGGTGAGACGACAACAGTGAACTATACAACAAAACATCAAGTGGATTAAATATAACACATGTTACCGTGTGTTGAACTTACACACTCGTACATCTATGTTTTGGGAAAATATGTTCATATTGATGATGTAACATGATGTAACAGCACGGTCATTGTACATATGTGCAGGATGAGGTGGAGTCATTACGCTGTTCACATGGGGCGCTGTTCAAGTAGACAGGGCTGAGGATAAAAACAGATTCACTCACTGTATATGGTGACTGGTAGATGAGTTGTACATTGGTCATCAGAGTTGGCGAAGCATGTTATGCCAGTCTGCAGTGACCAGTCAGTGACGCTGGACACACTCCAGACCAGCTGCTGTGCGTTCTCTTTGGTTGTAGCTCCCACTGTTGCTTCCCAGCCCATCATGGTAGTATTGTACTCAGTGCGGCAGGTTGCTGTGGCTGGACTTCCGTACTTCACCACAAGAGCAGGAGGGTCAATCACTGGGTTCTTCCCAGTACAGTTATTACCTGCTCCCCCCAAAAATAAAAAAAAATAGAAAGAAAACAAAAAGGAGTGAGAAGGTAGATGGGAAGCAAAATCTGACAGAACCAAACTGTGCATTGTATTCCATAAACATTTGCTGTGTTATTATAGTAAGGTGAAGAATAAATACGTTTCTAAAGTGTTCCAGTCTTTGTTTATGATTATGGCTAAATTGAGTTACAAGCCGTTGTAATAGTGTGTTCACGTGGCTGGGAAGTCGGAAGTCCCCACTTTGGAACTCCATACTTCTGAACTGAGACTGTTCACTTGACAACAAACGGGCGACTTTGCTAATGATCATAGGCTAGCCAGAAGGCTAACACAATGTAGTTACTCAAAGGTACTCTGGGATGTACTGTTCAATATCACCTGTCGCCTGTGCTTATGAGTATAACATAAACAAACAATGTAGTGACTTATTTGGGCAAGGAACAAGTACTTTTTTTTATCTTTCACTTTGTTGAGTGACATCAAAACATTCTTCTTTGGGCTCTTGCAAAACTCCCCCACAGCCCCCCACCCCCCTCCCTGTTCTGTGTGTGTTGGGAGGGGGGTTAATAAGAGATATTTAATACTTTGTTCCTGTGTCAATCCACTTTATTACATATAACTCTACTTATGGACTTTAATGTTTGGATTTTTTTAAATGGGTGGATCACCTGAGTTAATACTAATGTCTGGTTAAAAGTTCATGCAAATAGTCTCACTGGAAGTATACTTACTAAAAAATATATATATTGATGCATTCAATACTTTCCCCTGCTGTATGCACACATGCTCAATGTACTACAATTTGTTTCATGAGAGCAGAGCTCCAGAGGTCCATATTGACTACTCCTGTGACCCATGTGACAACTGATGCAGCCTCATGTGACAGCTTCCTGGTCACACAGGGAATTCATGTGTTCTAAATTTCATGTGCGTGTTTTATACCAGAGGACACAACATTTACAGCACACTTGCGAGGCCATGCATGTCATTTCCCTGAGCTCTGATCTCTGGCCTTTCATCGGCGCTTCGCACAGCGAAGTCGTCATTGCCAGCTTTGCGTCACAAAGGAAGAGGACACATATGAGCGTCTCACTCGACCACACCAGCCCCCTACGCGTGGGAGCAGAGCTCAACATTGAGAACCTACGTTCTGCGTGGGAGTAGAGCTCAAAATTGAGAACCTACGTTCTGCGTGGGAGCTGAGGTCGCATTCCTTTCTTGCTTGTTTATTCCAGAGACTGCTGGATTCTTTTTTTGGCTCCTGCTCAAAGAGGAGGAGGAGGAGAAGTGAGAGATCTGACTGTGGGCTTACACCGCGCCCACATACTGTAACGGAGTGCAGTTGAGTATGCGCTCTGATGACCATACCAACTCTGGCTCTTGGGCGTTGCCATACCAACAAGCCCTGGCTCTTGGGCGTTGCAGTCAGGCTGCCGGTTTGGTTCCCCAGGCTGGTTGGAGTGACTGCTACACAATGGCAATTTGTTTCATGTGACCATTTTGACGAAACGCTCATGGTTTTGGACTCATTAACTCGCTGTATGTAGTTACACAAGAGACACGTAGGCTCTCGTTGATTGTGTGGCACGTAGATTGTGTGGCACCTTTTCCCCGCAAAATGATGCTCTGAGGCCTGTGCAGAGCAACACATTCCCTACACACGTGTCAGAGTTACGAAAGCGTTTCACCACTAAAAACACCTCACCCTCTAAGGACTCTTTCCCAAAGGGGTGGTCAGACAGGGTTTGGCCGTGCGTAAGGCCAACAAACAAACAAACAAACAAACATAAATCGTCTCTTGGTTACAGTGAGCTCCACCAAAACCTTCAGCCACCAACGTCCAGCCCCATCTCCCCAGCCTCCCCTCCCCCCTCCCCTTACTTATATCTCTCCCATTCCTGTCATGGGTGGGCCAAATAAACACGTCTCACTTCCTGTGTTACATTCACATTAATAACCTTACTAATGTGACTCACAGAGACACATACTTTGTGGGTGACGGTCCATTTGTCAACAGCCCGTTGTCCCAACAATGACACACTGTGGTAGCCATGACGACACCACCTCAAAACATTTCCTGGTATTGTGCCCCGGTGATGATTCTAATCGGCTTGTTCCCTATCAAATATTCCTGCCCTCCAGAAGAGCTCCTTTACAAACTGCAAACATGTTGGACAACAGTGAGGATCTCCGAATCCAGTCCAGTCCAGTCGTATGTAGTTGTTGTCTTTTAACAAGAGGGGCACACAGAAAGCCCATATGCAGATGACAGCACGAAATACACTGACGACCACACTAAAGTCTGAAGGACACACAGAAGGTCACAACACATGCCAGCTTTGGGTCACTGCAGTGGTATTGGACACAATGTGCCACTGCAGGCAAACCTCTGCCCAAGTGTCTTTATCATAATATAATACCACATGCAGGGAAGAGAGAGAAACAGAGAGAGACATAGAAAAAGAGAGGGAGAGAGAGTAGAAGAGAGAGAGAAAGAAAGAGTCAGAGAGAGACAGAGTAAGAGAGAGAGAAAGAGAGTTAAAGAGAAAGAAAGGACAGAGAGTATGGAGGGAAAGAGAAATCAGCACAAGAAAAAAAAAAACATCCAGTAAGTTAATGCCACTGCTAAAATAATTATATTACCTGCCACTGTCATCACCAGAAGAGCTAACAGCTGTGCAGCCCAGAGGAGTCCTCCAGAGAGAGTAACGTATCCCATCATCCTGATTTAGTCCAGAGAGAGAGAGAGACCACAAAGTGAGACCACAGAGTGTGAGCGACTGCCTGAACTGACTTGCGCTGTGAGTGAGTAAAAGTGAGGGAGATTACTGGTCCCGTCAGCATATAACTGCATAGCATATTTCAAAACTGAAAGTCCAGTGGCGGAAACCCCCTCTATAATAAAACGCCCCATAATGGGAGCCTCTGGCTGCTACGTGCAGAAACCGTTACGAGCACACTTTCTCTCTCTCTCTCTCACTCTGCCTATCTCTCTCTCTTACACACACTCCCCCCCTCTGTCTCTCTCTCTCTCGTTCTCTATCTCTCTCGCTCTGTCCAGATTTTTCCTTCGCTCAGCCACACTGGCTCACCCCCTCTTCCTGTTCTCCCTTCCTCTCTTCTCTTCCTCTCTTCCCCTTTCTCTCTCTGCATATCTCTCTCCTTGCCAATCTCTTAAACAAGCATGTCTGGCAGCACACACACACACACACATATGCATGCGCGCACGCACACACACACACATACGCATGCGCACGCACACACAAACAGAGAGAGAGGGGGGGGGGCAGAATCTGGCGCTCATATTACTTAGAGGTGGTCTGGGAGTTTCATGTAAGAGGGGGCTTTACAGGAAAAGTCATTACGGGGCAGAGCAACCAGGACATTGAAAGTGGAAGGAACAGCAACATAAAATGAGTCCACGTGTGGAGGTGTGTGAGTTTGTACGCTCCTGTAGATCAACAGCAGCAGGCTGTAGTGAGGGGACAGTCCCACAAAACCAACACATATCCACAACGTGTACCCACAATTGTATTTGTATTCCATTTTCATTGACCTATCGGTGACCTTTGGCTGAAATGATATAAGGATGTGAAAGAAAACATTGTGTAGACACATTAATAAATCTAGAGGCCTACTGGTGAAAATCCTTATTTCAACCCTCCTGGTGTGTAATGTTTATTTCAACCCTACTGGTGAGAATCCTTATTTCAACCCTCCTGGTAAAAATCCTTATTTCAACCCTCCTGGGGAGAATCCTTATTTCAACCCTACTGGTTTGTAATGTTTATGAATAAATAGGGCTTCACCTAAAACTATAAAGAGTGGTAAAACCCAAGATTCCGCATGTGGTTCTACACCCACTGTTATCTGTTCCAAGAACCATGAATACCATTGAAGATACACCCCCACACACACACACACACACACACACACGCACACACACACACACACCAGGGGTGTAATGCTAAAATAAGAAGTGGGTGCACAATGAATTACTAAAAATATCCTGGTGTGATATATTCACTCACTTCTGACTAGCACTTGACGTTTGAATCACTGTGTTGCAACTGTCTGATCTCACTCTGTCCCTCTGCCCTATTGATCTCTGCCCTGTTGGTCCCTGTCACTCTCACATGTTTGAGGATGGTGTTATTGTCCAGGGGTGTAGTGGTGAAATAAGAGGTGGTTAAACTATGAATTATGTGATCACGGTAAGGTGGACTGCGCCATGCGGTATGATAATTTTTAAAAAGTCATTCAGAACATGTTTGATGATGATGGAGGTTATTGACCTATTCCTATAACAATACCAGTGGTATTAAATGGTCCCTAGAGTGTACATGTTGTGAATGTGGATAACACAACACAGTGTGCTGTTTGAATGTTAAAAGTTGCAATTGGTGAATAAACTCGTTTGAAAGGTGGATAAACTTGAACTTCTAAAATGTCAAAGGTGTTTACTTGGGTTAAGCCCCCGCTACACCCCTGATTATAACCACGACAAATGTAATGGTAGCTTTAGCGAAGTTCTACAGGAAAGACACAGTAGTCACACATTCTGTTCATAACTTGTTAACCAATCACATCTCAGGAGAAGCACTCCTAGCAAGTGTACTCGCCACGTCATCCATTCTTAATTTCCTAGCCAGTCACAGTGGATGCACTCACATTGCTTATGCCTCCCATTCATTCAATCAGTCTACTATGAACCAATAGGAAACAAATGTGCTTCTTAAAAACTTCTGTGTCTAACTCCTTTCCTTGCTAGAGATGTAGGTAGATCCCGAGGCACTCTGCTGATAAAAAAAAGTCCTTTATTTAGCGGACAAAGGACTTTTTTTATCAGCAGAGTGCATTTGGATCTACCTTCATCTGTTTCAACTCTATCTGGCCATTTCCCTTGAAGAGCACCTGAAACATTTCCAACCACTAGTGACCCACTGCAGCACTCTCCCATCTTTTTCTCTCCTTTCCTTGCTACTTTCAGTGAGCTGACTTCGACGTCTCCACCACCACCACCACCACCCCCCCCCCCACCCCCCCCACCGGCACCAGTTGGTCCCTGCTGTGCCGGGGGGGTATGCTCCTCGCCCCTGCTGTGCCGGGGGGGGGAATTGCTCCTCGCCCCTGCCACGGTTTACCGGCAGAATCCGACATCCCTGCACTGCTCACCACCGGTCTACGGACGGGGACCTACGCCAAAGACTGTTTATATACTCAGCTGTTGTGTATATCATGTAGCCGATCTTGTTTCTGAGATCCTATTCAGGATCAAATCCCCTTTCACTATTTTGTCTCCCGAGTCTTGGAACTACAACAAAGCTTTGGTGGAAAAGGCAGGACACAAGACAAAACACAATATTCAACATAGTTTTTCTCTCTCTCTCTCTCTCTCTTTCTCAATTCAAGGTTGCTTTATTAGCATGACTGTAGTGTTACACAAAACCAAACAGCATAACAATGGTTATAGTAATAATTAGAACATTGACAACATTGAGAGACCCTCTCTCTATCCTTCATACTCACTCTCTCTCTCTCACACACACACACACACAGAGACACACACATGAACTGGAAGTGAGTAGTTATCTGAAAAACCCCAGGATTTCCCACTTCTACTACTCTCGTATTATATGTACTCCTCTTGGCAATCCCCTTTGCCACACCGGCTTGACATAGCTACGCACTGACACACACACACACACACACACACACTAACACATACAAACACAAGCAGTAATCAGTGCTGTGGCATTCTGAAGCACACTCCCCGTTCTCCACTTCCCAGAAACTGGCCCATGACGGGAAGCACTCGTGCCCTGATAGAAGGCAGAGCTGCCGGCCAGTGGACATAAAAGGCCAGGAGGAAGGAGAGTGGGAGGGAGTCAAGGGTGTGTGTGTGTGTGTGGGGGGGGGGGGGTTGGGGGTACATAGCTCATGTAGTGCCATAACATTGCCCCTCCAGCACAAACATTCCAGCTATTTTAGTGAAGACTTTGAGGAAGGGAGGGAGGGAGAGAGAGGAGAGGAGAGTGCAATTCAAATTCAAATTACAAATTACAATTAGCATGAGCGTGTGACTGCAAAGTTGCCAAAGCCACAATACCAGCCACACCACACAGAGACATACAATAAAGACCTTTTGAAAAAAGTTCTCTCATGTTCTGTCATAGATGCTGCAGATGCAGTGCTTTTTTATATATATATATATATATATATATATATCTGTAAATAATACTGTCCCTGGTTACATATATCTGTAACAATAGTGTTTGTGCCATAGCTTTATTAATGTGCGTTGTCAGCCAGTAAAGATTTACTACAAAAACAGGATTCATATAAAAACACCTTACAGCCTTATCAGACAGTCCATGTGCTTCCCTTTCCTCCTGCTGAGACGCTTGTCACTGCAGAACCTTCAGCTTCGGCCCATGCAACCCCCTTTTTTTTGGCTGATAGGCTGTCCAAGCTGTATGCTTGGTACTGTGTGAAAACAACAGTTCAGTGTGCTGAGACATTAGTCCAATGCAACAAAATTTAAGTACATTTTTGGTTGGCAAATGTTCTTGTGTAAGAGTGAAAAGCAGTCTGCATTACACTACTCCTATTCATGTGATTTATTGGGAAAATATTGTGACCATGCCACTTGCTTCCCTTCACATTTATTCATTTAATCAATCACAGAAATAGATCATGATATTTCAAATTCAAATGAAGTCTTTTTGTGCAGATCGAAGCTTAAAAAAATTGTCATGAACAAATGTCATTAACCCCATTTGTGCTTCCCAACTGGCTCATTCCTAGTGCCCCGCAGGATTGTCTGAAAGCCCCCTAAAGGGCAGTACCACCCCTGTTGAGAAACCTTAAAGTATCCATTCAATTATGGAAAAAAATGTGAATCAAAAACGCATGGCCTTTAAATGGTGTAAACGGAACTTTACAACTTCTTCCTCATTTCCAGAATTGGGATCTATCTGGTCCCGCCCCTTTCCACACACTGTTCAACTGCTACTACTGGCTGGTTGCTGATTTTTTTTTAATCTAGTCCTTGAATATCATACCGGCCTTATCTTATCTGTGCGAGAGGCTGCTTAAAAAAAAAAAAGTTGATGTGAGGGACTTTAGGTCATAGGGCCCTGTAGCACATGGTGCTACACTGCCCCCTTCCTCTGAAACACTCACATAGAGACAAGTGACTTAATGCTCACTGAGACAGTAGTAATGGTGGCTACTTTTTTGTTAAGAAAGAACAAATTATTAATCTGATGTCCTGTCGTAAGCAAAAAAAAAAAACTCTAAATATTTAAGTTTAAACAAATATAAGAGCTACCTATTCTTTTGAAGCAGACTTAAAGTACAACATATAGATAATCTGAATTTCAATCACTCCCCTAAGCCATAAACCCTGAACCTTCACATCCTTAGTGACTTCAGTTTTAAGTGATTGTGAGTGAGTCATAAGTTTTCAAGGGTGTAAGGGTTTTAAACACTAACGCTAACATGAATGGGACAGCACCGGCAACCAATCATTAAATTGACAACACAAAAAAACGTATTGCAAACACGTTTCCGTTTCTGTACGGAGCCCGGGAAGGGTCACATTGGTAAATATTTTTAGGTCACGTTGGTAAATATTTTTAGACCGCACTATTGCGTTCCTTCGCAATTGTTTTGCGTTCCCATGAAATACTTTTGCGTTCCCTCGCAATAACTTTTGCGTTCCCTCGCAATACTTTTTGCATTCCCTCGCAATAACTTTTGAGTTCCCTCGCAATAATTTGTGTTCCCTCACAATAACTCTATGCTGCTGCTTCCTCAGTGAGCCGTGCCACATCCCATGTCGAATTGGACAAACGATACTTTAAAATCCTCACTTTAATGTTACTGTGTGAGGCTGGCAACTATAGTTATGCCAGTTCATAAGGAGCCTCACAGCTGTGCAAGTTGCAGCAACTATTTCTCCTCTCACGGATCCCGTTCTCTCGTGAATCCATGTTGCCGTCTGCTGTGTGTGTGTGTGTGTGCATTGAGTTAGCCTACCCTCTCCCCACACTAAATCCCACTCACTCACTGTGCGCTCTGATATGACACTGACCATGAACTAACGTGCTGACAGCGCTGCGTGAATGGGGACTGAAATGTATGGAGCCCAAGTTGAAACTGCAAAGCAACAGAACAAAAATGATCCTGAGGAACTCAAAAAGGTATTGCGAGGGAACGCAAAAGTTGTTGCGAGGGAACGTAAAAGTATTGCGAGGGAACGCAAAAACTATTGTGAGGGAATGCAAAAGTATTGCGTGGGAACGCAAAAGTATTGCGAGGGAATGCAAAAGTATTGCGTGGGAACGCAAAAGTATTGCGAGGGAACGCAAAAAGTATTGCGTGGGAACGCAAAAGTGCGGTCTAAAAATATTGCCCACCCTGTCCCCAGGGGGGCTCCGTATTTCTGTTTTATGGCAGTTGGAAGTTTTTTCAAACTTCCAGCCTCCCTTTGGGTAACCCGGTGTCTCATGTCCCTTTGGGTAACCCGGTGTCTCATGTCCCTTTGGGTAGCCCGGTGTCTCATGTCCCTTTGGGTAGCCCGGTGTCTCATGTCCCTTTGGGTAGCCCGGTGTTTCATGTCGCAATGCTATAAATTGTAGGTAATTCCCTTGAGTAAAGTGTTCACCTTTGCTGACTTGGGGAAAGGGCTCAGAGCGAGCCCTCAAGCACTTCACAATTTCGCAGAGGGAAAGCCCCCTTAAGCCCTCACTAGCTTGCGTCAATGTGTGTGAGTGGGTAAGGGGAGAGATTGGGATTGGGCCTTAATGTAGAAATTACATTGTAATGTGAATACAATAGCGTGGTTCAAGTTGACTGGAACACAGTTCCAGCACTTCTACATTTTTGTTCTGAAACGTTCCTACACGTTTTATTGCATTCCGCTTCTCAAACATTGTTGGTTAGCAGCGTCAGTGTCACCACAGACCAGTCAATCAAAAAAGAAATAGCCACCTGACATCCAATCAAAAAATAGCATTTGTTGTATCCGGGTAAAATTCCAAAATAGGTGGTCCCCTCTCCTCTGGTGGTAATTTTGATACCACAGAAAAATTAAGACCCAGTCAGACAAATAGTAGGAAAAATCAGGGACAGAGTTTTATTTACAATGATGCACATCAAGGGAGAGACAGCATGGCTGAATCCCAAAGTGAGCCCTGAGGACTAAGGACTAAAGGGTCACCGACGTAATTGATCTCAGGTACTAACTAAGTGAGTGTGTGAGGCCACATGGGCTCAGATAGGTATAAATGGGATTGGGACGGCACTTCACGAGATCACATGTGATGTTTAATGACAAAGACATTGCTGACACAAATTCTAGAATGACTCCCAGAACAGCATTGTTATGCTGTTGGCAAATCCTAGGATTAGTGCCATACGAGTATGCGTATGCGCTCTGATGACCATACCAACTCTGGCTCTTGGGCGTTGCCATACCAACAAGCCCTGGCTCTTGGATGTTGCCATACGAACAAGCCCTGGCTCTTAGACGTTGCGGTCAGGCTGCAGGTTTGGTTCCCCAGAGACCCGGATTGGAGGCTGGTTGGAGTGACTGCTCTCTACCTTTGGTGGGAAAACGCATGGGACTCATGAGTTGTAGCGCTATCCTATTGCGTGCAGAGAGAATTTGAAAGACAACCGTTTTTCGCGCCCCTCGGATTGAGCTCTGCGAATGGTGAGTTCCCAGACCCTACATCTTGATGTGTGCCTGGTTTATCAGGCTACTGTGTGGCACCTTTTCCCCCCAAACTGATGCTCTGAGGCCTGTGCAGAGCAACACATTCCCTACACACGAGTTACGAAAACGTTTCACCGCTAAAAACACCTCAGGACTCGTTCCCAAAGGGGTGGTCAGACAGGGTTTGTGACTCACAGAGACACATACTTTGTGGGTGATGGTCCATTTGTCAACAGCCTGTTGTCCCAACAATGACACACTGTGGTAGCTATGGCGCCACCTAGCCCAGAATATGCAGATGACAGCACGAAAGACACTGATGGACACACACAAGTCACAGACAGGTCACAGCACATGCCAGCTTTGGGTCACTGTAGTGGTAGTGGACACAATGTGCCACTGCAGGCAAACCTCTGCCCAAGGGACTAAATAACATAATATAATACTTCATGCAGTGGAGAGAGAGAGAGACAGAGAGAGACATAGAAAGACAGAGAGAGTGGAAGAGAGAAAGAGAAAGAGAAAGAATGAGTCAGATGCATAGTAAAAGAGAAAGAGAAAGAAAGGACGAAAAGTATGGAGGGAAAGAGAATTTGGCACAAGAAAAGTTTAAGTTAATGCCACTGCTAAAATAATTCTATTACCTGCCACTGTCATCACCAGAAGAGCTCACAGCTGTCCAGCCCAGAGGAGTCCTCCAGAGAGAGAAACGTATCCCATCATCCCCATTTAGTCCAGAGAGAGAGAGAGAAAGACCACAAAGTGAGACCACAGAGTGTGACCGACTAAACTGACTGTGAGTGTCAGTGGTGAAAACCCCCTCTATAATAACACGCCCCTATAATAACATGCCCCTATAATAACACGCCCCATCACGGGAGCCTATGACTACTACATGTAACCGTTATCAGCACACTTTCTCTTTCTCACTCTGCCTCTATCTCTCTTTCGGACACACACACATAAGGAACAGCAACATAAAATGAGTCCACGTGTGGAGCTGTGTGAGTTTGTACGCTCACGTAGATCAACAGCAGCAGGCTGTAGTGAGGGGACAGTCCCACAAAACCAACACATATCCACAACGTGTACCCACAATTGTATTTGTATTCCATTTTCATTGACCTATCTGTGACCTTTGGCTGAAATGACATAAGGATGTGAAAGAAAACATTGTGTAGAGGCATTAATAAATCTAGAAGCCAGAAGAGGCCTACTGTTGAGAATCCTTATTTCAACCCTCCTGGTGTGTAATGTTTATTTCAACCCTACTGGTGTGTAATGTTTATTTCAACCCTACTGGTGTGTAATGTTTATTTTAACCCTACTGGTGTGTAATGTTTATTTTAACCCTACTGGTGTGTATGTTTATGAATAAATAGGGCTTCACTTAAAAACTATAAAGGGTGTTTGTGTGTTGTACATGATGTATGTATACATTACATTTAGCAGACACTTTTTGTCCAAAGTGACTTACATATGTCAACTACATTACAAGGGATTACATTGTCCCTGGAGCAACCTGGGGTTAAGTGCCTTGCTCAGGGGCACAATGGTGGAGGCCGGGAATTGAGCCAACAACTTTCAGGCTACTGCACGCCAGCCCAGCTCCTTAACCACTATACCACCGCCGCATATGACAATTCTTGAATTTCCCCTTGGGGATCAATAAAGTATCTATCTATCTATCTATCTATCTATATATATATATATATATATGCCAAAACATACAAAGCACAGTCTTTGCTGGCTTCTTCTGATTGTTCAGTGACAAGCGAGGTTGACGCTGGTTCCTGGGTTTTGTGATCAACAAACCAACAAAGAGGACGTTTCATGGATATCAGATCTGCTCACAGTGTGAGAACCGAGAGTGGTAAAACCCAAGGTTCCGCATGTGGTTCTAAACACTGTTATCTGTTCCAAGAACCATGAAGATTCATGAAGACACACCCACACCCACACGCACACACACACACACAGACACACACACGGGTTAATGCCCCCCCCCCTTCCTCTTTCTTGTTCTCATTTGTGTTAAAATGAGTAAAGTTGACTTCATCAATCTTGCTTCACTTTCTGTCTAAAAATATCCTGGTGTGATATATTCACTCACTTCTGACTAGCACTTGATGTTTGAATCACTGTGTTGCAACTGTCTGATCTCATTCTGTCCCTCTGCCCTAGTCTCTGCTCTATTGGTCTCTACCCTGTCACTCTCACATGTTTGAGGATGGTGTTATTGTCCAGGGGTGTAGTGGTGAAATAAGAGGTGGGTAAACTATGAATTATGTGATCACGGTAAGGTGGACTGCGCCATGTGGTATGAGATTTTTTAAAAAGTCATTCAGAACATGTTTGATGATGATGGAGGCTATGTCCTATTCCTATAACAATACCAGTGGTATTAAATGGTTCCTAGAGTGTTCATGAGTGTACATATTGTGAATGCAGATAATACAGTGTTCTGTTTGAATGTTAGAAGTTGCAATTGGTGATAACTCGTTTGAGAGGTGAATTACCTCTAATAAGAAGTGGATAAAGTATCTTTACTTGTGTTAAGCCTCCACTACACCCCTGATTATTACCACAACAAATGAACTACAACTGTCCAAAGCATTGGTGGAAGAGACGGGACACAAGACAAAACAGAACATTCAACATAGTTTCTCTCTCTCTCTCTCAATTTAAAGTTGTTTTATTAGCATGATTGTAGGTACAGTGTTGCCAAAGCACAAAACAAAACAGCACAATAATGGTTACACTAACAATTATAGAGCATTGGCAACATTGAGACTGACTCTCTCTCTCTCTCTCCCCCCTTCATAACTTACTCTCTGTCTCTCTCTCTCTCTCTCTCTCTCTCTCTCTCTCACACACACACACACACACACACACACACTCACTCCCACCAAGACTCTATTATTAAATGTAATACACGCACACACAAACTGGATCTGAGTGGTTATCTGAAAAAAAAAACAGGATTTCCCACTTCTACTACTCTCGTATTTTATGAACTCCTCTTGTCCTTCCCTTTTGCAACGCCGGCTTGACATAGCCACACACACACACACACCAGCACACACACACACACACATGCACAGACACACACTGACACACAGACACACACACACTGACACACACACACACACTAGCCGGCTTCAGACCGTCGAGCCAAAGCCGAGCTAGCCAGACGGTGCCGGGGCTAATTGCTTTCACGCCTTCAGGTGCTGGTGCTAACTAGTGCCACTAGGGAGCTATATTGGTGCTACTGACCCCTGATTTCTGGCCCACCCCGAATGTTGGGCCACTTGGTGCTAGAGCGGGGCTAGGGGTGGTGTCAAAGTAAAGGCGGGGTCAACCCGTTGTTCTGTGTGAAGTCGAAAAACATGATAGAATGGAATGGCTATGAAAGCACAGCAGTATTTGCTAGTAGCCTACACCTAGTTTAGAGATAGCGGTTACATCCGTGTTGTGAAGATCAGGGACATGGAGTAAATTATATTGCTGAATAGCGCCTCCTAAAGGCCTAGCGGGGTATAGCAACGGAATGTTCAAAGATTTGAATATTCAAAGCTCCAAGGACATGGAGAGAAGTTAGTAACTGGTGGTGTTAGTTGAGAAGTATTGTCAGTTGCTGCTGTGTTTGAATGTATTGTGTGCGTCCATGTAAATGTAAGTACCACAGTTAATGTGTAAGGAAATACTAATGCAGAGTATTTGTTGTCTTTCAGTTATAATTTTAAGTTGTAGTTTGAATGTCATCCTGTGGGAAATATCTGTCATCAAGGAAGCTCTGTGCTAAAGACGCTAAGCTAAGCCAATGTTAGTTTGACCTTGATAGCATGCTAAAGCTACGCCCATGTGTCAATGTGGCTGCTAGCAGCTTAGCATAAATTATTCCTAATAGCTTAGCCTTAAAGTTAGGAGTAATATTGGACAAATGCTGATGATCATGTTTGTTATTTGGTAAGAAATAGTTGCTGATACTGTTACATTCTCACTTGTCATATTTTCCTGTAGTCCACATTAGCCTTGCTACTGCTTTGTTGGTAGCTAGTGTTAGCTGTTATTGATAGTGAGCTGCTAAATGCTAAGTGCTTAAAGCCACAGAGCTGTAATGTAAGAATAACTGGTTATGTATGTGTAACTGATTTAAGCCTTTCTGCTTGTTTGCAGAACCACACACACACACACACACACACGCACGCACGCACAGACACACACAGATGCCAATTGTATTCCACGCACATCTTTGAAAGAATAAAGAAGTGATTTGAAGATATATGGCCTGCATTCTGACCGGTGCTCACTCAGTGGTTGTAATACAGGAAAGCCAGCACTAATAGCCCACTCCAATACAATCCGTATTAAAGATATTTGTCTGTCAGTAGGCTAACTCTGTCCAGAGGTCGTCATGTAGCACAGTAGGCTAAAATTAAAAGTGAACTCATGAGTTAATTAACATAGACAGGCGTCACACTAAATTATTCCTGCCAGTGTGTTTTATGCTATTGATAGTGTGGAATAGCCAAGAACTATCGTAAAAGCTCCAATTTCAGCCCCTTTCGTTCAGAAATTCTAAAATAAAGATGTTTTTTAATAGTTCAAAATAACAGCCATAGGTGTGATTTGAACAAAGTCTGGTTTGGTTCTTAGCAGGAGCATCTACTGTCTTAAAAATCCTATTTTCTTTACTGTGCAGCTCAGAGTTTGGTGCTGGGCTGGTGGGTGGCCACTCACGCGGCACATCTTTGTGAAATCAAAATTCCACTGGAGCTCCAAGCGGATTGTACACACAGACTTACAATACTGTTTACAGCTCTTCGAGTCACGGAAAAATGTCATTTATGGTACATAGTTCATTTAGATACATGTATGTTGTGTGTGCTTGCGTTTCTTTAGGAATCTGCCGTCATGGTTTGTATAGAAATGAATAGGCTAAATAACATACACATAAAAGGACAGAAATAGGTGAATGACTTCGATGTGTATAGGAAAGGGATATGCGACTTTCTGCTTATCCTGTTTGAAAGTGGGTGGTATTGGTGACGTTTTCACAAGCAAGGGCGTGTCGAGGTGTAATGCTGAGGCTGGCCTGACAGTCTGAACACAAACGTCTCAGGGTCATGTAAGTATAAGTATACTCTTTTGATCCCGTGAGGGAAATTTGGTCTCTGCATTTATCCCAATCCATGAATTAGTGATACACACTCAGCACACAGTGAACACACAGTGAGGTGAAGCACACACTAATCCCGGCGCAGTGAGCTGCCTGCTAGGGTAGACTGAGTACAGTTGAGACACTTTTTGCCCACACAAAATCAAACAAAAAATAGATACTGAAAAGAAGTAATTTTCCACACAACATTCCACATGCAATTTCCTTAGCTTGTAGACTAAAATATTATCAATCAATAATACCCATAAGTAGTTTATATTTTCCACAATTAGCTCATTAACATAAGGTGCATTTTTTGTCTTGACTGTGTCTCAACTGTAGGCCTACCTTATAAAGTACAGTTGAGACACCTACCTGGTACAGTTGAGACACCCATCTTTAATGATGTTTAAAGGAATTATCCGGAGTAAAATGCACTTTAGATCAATTTACGGATGATTGGGAGTACATGTGTTGAGTTGACATCCAAATCATGACATTCGGATGTGTTTTGAGAAAGTTCGATTTTACCGTTTTTAGTCAAAACTCGTTAGCCTGGAAGTGACCGAGGCATGTCATTTCGCCGCTACAAAACGCTATTTTTATACCTCTTCTACAGTTCCAAACAACATTACACTTACGTGGTAGTGAGTAGAGGGTCCCTAAAGCCAAATCGAAGTATCAGTCCGTAGGAGTCGATTGCTGAGTGTGGAGTGACACGCTCTGAAAATTCACAATTTTGTCGCCGTTTTAAAAAAAAAACAAAAAACATAGTCCAGTCCATACAACTTCATTTCAATTCCGAAAGAAATACTGGACTATGTTTTTTTTTAAAACGGCGACGAAATTGTGAATTTCCAGAGCGTGTTACTCCACACTCATCAATCTACTCCTACGGACTTTCCCCTGAAGATGGCAGCAAAGATGGCAACATTTCCGGAAAGGTACTGGCTTGATGAAATTCATTCTGGACTCTCTATCCGACCACATAAAGACCTCGGGATACTTCGGTTTGGCTATAGGGACCCTCTACTCACTACCACGTAAGTGTAATGTTGTTTGGAACTGTAGAAGAGGTATAAAAATAGCGTTTTGTAGCAGCGAAATGACATGCCTCGGTCACTTCCAGGCTAATGAGTTTTGACTAAAAACGGTAAAATCGAACTTTCTCAAAACACATCCGAATGACATGATTTGGATGTCAACTCAACGTATGTACTCCCAATCATCCGTAAATTGATCTAAAGTGCATTTTACTCCGGATAATTCCTTTAACTAACCGTTAGTTGGAAAGTTGAATAAATAAAAACATAGCAATTGCAAAGTTTGTTTTTTGCTCGTGAAATAAACAGTACAATGGAATCAGAGGACAATATCCATCTTTTATACTTTCAAATACAGTGCGAAGGTTAGGATCAAAGCAGGAAGACCAGTTCCAAAAATTCCTATTCCAAAAAAAGATGGTAAGGCTAGTGTAGGCTGCTGAATGCTACATAGTATGACAAATGGCTAACTGGTAACGTTAGCACAGAAAACAATCAGCTATAGCCTACAGCTGCTGGCCTGTCACAAACGTAGACAGTTCATTTGGTGAAAGGAGGCTAAAACATTTTTGGATAGTTATGCGTTGCTATAATCATCCAAGTTATGCCTTAACTAAACAATTGTTAAATAATGTTCTTGTTGTTAATATGTTATTGTTACTAACTGTATCTTTGGATGGTAACATTGTTAATGAATGTTTCAGACCATGATGCATTCCTGTAATGACGTCTTCAGTAACATTTGCCTTTTAAGCTTACAACCTGTCTTTAAATTATAGCGATTTGGCTTTAAAAACAATAGCATGTTACAAATAACCACATTTAAGGTCTATTTTTTAATGGTAAATAGTTACATGGTTTTATAAAACAAGTGCCTATTTTTAGTGTTAAAGACTTTTCTGCAAATGTATTACATTGAGCAAAACCTCCAGACTTTTCATAATTTTGCACATCTGGAAAACAGTATTTCATAACTAGACCTACATATCTTCCCTGACTTCCCAGACCTAAATTTACATTTATTTGCATTTACATTTATTAATTTAGCACTATTATCCAAAGCGACTTATTGCACAACATTGCCAGTTAAAATGCTACATAGTACTGCTGCTATAAATGTGTCGGGGTAGGTGGCCTACATCTATTCACATATTGCTACTAACACCAATCAAGCGGACATTCCTTCCTCCGTTATTTTTTTAACCACCGGCCGCCACTGTAGTGTACATATGGTGGTTGCTATGCTTAATAATGCAGTTGCTATGGTGGTTGCTAAGGTAATCATGTTGTTTGCTAGGATGACATTGTATTGGTGGTTGCTAGGTTATTTATCTTATCTACCTGGCTGCTAATTAGGATGAGCTGGTTTACTAAATGGTTGGATGAAATACTTGGCAGGACTGGCAAACTGCCAAAAAAAAACTCACGGAAGAAGAACAGGCCAGTGAACCCTTCTTTTTCGGTGAGCTTTTTGTTTTTTACCACCACCATCTGCTGGACTGAGGTGTAATGGCAAGTGTACTCTTTAGCCTCATTCTGGCCGCCAGGTGAAAAAGGTGAATTATACATATTCTTTATTGGATAACTTTTTAACCGGGAGCCCTTCTTCAGATTCAATTTTAGTGAGGAAGCAACAACATACATATACTCTATATATACAGTACAGTATATACACTATATCAAACTCCCCACACAGGTTGTACGATTTCAACAGATCAGTATGATTTAGGTGTAGTCCAATCACCACATTTATATACATTTTCTATGCACAGAATGCAACCCCAAGCGCTTCACACAGAGACATCAGGACATAAACAAATTAACAAATAATCATTAAAAAAAACAAGATGCTGGAGAGCGGCACTAGACAGCCCCTAACCTAGGACAGACATCAAGACATGAACTATCAAATTAACAAATAATAAAAAGTTAAAAAGTTTGGAAATGTAATTACTTACATTATGATTACAAGTTACCCTATATAAATGTAATAGTGGTGTAACTATTTCAGTTAGCCTACTTCATCAAAGTAATGTAACTTATTACATTTAATTACTTTTTGATTGCTTTTCTAAATTTCTACTGAAAGTTTTCTGTTAACCTTTTTCAAACGTTAAAACCTGGCCGTGTTAACAATTAACACTTTGAATGCCGCGCTGTTTTCGGAAGCTTTGGCCCAGAGTGCCAGCAATCCAGATCATTGGTGAGACTTTAAGCTTTCAGTGGGTACAAATAATTTATTTCTACATGCCTCTGTTCCTGAGAAATCCCAAGCTAAACAGTGGCTAGATTTCATCAAAATCCCAGAAATTCCGGGAAGTGACCTAGCGAGACCGGGGTATACTTGCAATATTGCGGGGTTTTTGGCACTCAACGCATGGGAACAAAAAACGCAATGTTGCGTTTTTGGCACTCAAAGTGTTAAGCAGTACTGTTACAGCCATCCAGGCTAGATGCAACACAAATTGACAAAGGGGCTCGAGTCTAGGGGTATTTATTAACAAAAATATTAATACATAATTAGGAAATTTAAGGACAACTAGAAAATAAACAATGCAGAAAAACAACGACACGGCCTAGTGAGCGTGGAGGCCACCCGGTCTTGGCAAAAGGCCAACGCAAATGGCAAAAGGCATCAATCAGACCGCCAGGCACAGGTATAAAGGGAGAAGCTCCACCCCCTCACACAGGTCACACCTGAAACTAATAAGCAAACAGAACACAGGCAGGGCAGCCAAAAAGGACATGATTGAAACTACGCCACCTATTGGTAGAAGAGGGATGTAACAAGTACTCTGACTGTCAAACTTTTAAATCCTTCATTACATTAAATAAGATTAATTATTATAATTGTACGTACTGTATGGCTGCTTTTAAATCAACCTTTTGCCTTTACATCCTACAGCAATCAATGCCCTCGAAAAAAATATGCACAGCCCCAAATATGAAATCTTGAATATTGAATAAGTAGCTGTCCTAGTCTTGTAGGATTCTGGGTTACTTTAAGTGTGTGCGTGTGTGCATTCGTGTTATCTCTGCCAGGCAATAAACAAACTTGAAATAGAACAATAATGTAACCCCAGTGTAATCATGAACATTTCCCCAGTAACTGTAATGGGTTACAGTTACATTTATTTTGTAATTAAATTACATAATTCCGTTACATGTAACTCATTATTCCCCAAAACTGCACATATAATTTCAAATGCATTGATAATTTAAGGAAAGACATCTATACATTGATTTGCACCCAATAGGTCTACAGTAAAATGTTATGACAATATTTATGAACACACACACACACATACAAGTGCTCCCTTATGCTCACGCCTATTTGAAGTATTTCTTATAGATTACTACACCCAAAATAACTAGGACCACCACCACCAATACCACACCGATTATGATTCCCACTGGGTTGCCTGAGAGAGAGAGAGAGAGGAGAGAGAGAGAGAGAGACCAATGGAATGATTACGAAGGTTGCAAAAAAACACTGCAGGTATGAAACAAATGAAAAGGAGGTTTCTACAACTCACCTTTCTTCTCGACTTTCACGTCCATCTTTGCGGACACTTGTCCTTGATTGTTCCTGATGATGCACTCATAAACGCCCTCGTTGTCCACAGTGACAGAGTCGATCAGGAACGTATTGTTGTTGTTACCTGCTAACATCAAACCGTTGTGCTTCCACTGGAGGGAGGGGCTGGGGTTCGCATCAGCCGTGCAGCTCAACTCCAGTTTGTCACCGACGCCGACGGTCGTGTTCCCAGTGCTGTTCAACACTCGGGGTTTATCTGCCAGAGGACGGGGGACACAGAACAAGAATGACCAAATTAGCATGAGGATATTGTGAGGAGAACAAATCGATTATCAGATGACCTGCTGTAAACTTCTGTGCAACAACAACAACAACAAAAATATTCTTTAGATTTTGACTTATTTTAAGCCAAATAATCTTACAAGAAAGCTTAAAGTAAGTAGCTTTATACTAAACACAATGCGATTATAAGATAATAAGATTATAACACTTGGTAAGATATCATTTTTTGCACTGTAAAGGGGGAGCTACAAAGTGTAATTTATATTAAAAAAAAACTATATTCGTGGCTAGTTGGGGCAGCCGTGTCCTACTGGTTAGCGCTTCGGACTTGTAACCGAAGGGTTGCCGGTTTGAACCCCGACCAGTAGGCACGGCTGAAGTGCCCTTGAGCAAGGCACCTAACCCCTCACTGCTCCCCGAGCGCCGCTGTTGTTGCAGGCAGCTCACTGCGCTGGGATTAGTGTGTGCTTCACCTCACTGTGTGCTGAGTGTGTTTCACTAATTCACGGATTGGAATAAATGCATAGACCAAATTACCCTCACGGGATCAAAAGAGTATATATACTTTACTTATAGTTACTTCTTGACTAGCATTCATCTACTGGCTATTCCCAAAGGCTCTTTTTAAACATGTGCTCTTTTCAGTACAGTGCTAACGAACAATGCTCGTTAATACTTCCTGCAGGTTTCTGGACCAGTCAGATATCAAAGCTTTTACAGCAAAGATAGTCACATTTCCTTTCACAGCTATCAGCTACATGTGGATACTACTAGTGCTGCTAACAGTAGTGGATTTATTCTTATTCTTAGTGGTATTAAACAATTAGATATCAGAAAACCTCTATGGCCATAATACCATATGTGAGAAACATTAGCTTAGTATTTGACTTCAGTTTAGAAGGACTTACATCAGACATTTCTGATCAAAGACATGCCAAATTGCAGAAGCATTTTCAGTACAACCAGTGTAAAGATTCTAAATGATAACATTATCCGACATACACAATACTTCCAGTAGGACACTATTCGATCTGGTGTCAGGAATGGGCTCAGCTGTGTCCAGATCCAGATGAGCAGCACAGCTGTAGGAGGCTTTGTTGTCCTCTGTGGAAGCTGTGATACTCAGATTAGTTCTCACAGTGACGTCCTGAGACCGATCGCCCTCAATTCTGAACTGAGAGTAGCCTGAGCGTTTCAGCTCAGTGTCCCCTCTGAACCAGATGACAGTGAGGTTGTTAACTGGAGCCACACTCTGAACCTCACACTCCAGCAAGTACTCGTGTCCCTCCAGCAGTGGACCAGCTTCACCTAAAACAAGGGCTACATTCTCTGGAATTTCTGTAGAGAAACACACAGACACACAGAGAGAGAGAGAGAGAGAGAGAGAGAGAGAGAGAGAGAGACATCAAATCAGATGAACTTCAGTTTTGTATTTGTTAACCTTAAAAAATGATGGACAGTATTTTGTATTTGACAGTATATAAGTTTCCATGAGATGTTACGAGTTTGTCTATTCTGAGGCAGTAAAACGATGAAACAGTCAGTGTCCATAAAATGATAAAGAAAATGTGTACAATATCAATACCATAAACAGAATAAAAGATAACACAGATTCTTTAATTTGATTCTTTAATTTGATTCTACTTTGAATATGTGCTATTCGAGCATCATCCTGGACTCACGGTAATAACAGGAAACAACAGATTCACTTACTATAAATGGTGATGGGAAGACGAGTCGTACATTGCTCATCAGAGTTGGCGAAGCATGTTATGCCACCCTTCAGTGACCAGTCGGTTACATTGTCCACACTCCACACCAGCTGCGTTGCGTTCTCTTTGGTTGTAGCTCCCACTGTTGCCTCCCAGCCTATGAGATCTGCATTGTACTCAGTGCGGCAGGTTGCTGTGGCTGGACCTCCGTACTTCACCACCAGAGCAGGAGGGTCGATGACTGGCTCCTTCCCTCTGCAGTTCTGACCTGGTCCCCAGAACACCCAGGAAAACAGCAAGCAGTTAGTGTGGTGCAGCTCAGTCTGACAGAACCACATAGTTCTAGAAGTTCAGGGACAATCTCTGAAGGTTCCTTTTGTTCTACTCTCACATACCATCTCACTGTCATGTGAATATCAAACTTGATCAGACTTTGATATGGATGTCTCAACACAAGCTCTGCCATGCAAGGCAAGTGTATTTATATTGCACATTTCATACACAGAGGCAATTAAATGTGACATAATGAATGGTGCATAATAAAAAATGAAAACAGAAAAAGACAAATAAAAATAGTTTTCAAAAGTACATAATTAACTCATTGAATGCCAAGCTGTTTTCGGAAGTGCCAGCAATCTAGACCATTGTTGATGATTTTTGTACAGCCACAGCATATTCTGTGTTTTAGCTATGAACACATACAATGGCTCGTTTAAAAGGTGAGACTTTAAGCTCTCAGTGGGTGCAAACCGTGTATTTCTACACGCCTCTGTTCCTGAGAAATCCCAAGCTAAACAGTGGCTAGTTTTCATCAAAATCGCTGTTTTTTTTGCCTGTAAACTTTCCTGTAAACTTTCCGGGAAGTGATCAGCGAGACCTGGCGAGACTGCCACCTAGTGATAGACCCACGAAAAGTGGCCTGGTTTTGACCTGACGTGCATGTGTAACCTGCGTTGTGTTGAACCTGCGCGATTCAGCCCTGCACACGCCCGGACTCGAACCCGCGAACAGCAGCACCTCGAATCGGGAGGCGAGCGCGCTAACAATTGAGCCAATAGCCCAGGC
Organism: Alosa pseudoharengus; assembly: GCF_046254945.1. NCBI lineage: Eukaryota > Metazoa > Chordata > Actinopteri > Clupeiformes > Clupeidae > Alosa > Alosa pseudoharengus. The sequence continues at coordinate 37,573,671 of NW_027468564.1, read as the reverse complement.
TACTGGCTCGCATGCCAGCAGCACTCTTGAGACGTCGGGGAGTGAGGTTTACCAACGTTCCACAAGCACAGCTAAGCTAGCTGGCATCCGTTACACTCACCCCCCTAAACCTCACTCCCGATCCGGGTCACAGCACCAATGTAACCTGCGTTGTGTTGAACCTGCGCGATTCAGCCCTGCACACGCCCGGACTCGAACCCGCGAACAGCAGCACCTCGGATCGGGAGGCGAGCGCGCTAACAATTGAGCCAATAGCCCAGGCTACTGGCTCGCATGCCAGCAGCACTCTTGAGGCATCGGGGAGTGAGGTTTAGCAACGTTCCACAAGCACAGCTAAGCTAGCTGGCATCTGTTACACATGCGTCACTGATTCGACCCAAAACAGCAACCGAGTTATGATAAAATGTAATATTACGTTTTTGGCACTGAACGCATGGGAAGGAAAAACGTAACATTACGTTTTTGGCACTCAATGAGTTAATGGACATAAAGCACAGCGTGCATCTTATTAATTGCACTTGATCAGTTAGCAGAAAGCATCTGAGAACAGTTTGGAGTGATTTGATTTGAGCCTGGCAACAGTTGGAGCATTTTGTCTTTCGGAAGCTGGTTCTGAAGCTGAACCGCATAACAACTCAGATCTGCTGTTTCTCTCACTTCTCCTCTTCGATCGCTTTTGGACAGTGTCCCTGTTTTTAGCCAGTTTTCCATGCTTCTACCTAGCCTATATTTCCACGAAACTAACGTGCCAGATATTCTGTGCTGCCCGCAGGAAATCACGTGTATTGTGGGTAGCTTATTTTTTAATGAAAACATAGCCTACTATAGAGTTTACAAATTATTTCCTTTAATTTCACGTTTCCATATCATTATAACCCGATTCGAAATTATTTATTATTTATGAATGAATTAGATTATTAATCGATTAAACATTTCCGACAACACCTTTCTGACATTGCCCTTCTCGCGTACCACCGGTGGTATGCGTACCACAGTTTGACAGCACAGCAGGTTTCAGCAACAAATATTTCTCCTGTGATCTGACAGGTGAGGCCTAGAACCAGAGGGGCGCAAGTGACATTTCACCTTTGCAGGAGGGCCAAAGCAACACCAATTGGTTCAGTGTGTTCAGTCCATTGTTTTTCCACTAATACGTAATAAATAAATAAATAAAGATCTGATGAAGAGCTTTCATTTGATGTACATAGTGTATCTCAATTCCACCAAAGTGCTTTGTAGTTGTTTTTTTTACAAAGGCCTGTAAAAGCCCATTGACCACTGCCCATTGCAGTAATCAACAACGTTAGGGTTGCCAACTTTACACTTCAGTACACCGGCTTACACTCTAGTTAGTAGACAGGGGAGCGGGGGTGGTATTGATATGGGCTATGTGTGTGTGTGTGTGTGTGTGTGTGTGTGTATTGCAAGATGTATTTAAGAACAATGAGTGCTTGTTTTACTAAATAGTGCATCATTTTACAAAATTGTGGTCCAGTTTACAAAAATGTGTGAAATGAACGCACTGAAATGAGTGCATTATTTACTAAAATGAGCGCATAATATACTACACTCTCTGCACAATCTAGTAAAATGAGATCTTAATTGAGTAAAACGAGTGCACAATTTGATCAAATGAGCACACATTCTTACGATACAAAAAAACCATCTTGCAATAACGCCTCCAGGGCTCCGTATTGAATTAATGTAGCCTATAGCCTACTCATTTTCTATCCGGTGCAGAACAAGAATCATTTTGTTGCAAAAACACTTAATAAAGACATAACCGTTTGTAGCCTATCTTCTACTCAAACCAAGCAACTCTGAAATGTATAAAACTGAACTGGCAGATAAACATATCTTGTGAACATCACAAGCAGCTCCAGAAGCACAGCTCTGAATTTGGTGAAGCCTTATATTATCTCTGACTTTTTTGACTCAGCAGCATGTAGGCTAGCCTTGTTTATCTTGCACAGGTGCACGGTAACACTCTGAACAAGACATGTCATCCTACGCTACTATCAGCGTAGTCTAGAGGCAACCCTAGAGGAACACGCCTGGGATTCAGGGGAAAATAGGGCGGGGGGAATGTCTCTGATTTCAAACAAATAATTTTTCAATAGCCAATCGCGGAGGTGGCAGACCTTGTGAGTATGCACATGTACTAAGTGTTTCATGAAAATACCGCAGACAGCGGACTAACAACCAAAAAAATGGCGTTTAGTATGCCTTTGTAGCCATCTCTGGCTAGCCTTTGCTAAGGCAAATGAGACATAACTTCTGCAGAGGTGTAAAGCAAATGTTGTTACGAACTTCAATTTCTTCAAAAATCGACTCTAAACATGCTTCAATTATGTTTATATCGGCAGCCATTTTGCACTGGTTTCAGAAGGAACTTTTCCCCATGAACCCAACGGAAGTGAGCTCAGTGGGCGATTCTGAAAGTAGCTGTTTTCCGGTTGTGAAGGTTTTGGCCCAGAAGTGCGTTCAGCATGATGCAAGCTTCTGTGGTTCTCACTGGACTGCTGTCAGTGACTCAAATGAAAAGTGCATTCTCTTTTGGGATAGGGATGACAGACCGAGAGGGATAAATGACAGCAGCAAGGTTTCCCTTTATCTCATACGAATCGTGCATTCTTCGTTCATAGTCTAACTTATACTGATCTGTCATGGATTTGCGCGAGTTGATTCTTAATAATACAGAACAAAATGTGTTTCGTATGAGTTCAATACGGAACACATCTTTTTCCTTTCAAATACGGGACTATTCAGTATTTTACAGAACGGTTGGCAACCCTAAACCATCCTTGTTATCTTAGTCTTTTTTAATCAGTAACCATTTTCTCGTCTGCATTTAGTGACCTAAACTTACTTACCCCTCAGCTTGGTTTAACACAAACAGTTTGATGTTGTGTTCCAGCCTATACTTACATTCATCAAATAAATCGCCTGACTACAACACCTTTTGGGCACATGAAACCTTTCTTTAGAAGAATTAGACCACTTAGAATAAGGTAAACCACGCAGAACGGCATTGTGTGTTTTAATTTCAATTTCTGTTCTCTCGGAACAGAGCTGTTGACCATTCTCTGAAAAACATATTGGCATTGTTAAGAGGTATTGATAATGCTGGAGGCGTACAATTACGATGGATTGAAAAATTGATTCTCAATTCTCGATCCCCACCCCTAACATCTAATGTCTTAACACCTTTTACACATGTTCTGTTACACAGTGTGACTTTCAAGAAGGGAAATTCCCAAGTTCGCTTAATGCTGCAACGACTCAAACGGAAGTGTTGAAACAGAACTTGTAGAAGTGTTAATTACTTGTTCATAGGCCCATTCATTTTAGGAACTTACTTTTGACTGTTTCATGGAAGATGTAGGTCTGTTTTTTTAAAAAGTTAATCAATTTAGCCTTTTGGAATTAGGCCTACCACCATAGCAGTCCAGTGAGAACCACAGCATGTGCACACGTACACCAGCACGCTTGCGTGGAGTCAGATAGAGCCATAATCGTCTGTAATACATTGTATTCATGTAAAATGGAGTGTTCTTACCTGATACATGGATATCAAAAAGACACAGAAGGGAGATCCAGAGCAGTATCCCCCGGAGGGGGAAGATCCATTCCATGCGTGTGTGCGGGCGTTGAGAGCTGGCTGGGTTGCTTGTGCTTGTAAGTCTGGTAAAAAAAAAAAAAAACAGGAAATTGTCACAAGATTAGCCCGGCCCTCTTCCTGTGTGTGTGTGTGCGTTATCTGTATTTTTGAAGCTGTACTCTGTGATGCTGTAGGTTTGGTTTTGGCTATCATTTTATTTATTGCCTTGGCCAAGAGCTTTGTTTTTCCTTTTCCATTTGCCTGCTTCTACACTCCGCCCGTTTCTCAGGCCTCCCTGTCAGGTTGTTATAGTTTGTTCCTTTTTTAAGGCTGTTCTTGTCGCCGTTTTAGGAGCCTGGGCTGTCTACAGACACTACATTTTTTTACAGTGTATTCAGGGGACAAGCAGCTAGCGGATTGTGAGGAGATGTTTGCTGTATGTGACAAAAAAATTTTTAGCTTTGAAGCCGCATAACATCGCTTAGATCGCCAAATTAACTAAGTTTTTGCATTCTGCAGAAATTTTTGCATTCTGCAGTAACTTTGCAGCAGCTTTAGTCTAATCTTAATAAGCTAGAGTATTCATGTTTGGCTTCATAGTGAATAGAGGACAATACATGTCTTTAATTGTGGTGTAATGAAAGATACAGAGACCTTTTGGATAAGTATCTTTGAAAACGCTCAGCAAAACTTAGGAGGAAATTAACAAGTATGAATTGAACACTGCTAGACTCTCACATACAATGCTGATCCAATCTGTTCCAATGTTCACAACATCACAAAAAAATCAGTAACACATCACAATCCTTGCAATTGGGTGGAATATGGTGTGCCACCAAACAAAGCATATTGTTCAGGAGAGGGTGCTCGATAAAGTTGAAGTAGGCTGTGGAGGCTGCTGTTACCCCCTCTTCAACTTCTACACAACTTCAGTTCCTCTACACATAGCCATAGGACCTTACTTGATCTACAGGGCGTCCTCATATCTTATATTCAACAGCAGTGGCATACTCACCAATGGCAGCAGGGGTAAGACGTCTGTTGGAAGCAATGAAACGCAAACACAAACCTCAGAATTTGAATTTCCCAACCAAAATTAACAGGCCTCAGGTAGATTGTGTAAAATACTTTGTCTAAGGTACATGTTTGCAGCTACGTCAATCTGCTCACCTGTCATAAATCTGCAATGACAGGTGCAGCAATGACAGCTGCAATTATTGCAAGTTCCATGGAGTGTCTATCCGAAACTCCTCCACATTCCTTTGTTCACCTCATCTTCATGAACGCTCCGAATATGCGCTTGAGACGGATGTCATATGCAATATAAGGGATAATGTATAGAACGCTGGTCATTATCGGGAAATAGGTCCTGACAGGGCGAACCGGACACCGACGCACAGCGGAGGAGTTTTGTTCCGGCCTGAAGGGACCTATTTCCCGATAATGACCGGCGTTCTATACATTATCCTGCTTATTACACGGCTACCTGCCAAAACGAAACAATAAACTTCCCACGATATGACTCTTTAGCCTACATAGGCTATAGCCTATATTACCGTTTCATGTGGCTTTCGCTGAGAAACAAATAGTTCGCAACAACACACGCTGAACACATTCAAACATTCTTTAGAGCAGCTGATCAACCGTCTGCTTTCACTTTTAAATGAAGTTCCAGTCCTTGTGTAGTGATATGAAAGACGTGAATTAGAAGCACAAAACCCATTTTCCTTGACAGAGATCTGTTATATTTAGCAACTGTTTGTTATTAAGAATTAGCAGACCGAACATTGGGAAGGCCCATTCAAGTGAAAGGAGCATTCTGCAGCATTATGAAGAGCCGTGCCATAAAGAACAATAGCATTACACAAAATACCACAGCAATAAAATAGCACAAACACCAACCAATATGACTTTACTACAAACATAAAAACATTCTACATAGGTAATTTTAGTAATGCAAGTATGTGTTGCTTAACATTAATAAGACATATCACCAGTAGAGCTACTATAAAAAGTACACAAAACCTACATAGCCATTACATCCTTCAGGAAAGGTACTTCATTGTTAGCACTTATTCCATATTTTGCATTGGAGGGACACCTGTGAGAAGGATAAACATTAGATTTTATGAATGTAAGCTGTATACAAACAGACTGCTTTTGACAAGTTAGGTTTCACTGTTACATGTTATAGCGACAATGAATGGATGAACATAATGTAGGCAACTCAACAAATTAATTTTCACATAAACATACAGATACTGACCTTAATAATCCAGCCTTTCTGGGGACATTTAATTAGCACATATGGCTAAAAGTGCTAGGCTATGCTAGTTGGCTAAATAATAGCTAGTTGGGTTCTACAAACTTAAAAATTGCACAGAAAGAAATAGGTAATTAGCACACAAGAGTCCTCATTCATAATCTCTATTATTCATGCATTATTGAAGGAATGTTAACACCATTTTGAAATATCAGAATTCATAGTTAACATTGGGAGCTAGCTTCTAGGTTGCTAGCAACAGCTAATGTTAACCTTTTAGCTAGCATTAGTCATTTGGCTCAGTTAACATTAGGCTATTTACCACCCAAATGTCCTTACATTTCCTTCCAATCAGCCTCTCCTTGTCCTGCTCTCTCTCTCACACACACTCTCACACACACACACACACACACACACACACACAATGAAGACACCCCTCCATAGCCTAGACTTGAATCAGAACAATCCAAGATTATTGCAGCACAGAATGATACTTCAGCTTGGTGTTCACTAAAGGTTATAGCATTATCAACACATAGGCTACCTTACGCATGGCGTTTTTATCTCTTCCTTTGCCAGAGTAGCTACCCTGATTCCTCTGTGTCATTTAGCCTGTCATCAGTAGTGAGCAGTGGATGCCGCCAAAGTCCTTTTAGGCAAGTCCCTCCACTCGGCGGCCATATACCAACGTTTTATGGGCACTCATCGGGCACAGTCTTTGGCTCGAACTGCGCGTGCGCAAGGCTTCACGACACCAATCTTGCTCCAGCGGCGAGATCACAACACATGATTGGCACGATGTCTTCACAACACACCATATGATTGGCTCAATGTATTCACATCACACCACATGATTGGCTCAATGTATTCACATGTCGACGTTTTGCCGAGGAAGGGGTGGGATATGTGTAGACAACGGCCATATTGGCGTGACAAACTAGCCCCATGCATTTCTATGGAGTATTTCTTGAGTGCTGTGTCTCCACTAGTGATGGCGAACTGAAGCTTTCTGAACCAGTGAAGCTTCCAATCCAATTGTATCGAAAAAAGGTTCAGTACTCGAAGCTTCAGAACTCTATGAGGACCTCTGCTGGTGAAAGTTAAGGATAGCATTGTGTCACGAAGTGTTTCAGACATTAGCCATGAATGTCTTTGAGTCGAAGATGAATAAATGTTGAGCATGAATTAATGGATAAATAAATAATGTAATAAATAGGCCTAACTAAGCCTATTTTGTACCCTGCATAAATACAAATGTAATTGCCTTCTCTACAAAAACAATAAAGGTAGTATTTTGGCTGTGAACATTTCTTGTATTTGTAAACAAAATACATCAATTTAGAAGGGAGATGAATAAAGAATGGGCATGCACATAAATTTTTGTGATTACGTTGAGTACATAGACTATGATAGAGTACGTAGACCAATTGTAAACTGGGTTGTGTTGTAACTGTGCGATTCAGTCCTGCACACGCCTGGACTCGAACACGCGAAACAGACGCACCTTAAAACGGGAGTCGAGCGTGCTGATAATTGAGCTAAAAGCCCAGCATATAAGCTTTCGTGTCAGCAGCATTATTGACTCTGTTGACTCTCCTTCTTCAACAACCCACAACGGCGCCCCCCGTGTCGCGCAACTTTAATGCTTTGAATTACATTTCGAAGCAGTCACGTGGGTGTGTGTGAAACGAAGCTTCGGACGTCACTGATCACGTGATTATCACAAAACGAATCAAGCTCCGATACAAAGCTTCACTCCAAATTGGTTCATATCTTCGATACACGCTTCGAAGCAGGGGGTTCACGGGTAACATCACTAGTCTCCACATTGGAAAGTCTCTGATGCCGCACAGGCTTTATCTCGCCACCTGGTGGGAGGCGGAACCATCAGCCACTCGGTATGTACACTGCAGAAGCGGCTGGTGGTATTTTTTTTGTGTCTTTGGATTGACGTGTGGATTTTCCAGACCCTCTCTCCTCTGATAGCCCCTCTCGCTCCGGTAAGCTCCCACGCCTCTATTTTGCTTAGTGGGCCACTCGAGCCATACGGCGTGGTGCGCAGCCAAAAGGTCAATGTGTGTGGGAAATGAATGTGATTTATTGTACTGTCTATATTATGTGTGCTTGCCCATATCCACCTGGGTTGTTGTGTGCTTACTGTTTACCGTATATTAATTATTGGATGTAATGAAATATTCCTCCTCCTTTTACTCCTGAAATATTGCTATTTTTGGACTCACTCACGCATGCCACATTCATAATAGTTATTCATGTCATTTCTTAAGCAAAACAGATGTTTCCTAATTTGTAACCTCTGCTGTGTGTGTGTGTGTGTGTGTGTGTGTGTATGTGTGTGTGTGTGTGTGTTTTCCCATGTGTGTGTGTGTATGTGTGTGTGTATGTGTGCGTGTGTGTGTTTTCCCATGTGTGTGTGTGTGTGTGTGTATGTGTGTGTTTTCCCATGTGTGTGTGTGTGTGTGTGTGTGTGTTTTCCCATGTGCTCCTAATCGCAGCACTCACCTGTTGTGCTCGACTTCCTGCCATTCTTAGTTCCCAGCCCTTTTCTCTCCCCCGTTCCTCAGTCAGGAGGATTCTTTTAGTTCACACCCTAGCTACTTCTCACTTAGGCCCGTCTGTAAGCTTGTTATCATTTGCTTCCGTTTCATGGCAGCCAGATTTCATTGTTTGTGTTTGTGGTTTTCACCTCTGTTGTTTTTTGTTTGTTTGTTTGCTTTACTTTGTATTTTGCCTCATGGATTTCAGATCTTCTGCTTGGTTTTTTTTTTCAGTTTGGGGTATTTCCACCTGTTTCTGTGTCTGCTTTCTGGACTGTGTGACTGCCTCTGGCCTCTGGCCACAACAATATCTAACAATTTTAAGAATGTTTGCCTTGGTGTGCTCTGATAAAACATAAGACAACGTCAAAAACCATGATTTGCATTTACATGTAGTAATTTAAATGATGCTAAGGATGTTAAGATCAGGACGAGCACTGCAACAACAACTATGCCGATTATGGCTCCCATCTGTGATATGACCCACAGAAACTAAACAAGTAGGTCTACGCTATACAGAGTGACTTGGACCAGAAAAAAACATCATCTCTACATATTTACAAAACTCTTATTTTATTTACATTGCTAAAGGTAAAAAAGACATTGGCATATCTCTGTTGGGATCCTTTCCATATTGCCAAACATTTGTAATAACATTTTGAGTAGTCAGTGGTGAAATTCAGCAGGTTTACACTACCACGACAAGACGTGTAAGTGAATTCATGAAGACGCAACAAGCTTTAGCTAAGATCTGTTCCTGTTTCATACTGTCGCCATCTTATTTTCTGCTCCTACGTTAGTTTTTGTTCTGCTTTATGTTATTCTACATGGGTGTTATTGACATGGGACAGTCAACAGTGTAATGTGTGAATGATTGGTATCTGTTCTTCAATTATTGGAAGAAAATGCATAAATCTGCAATTAGCCCAAATTGATTGTCAAATTGATTTTTAGCAAAAATAAATACATTTTAAAAATCTGGCCCACAGGTCTCATTCCCAACAAATCTGACCACCTAATATGAGCCCGACACCCACAGGCCTCTACTCAAATGGGGAACAAAGTGCGCAGTCTGTCAACAGGCAAAGTCTACATGAGTTCTCATTATAGTGCAGCGTGTGGGAACACAAAGTCTCCTACATGAGTTCTCATTATAGTGCAGCGTGTGGGAACACAAAGTCTCCTACATGAGTTCTCATTATAGTGCAGCGTGTGGGAACACAAAGTCTCCTACATGAGTTCTCATTATAGTGCAGCATGTGGGAACATTGAGCTGACCCCCAGTGTTTGCTCTTAATGTTTTTCCAGTGGCATTAAATTTGCAAATTGTTTTTGCTTAGTTATAAAAAATAATTACAAAACTATAAAACAAATAATAATAATAATAATAATAATAATAATAATAATAATAATAATGGTTTAGTTATTAAATTAGCTTTAGTGAGACTTAAAGGAACTGTATGTAAAAAATGTAATTCAATTAATCATAAAATGGCCCTGATTTGTCACTAGACATTAGAAAAACATGCTAATTTCAAATATTTATATCACTGACAACAGTAGTCCGGCCAGGATATCGTCATTTAAAAAAGTGAAGTTGCAGCCCTCAACTGATGTTGATGTTTACATATTTGTGTTTTAGCCTGATCCGCCACCCTCCACCTATCTAGTAATCACAAAGTCAGTATGTTTCGGCATCTGGGTTGCCAGCTCTGCTCTAGTTACCACATCTGCGGTGTACACCGCTCTAAAGTATTTTGAAAGTGATTGTAGTACCAGTTTTGGCCAAAATCCTACATACGGTTCCTTTAAGACTTTGTACTTTGCCCATCATTCAAAGCCTAGTCTACAGGCTGTCCTCCTCCTGGTGATTTCATTCCTCATGGATGTGCTCTCTCTTCAGTGGGGCTTATCTCTATTACTGAGTCTCGTCCCGATCAGAATCGCTGCTGCCAGGATCACGACCAGCACTGAAACAACCACCACACCTATTATGATTCCCGTCGGATTGCCTTGGAAATAGCAGTAGAGAGAAAGGGAGAGAGAGAGAGGATACAACATGTCATGTGACTGTAGTCAACAGCATTTATACTTGCTGTTCAGCATAGAATGGAGTAATGGCATATTACACACATTTTAGAGATGAACCTTTATTCAGTGCATCAAGCAGCAAAACCCCACCCGCTTTGAGAGGCTCAACTCATCATATAACACAACTAGATATCTAGCAGGTTAAATATCACAGTAATTTATGATAAGGAGTTCAAAAAGCTAGCTAATGAGATCGCAAGATTTGTGACTATAATTTTAAATACAGGATCTCACCAGTACTTCTGATTTTAAATCTATATTTTACTTCTGACAGATCTCCCAACAAAAGAAGGTTAAGCCAATGACAGGAGTGGGAGTGTGGTTGGTAAAGGCTGTAATTCGGCCGTAAGTATGTATAAAAAAAAATTTGTTTGGATCTAACTGTTGTATAATCTCACTTAATTGACATTAACAATAGACAACATTGGCAAAAGACATTAAAATGTTATAATTGTATTTCATGTGATAAAGGATTTTATCCTTTGGTTAACAGTTGTAACCAGGGGCGATTCTATCTGACCTTTGCGGGGGCTCAGCCTCCAGGAAGCAGCCGACATCTGCTCTTGACAAGGAATTATGAGGCTACCAAATTTAATCCAGTTTTTTTAATTTCTTAGAAAAGGCTAAGATTTTTCGTAAAAGCAACAAGAATCTTTGATCCAACCATAATCTTTACAAGTTCCACTGACATACAATCCCCCACTATTTAACTGGATGATTGGCCTATTAACGGATAAAAGACCATCTTGAACTTTAGGCTATTTTGGACTATTTCTAAAAGCCTATGCGGTCAAAAAACGGGATTTAATATGCATTGAGACATGAACCACCTTCCACCATGCCATGGACAGTATTGTATCATATTTACACAGTACTGAAACACATTGGTTTTCAATGTAAACTACACATGGTAAATATGGAAAATGGATGGTAAAAAAATGTAAGACATCCATGAAATGACTAAATGTACTTTCTTTTTATAGGTAGGCTAATAAATGCCCTTTTCTCACCTGCTTTTTCCAGGTCTTGCCCCCGCTGTGTGTGCTCTCTCTCTCCATCCTGCTCTTGCCCTCTCTCCATCCCGTGCTCTGGGGACAATGTAATCCCTTGTAATATAGTTGGCATGTAGTTTAGTCACCTTGGACAACAGTGTCTGCTAAATGTAAATGTAATGTTCACCTGTTTGTCTAGCACTATATGATTGCCACGATGCTTCACCAACCGGACTAGAGACTAGGCAGCTTATTTAACTTACTGATAGACTTTCTAACTTGGCATAAGATATAGCTTCACAGTGACATTTCATATCTTGCCGCTGGGCAACAAGTTAACTCTTTGCCATTGAAATAGCTAGCCCTAGCTCCTAGCGCCCTAGCTTGTCATGCTACGCATCACCCTATTCTGCGAACTTAAACATAAAGCAATTCAAGAAGAGGCATTGAATAAAATCATCTTGTGGTCAACTGCCATTTAATAGACATCTGACAGATTATGTCAAGGTCCTAAAATGAAGCATTACCTGCTCATTAGTGTTAAAACACACTGGATTTCGTATGGTTCTACAGCTGCAAGCAGGTTATCTGCCTCTATGAACCACGTTTGATGCGCTCGGGATGCATCTTTTGTTTAGTAAAACAGGAAGTGCCCACCCACCAATCAGAGACAGGATATTCATGCAGGGAGGTTGTGCTTGATTACTATTTTACTGGCCCATTTGAGCCTGTTACCATTTTCTCCATCTCCAAACAAAACAGGTTTGCGGGGGGGAAAAAAGATATACGATCTGAGGGCTTAAAAAAAAAAAAACAGGGCTAGCCTCGTCACTGAAAGTAACCTTCCCAACACTTCCCAAAGAGCTACCTGATATCAGCTGTATCGTTTTCGATCTGGCATCAGGAATGGGCTCAGCTGTGTTCAGGTCCAGTTGGGCAGCACAGCTGTAGGAGGCTTTGTTGTCTTCTGTGGAAGCTGTGATACTCAGATTAGTTCTCACAGTGACGTTCTGAGACCGATCGCCCTCAATTCTGAACTGAGAGTAGCCTGAGCGTTTCAACTCAGTGTCCCCTCTGAACCAGATGACACTGAGGTTGTTAACTGGAGCCACACTCTGAACCTCACACTCCAGCAAGTACTCGTGTCCCTCCAGCAGAGGGCCGGTGTGGTTTACTAGGCAAAGGGTCACATTTTCAGGAATTTCTGAAAGACAAACACACACACAGGACAGGAGTGTAAAGGAAGTAACATTGTACACTGCACTTTTTGTTGTAGGCCTTTTATAATGATACATTTAATGTGTCAAGACACTCAAAGACGCTTTTTTTCACATAGATACATAACGCACAAGGTACACGGCTAGGCCTAGGTTACATAAACAGACAATAAACACACAGGCACATGGACAAAGCAGAGGACAAAACTAGAGAGGTGGGCAATGAGAAGAGCTGGGGAAGTCAATAACCAGGAAAAAGTAAGTTTGAAGAGGTGAGTTTTGAGGACCTGTTTAAAGTATGACAGGGTGTTTAATAGTTTAATGTGGTCAGGGAGGGCATGCGACAAATAAATCTCTATTGATTAGTTGTAGTATGAAGGACTCAATAGCAGTTGTGGTACTAGCCTATCAGTGCATGGTCAGGGCTGGGCCTTGTTAGCTAATACCATTATTGTGTGTGCCTGTATTTGCAGGTGGGGGTATAAAAGGGGTTCTCTCTATCTCTTTCTCTCTCTCTCTCTATCCCCCCTCTCTCTCTTTCTCTCTCCCCCCTCTCTCTTTTTCTCTCTCTCTCTCACTCACTCAGCTCTATTTTAATTTCATTTTGCTCAATTTTTTTAACAAGTTATCTTTTTGACCTTTGCTGTCCTGTAGCAGTGCAGAACGGACGAGCCCACAGTACGCAGAAACGGCACAATAAATCCACTTACTGTAAATGATAATGGGTAGATGGATCTGGCATTCTGAGTCTTCGCCATAGTTCCAGGCCATAGTGTACTCGTCCATAGTTTCATTATCGTGGTTGGTGTAGTAATACACTGAACACAGTACATCTCTCCCCAGTGTCCATGCGGTGACGCTGGACACACCCCAGACCAGCTGCTGTGCGTTCTCTTTGCTTGTGGCTCCCACGGGTGCGTCCCAGCGTATCATCGTGGCGTTGTGCTGCGTGCGGCAGGTTGCGGAGGCTGGGTCTCCGTACTTCACCACCAGACTGGGGGGATCGATCACTGGTTCTATCCCCCAACACTCCTGACCTGCTCCAACACACACACACACACACACACACATTGCGCACACACACACACATTGCACACACACACACATAAAAAAAGAGAAAATCAGTGAACAGGTGGTGAATGTCTAAGTCTGACAGAAGCAAATAATTGAGGAACCCTTTCAGCTTCTTCTCTGAGGAGCTATAAACTGACTCTACCAACCTGACAGTGGACCGTCATCTGCAGCTCTGAACTCAGTGTTAAAACAGCGACTTTCTAATGAGGAGACACAGCACTCCATAGAAATGCATGGGGTTAGTTTGTAACGTTGTCTACACATATCCCACCCCTTCCTCGGCAAAACGTTGACATGTGAATACATTGAGCCAATCATGTGGTGTGATGTGAATACATTGAGCCAATCATATGGTGTGTTGTGAAGACATCGTGCCAATCATGTGTTGTGAACTCGCCGCTGGAGCAAGATTGGTGTCGTGAAGCCTTGCGCACGCGCAATGATGCCGAATAGGATGCCCGATGAGTGCCCAAAAAGCGTTGCAATATGGCCGCCGAGTGGAGGGACTTGCCTAAAAGGACTTTAGTTAAAATCAACGGCCCCATTGTCATGAAAACTTCAGACTTGATCTTAAAGTGCTTGCACCACGGGGGGCTCTGTGGCGCAACTGGTTGCACAAACAGGAACAAACTGCAACAGTTGGGTCAGAGTTAGTGTTGCTCTTGCCTCGATCTTACACATGTTAATTACTCTCCCACCTGGACACCACACAGCATTTCTGTTTTAGTTACAAGCACTAACAACACCAGACTCTCACGAACAGGGGTGCTCTGAACACATAACTTAAATTAAACTATTTAAATCATTTCAATTAAAACACACTGGTCCCAGTGTATTTCAATTTATATGCAAGATAATGATCATCTGAAACTGGCTCAGAATGCAGACGCTGGAATTTGGTTTCACTTTGGCTAATATTGTGTGATAGGGACACACTTCTGCTGTTGTCTAACTGCTCTTGTTGAGTATGTCACGTAGCCCTAGTCCATCAGCCAACGTGGCTAAGGGAGTTATAATGCTAATCATAAACTACTAACAATGACAATGCAAAAACTCAAAAGGTCAGTAAAAGACAACTGTGAAGTGTCCCTCTTACATTTATACAAGTAAAATAAAGATGCCATACCTGAAACATAATAGCCCCCAGAACATGAGAGGGAGATCCAGAGAAGTTGCTGAAGGAGAGAGAAAATCTCCATGTTTGTTTTCAGATCGGTGAGTGCTGTGAATATCTGGGAAAGCTGACAAACAGGAAATTTGTTGGCTAAATGAAGGTTGGTCCACGCCCCTTCCTTAGATTATATTGATACATCCCTGAATCACACACACACACACACACATGCACACACACTTTTTCTTTGTCTTAGACTCATGTGCTAAATCTGTTTTTACTTAACGCAACACTAAAGCACTTTTCCTCTGTCGCACGCACTCTATTTGTTTATCTAGTACCAGCTTTGCAAATAATGATGTCCACAGACACGGTAGAGTATGTTGCATGATTTAATGAAAGTATGATGTATTGCGACATCAGAAGCAAGTCAAATTTGTAGTCTCATATGTCTCATTCCATCGAGCTACAGATCAGCTACCCGATCTGGCAAACTTGCATAGTGCGGTTATAGCCGATAGAGGGCCGCGAAGCAAATGCAGAAGTGCCGTTCACCCTGTTATGAGTTGATGAACCACTGAAACGATTTTGGAAACATTATATTAAGGTACAAAAAACTCTTTGCTGTTGCTTTAAAAAATGTCCTTGATATTGACATTAACAGGTGTATTATCTCTCTAGATTCCTATCAAGGAAACATATTATCTGGAAATCACAGCGGAAATCATAATTCTGCTGTCTGCCCCCCATCCTCTGGTTCACTCCTTTTGAGACATGAGAGTACTCCAATCAGACTCAGAGTACTTAAACCTATGTATGTATATGTGTATGTATATATATATATATATATATATATTTCAGTCATAATGTGTCCTCACGTCATGATTATGGTTGGATAGAAGAATTGTTTCTCTATAATGTGTTCCTCCACATATGAGATGACTGTGCTTCATATGATCATTATTTCATTCAGTTCCTGTTCCGTCGCTGAGTATATCTGTGTGTGACTATGTGTTTACAGATAAGGGGGAATATTATAGTTTGCAGTGTTTCCCTGTTCTGCATGGGCACACGCACTTCGTCAGTAGCTATCTGCTCAGGATTGCTGTGTTAGTACTACTCAGAGGTCTGATACAGTGTGCTCCACATAAGATGGGATGACAGTCATGGAGATTAGCACTTCCTTTAAACAATCCTCGACTGCCATAGGCAAACACGTCAGTACAGTATGTGTAGCCTAAAGCAGCTGAACAGAGTTCACCCCAGTCATTGTCAATAAAAGAATATGGCTATATCATGTAATGTAATAGAATAGATAATAGATTATACGATTATGATCCCTTTTCAGGATATCATGGCCTGAAGGAACAGGCTGGACCCAATAAGCAGAAACAGACAAGTTAGAATGAAAACTGGAAAAGGTTTATTCACGTGTCTTCTTCCACACAAGGCAGTGACACGATAAAATAGATGCCAGAGTCCAATAGAAATGGAAAATCCAGCGAATTGTAATCCAAAATGTATCTTTTTTTTATAGAGTAATCTGTATAAAAAGTACAAAGCCTAGAAACAATTAACAACATACACAGCACAAGAAAATTTCCTCTTTTGTTTTAACCAAGTTGATTGTTGATTGCACTTTAACACAAATTCAAAGTCAAATTATTTTAAGGCCCCATAAAGGCTTGGGCCTGCTCACAGAGAGAGAGGTTCACTAAATTATACATCCTCTGACAAACAAATTTCTGTTCACTCCCTATACATATTTCAATAGTAATAGTAATAGGTTGCAATAAATAAAACAAACATGAACACATAGATTTATCAAGGCACATTAACACAGATATAGTGTCATCATACAGTATGGTCAGTCATCATTGTGGGTCTTGGGTCTGATATGGGACCTTTGATAGACTCTTCTTCTGCTTCAGCTGAGTTCATGTCTCATGGAGGGGCTCTTTTATGGAATCAAATCAGACTCAAGAGTGTTGTATGTGTGCATAATTTGATGAATAGATTTGTAAGTCAGTTCATATTTGTAATATTGACAATTGCTTGTACAAATCATTTTTCACAGTTACAAATATGTTTTATAGTTTGAAGTGACACATGACACAACGTTTGAGTCTGATTTGATTCCATACTCTCGTATCACTTTTATGAAGCATTTCCACCAGATCATGACCACCCTCTCTCATCAGTGCTGCTCCTATCACACATAGAGAAGCACGCACACACACACACACCCACACACACACACACACACACTTCCACCAGATCATGACCACCCTCTCTCATCAGTGCTGCTCCTATCACACATAGAGAAGCACGCACACACACGCACGCACACACACACACACACACACACACACACTTCCACCAGATCATGACCACCCTCTCTCATCAGTGCTGCTCCTATCACACATAGAGAAGCAAGCACACACACGCACACACACACACACACACACACACACACACACACACACACACACACACACACACACACACTTCCACCAGATCATGACCACCCTCTCTCATCAGTGCTGCTCCTATCACACATAGAGAAGCATGCACACACACGCACACACACACACACACACACACACACACACACACACTTTCACCAGATCATGACCATCCTCTCTCTTCAGTGGTGCTCCTATCTCCTGCTGAACATCCAGATCAGAATCCCCAGAGCCAGGATCAGGACCAGAACTGCAACAACAACTATGCCAATTATGGCTCCCACCTGGATGCCAGCTAGAGAGAGAGAGAGAGAGAGAGAGAGAAAGGCAATGAGGGGAAGATAGAGGATAAAAGCGCACATAAGTGTTTGGTGCTTAAAGGGCAAATGTCAGGTTAGCTAAATGTTTCATTAATGTTAGTTAATGTGTAGATAAATCAGTGAAGATATACATAAATACATACAGTACAAGTATAACTTAATGCACTACGACAACATTTACAGCCATTTCTGTCAAGATCGCATTTTCAAAACACAACTGAATGATGAAATAAAAAGGGAAGAAAGCACAGCCCACCACACGGCCGGCGATGCGACAGTCAAACGCGACAGAGGAATTATGTAAATCGATTTACTACACACACTACTGGCGATGTGATCATCCATCAATTCAGTAGTGATACACTGACCAGACAGCTGTTTTCTATTACTGTATGACAAATCAAAATCACCCTGAAAAATAGAGAGGGGCCGATTGGAGCAATGCGATGGCCTTCATTCCACTTGCCGAATGCGTTGCCCCATTCTCTTCAATTCTAGTCAATTTTGCCGGTCGCCTGCCATAAATCGCCATCGCTTCGCCGGCCATGTGTGTAGACCTTACTATGCAAAAGAGCAATTGTCATGTTACATTTGTAATTAAGATTAATACAAAAATAGTTTTTTTTGATGTTCTCTGCCTCAAGACTCAAAAATATATTTTGTTATACTTATATATTCACATAGTACTTTCTTGGCACGACTCCCTTTTATGATGCCATCGCTCATTTGTGGTATGAAATGCTGGCTGTAAATGTTGTCATAGAAATGGTTTTAAATGCTGTCGTAGTGCATTTAGAGTAATCATTTTATAACAAAATATGTATGTCTTCACTGATTTATGTACACATTAACTAACATTAATTAAAAATGTTGTTAATCTGACATTTGCCCTTTAAGTCTTTAACACCTCTACTACAGTATGGCTGATGGGTCTGTTTACCTTGGGTCTCATTTTCACTTATTTATTTATCCTCATGATTCCTGAAAGCTGTTTCTATAACCTGTAAACAATTGCTTCAACAGCACTTTCATCTACTATCTGCACAGACACAGAGTTAGATGTGAACCTGCATTTCATTATATTGGTCCCCTCCCAAATAGGAATGAGTTTGAGATGTGCTCAGAATCAGTTTGCCAGTACAGGTGTAAAAAGCAGTTAAGCTCTTAGTTTATAATGGTGGTGCAAACAATGTTTTCGAAAACTGGATGCACGGTCATGATCCTAAAAAATAGTCACTGAGAGGGCTAAGGTGTATGCTGTGCCAGCTACCAATTCACATCGTGTCTGTCTCCACAGTGGCATATTATAGGCACTCAGACAGAGATGTTTTTCGGTCACACAACAGATTCTCTTGTGTTCACTGTATTAATTAAGCTACAGGAAGTAAGCTATAACGGATGTTTTCAAGGGATATGCTTCCGTGTGCTGCTGCTGTCATGTTCTACTGATGCAATGCTTAGTGACTGAGTAAAGTACCGTTTGTCACGCTCTGCCTACGTTGTCATTCCTTAGGTAACACATTACAGATTTACTCACTGTAAATGGTGATGGGTAGATTAGTCACACATTGCCCATATTCGGAGTTGGCAAAGCACATTATTCCACCCTCCACGTCAGTAATGCTGGACACATTCCACACCAGCTGCGTTGCGTTCTCTTTGCTTGTAGCTCCCACCGGTGCCTCCCAGCCCATTATGGTAGTATTGTACTTAGTGCGGCAGGTTGCTGTGGCTGGACTTCCGTACTTCACCACCAGAGCAGGAGGGTCAATCACTGGGTTCTTCCCAGTGCAGTTATTACCTGGTCAGAAAAAAAGAGAAAATCAATAAGAAGAGAGGAAAACAGTGAGCAGGTAGTGGTGCATTTAGGTCTTATAGAACCAGACCGTTCATGACCCATCTCTTATACTGTAAAACCAGACCGTTTATGAACCATCTCTTATAGAACCAGATCGTTCATGACCCATCTCTTATACTGTAAAACCAGACCGTTTATGAACCATCTCTTATAGAACCAGACCGTTCATGAACCATCTCTTGTAGAACCAGACCGTTCATGAACCATCTCTTGTAGAACCAGACCGTTCATGAACCATCTCTTATAGAACCAGACTTTTTATGAACCATCTCTTATAGAACCAGACCGTTCATGAACCATCTCAGCAGAAGGTTCATTCTAGTATGAGCTCTACTCTCACGTTCCGAAACACTGAACTCTAGACATAAGAGACTTGCAAGAAAATGTTCCTTCGGGAATTTATTATTTGTTTTTTTATTTTTTCAAGTAAAACAAATCTGTCTTACCTGATACATGAAAGTCGACAGGCCACAGAAGGGAGATCCAAAGAAGTCCCTGAAGGAGAGGGAAAGACTCCATGTGCTCACTGCAGGTTTGCTTGAGCGTCTGGTAAAACTGACAGAGGGGAAATTTGTAAATGAAACTTGGCCCACACCCCTTCCTGAGATTATTATAATACATCTCATCACACACACACACACACACAACACACACACACACACACACACACACACACACACACACACACACACACACACACACACACACACACACACACAACACACACACACACACAGACGTGCCCACTTATCTAGCTAAACTCACTGCTCATTTAGACATCAAGATTACATCTCCATAGGAATTTTGCTCTCTCTCTCTCACTCACTCACTCACACACACACACACACACACACACACACACACACACACACACACAGGGTCATGTTAACCCAATGGGCTATAGCAGCTGCAGCCCTGGACCTCAGCCACTAGGGGGCCTCATGTTGCAAAGTCAAGTGAAGCATAACAGAATTAGAAAATGTGTCGACCACAGACAAAGTAAAATGTCCAGCCATAATAAACATGAAAGTGAGGCTCAAAAAAGAAAAAGGGGGGGGGGGGGCACATGACAAGCCAGACTAAATTTTGCCCATGATCTGTAGCCTCGCATGTGGTCATATTGCTTGTATGTATGTGTAGCCTATAGGCCTATCTGTTTTATCTTTTCTCCTCTTTCCTTTCTCTGTCTTCCGCCAGTGACTAATCAACAGTGCTGAAGCTGACGAGCTGAGATCCAAATGAAATATGGAATGTGGAACGTGAGAGTGCTGAGTAAGTGACTGAGGCTGGCTACTCGATCCACACTGATGGAACCTGTGAGTGCTGAGAAAGTGACTGGCTGGCTACTCGGCTGAGAAATGCTTAGCGTCTGAGTACTTCCTTCTCAGGTATTGACTTGGGACTATATTAGGGTGAAGCACTGCTATTTGGACACAGAGATTGTCCGAGCTGTGGCGAGTAAGACAAGGTACTCATGTGTTGCGTGACATCTCTGCACCCAAGTAGCAGTACATCGTCTGTGCTTCGCCCCAATATAATCCCAAGTCAAAATCTGCCTAGGAAATCGCCTCATCTTAACATTTGTATTCAGTGTGAATAAGCAGGTCAAATTCTACACCAGCTTCGGGTCCAAGGCAAAGAAACAACAGTGAAACGATACATACAAACAGTAACATGAACATTACAATGGAACCGATTTGCTCACTGTAAATGGTCACGGTCAGATCGGTCAGCAATTGCCCACATTCCTCACAGTTGTCAGTGCTGGCCACACTCCACACCAGCTGCTGTGTGTTCTCTTTGATTGTAGCTCCCACTGTTGCTTAGCAGCCTAGCTCTGCTTTGTGCTGAACTCGTCAGGTTGCAGAGGCTGGGTCTCCGTACATCAACACCAGACTGGGGGGATCGATCACTGGGTTCATCTCATTTCAGAGAAAGAGAGAGAGAGAGAGACATTGTTATGTTCTATTCTTCAAGCCACATCAAACTAAATGCTTAACTTCACCAGCAAGAAAGTAAGGTCTGGGAAAGAGAAATACATCTGTCTTACTTGCTACACAAAAGTCAACAGGACACAGAAGGGAGACCCAGAGAAGTCCACGAAGGAAAGTGATCACTTCTGAAACGTCTGAACAAACTGACTAGTCCTGTCCCCTTCCTGGAGTTACAGCGACACATCTTAAATGTTGAATAATACACACACAGACACACACACACACACACACACACACACACACACACACACACAGACACACACACACACACACACACACACACAGACACAGACACACACACTTAGACACACACACACACACAGGCTCACACACCCCCTTTATGTTCTTTTACAAAACCAAGTTTCACACCCCAGATGTAAAATCTGCATTAAGGGTGAACAAATTGAAACTGTCACTGAATCTTGGTGTTGTATTAGACTCAAATCCCAACTTTAAAACACATTAAGAAAATGACAAAAACTATTAAATACAACACAGCAAATATTAGACAGATTAAATCCTCTCTTTCCACAGAGGCTGCAAAGATATTTCACCATGCCCTCATTTTCTTGCACATCTCATACTGTATTATTACCTGTTGGGGGCAGGCCAGTCCAACAACAATCAGGCCCTTAGAATCTTTGTACAAACAGGCTCTGAAAGTATTTGACAAAAAGCCATTATATACAAGGTAACGCCACTGTGGGATACTACACAAACACAATCTACTTACTTTTGAACATTTTAGAGTGTTTTCAAATCTGTGTACAGTTTACAAAATTTTAAACGGCTTGGCCCCTACCTGTTTGCGCAGTTTGTATTTTTTACCGTGCCGCTGGCTCGGGTAAGGTCCACTAGCTTCCATGCACAACTGCACTGTACCCTTTCACTCTTCACCCTTTGGGCAGGCAGCTCTCTCTTAAACCCAATGCTTGTGTTGCAATTTGTTCAACCCTTTCTCCTAAAATGACTGGACTACAATGGAACTAGATGTACCGCAGAACGGTACAAAATATGACCGCCGCCCAGTCCAGCACATTTTTTCCACAAAAATCACGCTGAAAGGCCTATATGATTCTAACTGTCTCACTAAATTGCATTATCCACACTCAATTCTCACTGGTATATGCTAGACAACAAGTACCAAAACATGATTAGTGCATAGATTTCACATGTAAAATTCATTTTATACAACCCCACCTCCATCTTGCCTGTTCATAATTCTGAGAAATTCTTGAATTGTGTGCATGTGTGCATGTACATGTTTATGTTATGTGGTGGGTGTGTGTGTATGTGTGTGTGTGTGTGTATGTGTGTGTGTGTGTGTGTGTGTGTGTGTGTGTGTGTGCGTGCTTGTGTGTGTGCCTGCGTATGTACCTGTGCATGCAAGCGTACATATGTCTACTGTGTGAGTATGTGTCATACGTATGATTACTGTGAATGTATGTGTGTGTGTGTATCTGTTTGTGCACATGTGTGCACATGAAATGGGTTAACATGACCCCTGGAGGCAAACATACAGAAAAAAATGGTCATCCTAGGCCCTACAGTTCTCAAGATATTCACAGAGAACTGTGTCTGCCCTACCCTCCTTTCGGGGGGTCCAGTCCAGCGGGGGGGGCTACAGATCAAAACGAAAAACAATGGTTCCATGCTATCCATGTGGGGTTACATGCCCACCAAGTTTTGTGTACCCGGTCTTTCAGTGTCCCGGGAATCCCTGTTGGTGTACATCGCTAAATGTACACATAAATTATTTTATTGTAAGGCCCCCCATGAACGAAAGTACACAAAACTTGGCATGCATTCGGAGGGTGTCATAATTATCCTACACTTCTATTTTCGTGCAGTTTTGACCTTGTCAGCCAGAGATATTGTGATGAAAACACCTGATTTTTTGCTTTTTAATTTTTAACTAGGTGGCGCTATACATGAAATAAGTGGTAATGGGATGGGTTGACATGCCCCCTTAAGACCAACATACATAAAAAAGGTGGACCTCCTAGGCCCTACGGTTCTCGAGATATTCACAGAAAACTGTCTCCGGCCACCTACAGGCCAGTTGGTGTATAGTAACATAAATGAATTTATTGTGTGGCCCCCCATGAACGGAATTCCACAAAACTTGGCGTGCATACAGAGGGTGTCATAATGATCCTACACTTCCAATTTCGTGCAGTTTTGACTATGTTAGGTCACAGATACCTGCGATTACAACACCTCATTTTTACTTTTTTGTGTTTAACTAGGTGGCGCTATACATGAAATGAGTGGTTATTGAATGGGTTGACATGGCCCCTTGAGATCAACATACAAAAAAAAAATGGTCCTCCTAAACCCTACGGTTCTCGAGATATTCACAGAAAACTGTGTCTGCCCTACCCTCCTTTCGGGGGGTCCAGTCCAGCGGGGGGGCTACAGATCAAAACGAAAAACGATGGTTCCATGCTATCCATGTGGGGTTACATGCCCACCAAGTTTCGTGTACCCCGGTCTTTCAGTGTCCCGGGAATCCTTGACGGAAATTTGGGCATGCGAAAAAGAAAAAATTCTGACTAAACCTATATGACCGCCGCTTTGCTGCGCGGCGGTCATAATAATGGACAATGTAAAGATGTGGTTAACTCCCCTTGAGTTAAACAATTGATTTTTACCTTTCTCCACATCATCCCACCGTTCTCTGAGTCTGGAGATACCACTTTTAGCTCCAGCCTAGCATAGATCATTGAACTGGATTAGACCATTAGCATCTCACCTGCTAGCATCACGTTTAAAAGTGACTAAGATTTCCTGTAATTTTCCTATTTAAAACTTGTCTCCTCTCGAGAAAGTGTAATAATACCAAAGGAAAACGAAACTTGTTGATTTTCTAGGCTGATTTGACATGGAACTACAAAAATTGCCTGATGATGGTCATCTGACCAAAACGTTGTAATAAAAACCAGTACAATTGCAAATGAAGACAGTGTGCGGGAGCTTCGTACTACAAGGTGGGGCAGTTGATTTAACTGATGTGTGTCAACATGTCCTTTTCACTTTCACACCTGAGTCAGTGAGGCCCCTCTTTTCTCTCTCTCTCTCTCTCTCTCTCTCTCTCACTCACTCACACACACACACACACACAAGTTCAATACATCCACTCTTTTTGTCCTGGCAGTTATCAGCAATTAGTATTAATTTTGTATGTCCTTTCTGTGTCCCACAGTGGAGCTGATTCTATTCAGTTCAGTCAGTTAGGCCGGAAGATGACCCGGTCATGCTATGAAGATAGGTCCGGTCTCCTGGTGGACAAGTCCTCTGGTCTCTCCCAACTTCACATGGACCTCTTGTCTCAGGTGGAGGTTCGGCACCCCCAGGAAGAGCTGTGGAAGATGAATTACTGGAGCTTGAGGCCTACAGTACATGCTGAAGGGTCAGGCCTAATGTTAGCATGTCGGCGCCCATGTTAGCAGGTTAGAGCGTGCACACTGCCTGCGTGACACACACGTCCCAGGCGCGGCTCGAGCCACACTGAAAAGCGTGCCGGGCTAGAAATAGAAGAGGCGCCTATTTTTCACGCGAGATGCAAGCGTCTTGGGAGTGTTTGCAGCCAAAAGAGACAGTGAGTGAAGAGATGTTTTAATAGCCAGACTTGCCGCAGCAGTGCCGCGTCGAGGACATTTCTGGTATGAATGCTCACATGAAACGAGACGCAGCAGTCACGGAACAGACACGCACATGCCATGGTGGCGATCTGAATCGGCCATTAATATGTCAGGCTTCATTCTGTTTAGTGTTTATCAGGGCAGATCACAGCTCAGGAGGCTTTTCAGGCTTCCAGTAGTAAGGGAATCTGTTTATCAGGGAGATACTGGGTAGAGAGTTTTGTTCTAGTTACACAATGAATATACAATAACATTCTCAGCTGAATTCTGCAGACATATATCATATTGCTCAATTCATGTTATGGCACAGTGCACTTCAAGCTGGCATTTACAAGTTTTTTTTTTGTTTACACACAATTTTGAAAACCGGGTTCTTTTTTTTCAAAATATAATCACAATTATCCAAATACCACACTCAATTTGCATAATTCCTTGATTGTTTGCAAAATGACACACTTCAGTCAAAACATACACACTTCAGTCAAAACATATACACATATTTGTGAAAATGCTATTAGTTTTCATTTAGCCAACACAGTCCTCAATGATCAGACACTATTGCAGCCAGTTTCACACTGCTGTGATAAATAAAAAACACATTTTAGGAAATAGCATGTGCTAGATTTTTGGCCAGACTTTATGTAAGACAAACCCACAACATTCTTCATGATTAGTTTGAGATATAGGGAGATTGTACACTAATAGCAAGCACTGCACAACACTGATGCTGCAGACTGAATATTTTTAAGTATTTATTTCAATACTTACAGTATTTCTTACCATAATCAGTACAGTAATCATTACAGTAATCAACCAACAATGAAATCAAAGAAACAAATACAGTAAAATTTGTAGACAAATAAAAATGACTGCATGAAGTACATAGACTTTGACTCTGAAGAAAAACTACTGTAAAAGCTGCTGCCTTTTATAGTACACCTGAGTGCTGTGTTTACAAATTAGCACATGTGTGCTTCCACACCTGGTGGATGTGATTAATGTATCCAATTTGTTCATTAGTGTGGTCATTGGCCATCCGGGGCTTTGCAATGACAAGGAAGTAACCTCACAATCCTTATCTGTGTCTAATGGCCACCTTACACCAAACAACTTTGACAAAATGTGGGAAAGATTCTTGAAAGATTGTAGTCTTTTAACTAATGCCCCCCATTCAAGCTTTTCTCAAAAAAGACTTTTAATCTTTCAAGAATCTTTCCCAAATCTTGTCAAAGTTGTTTGGTGTAAGGAGGCCATAAGGTATGAAAATGTGTGTAGAGTTTTACAAATCACTGTGTTTAATGTTTTGCAAAAAGGGTGAGGCAGACATTGTGTGTTATGCTGTGTAAATCTGTGGAGGTGTTTTGCTCCTTGGAGTAGAATTTTGCAAATTGTAACATGACTACATTGGAGCTAAACTAGATGTAGCACAGAGCAGTACGAAATATGACCGCCGCCCAGTCCAGCACATTTTGGCATTTACATTTTAAACTGCTACAACAAAATTCCCTGATATTCTATGACTTTGACCCAAAAATGATAATTTTCAATGCCTGATTTCCATGCCTGGAATATACTTAGAATAGAAATGCCATGACATCCCAGAAATTCCATGACCCGTGGGAACCCTGTGTAATGTATATAATGGCATGCATACAAAAATATATTTAATGTGGAATGTATACCAAGATATGTACATACATATCCAAGAAAACACATACAATGCTCATATGATTCAACTGTGTCAATTATTTCGGTCCAATTAAGCATTATCTCTTATCCATGTTGTATCCCATTTCCTTGCATTCAGGGAGCAGTGGTTATATGAATAAGATTATTAAACATTTAAAAAAATATGCAAATTCTCACAAGGTATGCAGTATCATGGCCAGACATGATTTTGGGACCTTGAGTGTGATCGGAGACTCTTCTCCTGCTTCAGCTGATTTCATTTCACATGGAGGGGCTCTCTCATTGGTGGGGCTCTCTCATTGGTGGGGCTCATTTCACATGGAGGGGCTCTCTCATTGGTGGGGCTCATTTCACATGGAGGGGCTCTCTCATTGGTGGGGCTCATTTCACATGGAGGGGCTCTCTCATTGGTGGGGCTCATTTCTTTTGCAGTGCTTCCTCCTGATCAGAACCACTAAAACCAGGAACACGACCAGCGCTACGACCACCTCACCTATCATGATTGCCCTCGGTGTGTCTAGGACGGGAACCGGGAGGAGGGAAG
>NW_027468564.1:37466253-37541253 GCF_046254945.1 Alosa pseudoharengus | reverse complement strand
GTGCACGCACACATGCACACAATTCAAGAATTTCTCAGAATTATGAACAGGCAAGATGGGGGTGGGGTTGTATAAAATCAATTTTACATGTAAAATCTATGAACTAATCATGTTTTGGTACTTGTTGTCTAGCAGATACCAGTGAGAATTGAGTGTGGATAATGCAATTTAGTGAGACAGTTAGAACCATATAGGCCTTTCAACGTGATTTATTTATGTGGAAAAAATCATATTTTGTACCGCTCTGCGGTACATCTAGTTATTTTTCCATACTGACCGTTAAATATTGTTACTTTAAGTATAAGTATAGTATGAGTATATATACTCTTTTGATCCCGTGAGGGAAATTTGGTCTCTGATTTATCCCAATCCGTGAATTAGTGAAACACACACAGCACACAGTTATGGTTTGTGTGAGAGTACTAAGTGGGCAGACCTAATAATTTATAACTGTAGAATACCTAATAATTAGTAAAGCAGTCCTGTGACGTGCATGTTTTCTCAAACTTGTGTGAACAATGTTAGCACTTTAAACATTAACTGCTTTGAAGTGCATGTATAACAATAATAACTGTGATAATAATGATAATCATAATGATAATTAAAGCAACAATGGGGAAATTCTGTCCCCTCAATGCTAATGTAAACCCTGGTTGGATAATGATTCAAAATTGGATATGAAGAATCTGATGCATAGATGAAATCTGATGCATTTCAGTGTTAAAACTGATAAAATAATTGCTGTCTGTGGTTCTATAATGGGCTGTGGCAATAATTTTGAAAAATAATAGCTTGCAGCAACATATGGAAAAAATAACTATGAACTAGTTAATCTTTTGTAACTGTGAACTTAGTTCAACATTTTTAATTATGAACTATGAACTGAGTTCAATTTAAAATTTGTGAACTGAACTTTGAACTAGTTCATGTAGAAAGTGAATTTTCCCAACACTGGTTGTGTTAACCGTGCGGCTTAGCCCTGCACTTGCCCAGATTTGAACGTTCACCTTCTATTCTGTAGTTGATTCTGTACAATTTGAAATTACCTCTTCTTCTGTGCTTCTACTAGACAGTGTAATTTCAAATTTCAATTCTCAGATGTGTCTCTTGTGTTTAAGGGATATAAATATCTTACCAGATACATAGAAGTCGGCAGAACACAAAGGGGAGATCCAGAGAAGTTGCTGAAGGAGATGAAAAGACTCCATGTTTGTGTTCAGAGGTTTCGAGACATATGCTTGAGAGTCAGATCAGACTGACCAGACCCCTTCATGTGGTTATATAATCATATCACACACACACACAGAGACAGACACATACACACTCTCTCTCACACACCCACCCACATGCACAAACACACACACACATACACACACACACACACACTTTATCTCTCACTCACAGGGATTAGCTAGTGAGCCACCACAACCGACCATCACCAATCGATTTTTTGGTAACTCTTCTTTGTACAGTCCTTTAAAGGGGAACTATGCAGGTTTTTTAGCTTAATTTACCTTAACGTATCAGCTTCAGTGTCATTGGAATGGTTATGTGACTTTTTTCAGGTTGAATGGTGGCCGTCTTGCTTCCCCCTAGCGCCTGTGAGCGGAAAAAACACCCTTGCAACTTTGGGCCGGCGGGCCAACGCCCTTAAGTGTCAGGAAGTATAACAAGTGTAACAAATTGATTTACTTCATTTAAAACACATACAAGCCAGGCACCGGCTAGAAAAAGGTATCGATGGAGTTTCTCAGACATTCATCATGACAAAAAATAGCAAAAAGCGAGAAACGGCGAAGAAATTGCCAAACTGCATAGTTTACCTTTAAGTGTTTACCTACTACATTTACTATGGCAAATTCTAGTATATTGTTGGCTAATTACCACAGGTAACATGAAGGTAAATACAGAGAAACTACACATTAAATACCAAGGAACACCTGAACTCTATTACTAATAAACGGTAGAACATTAATAGTAATTAATTACTACTGGTAATATGTGGATAAATAAAGAAAAATTACAGTACAAATACCAATATTTATTACCTAGCAACTTATCTAAAAACATGTAGTTTATTAGTTTAGGCTGGTTATTGCTCAAGATAGAGCCCTTCAAATGACAGTGAAAAACTACTCAATTGCCTGCAGACCACGTTTTTGTTGGTCAATCGTACAATTGTTCTCTGCTGTCTCGAGATATGTGAACGATTCACCTAAACATACCAGCCAGCCTTCCCATGAGTGGACAGATACAAGTGCATCAATTTTGCTCTATAAATAACGTGGGCAATGATCAGGAAAATGACAACGGTATCCGTCGGAAGGTAGCAAAGACGCACGCTATCTCATTGGCG
Source organism: Alosa pseudoharengus (assembly GCF_046254945.1). NCBI lineage: Eukaryota > Metazoa > Chordata > Actinopteri > Clupeiformes > Clupeidae > Alosa > Alosa pseudoharengus. The sequence continues at coordinate 37,538,897 of NW_027468564.1, read as the reverse complement.
CCAGATGTCAGACAGACCTTTATCTCTCACTTCCTTAAGTACACACATACACACATGCATCCTGCTATTTTATCACACTTACTCAAACACACACACACTCATACACTCACATACACACACGCACACACACACACACGCACACACACACACACACACACACACACACACACACAAACATCACACACACAAGAAAAATAGATCATTACTCGTCATCTCTCTCACACATAACAACACATACAGAGGAGGAACTTGAATGTGTGATAGTGACAAGGTGGGCCAGTTGATGGAAATGTTTCTCTCTCTCTCTCTCTCTCTCACACACACACACACACACTAATTCAGTACATCCAGTCTTTTTGTCCTGCAGTTGTGGCATTTAACGTGACTACATTGGAGCTAAATTACTGGCCAGTCTTATTCACAGGGTCCACTGTCTTGTCCTCTTGTTTTAACCCTTTAACTGCCTGCTCAACCGTTTGGTAGAGCACACTTTAAGACACCACATCTTACCAAAAAATCCAACTGTTTTGAGTTTAAACATATGGAGCCATATCTACCACTTGAGTACTACATGTTAAGTACAAAATATTTGCTCAGTACCTCTCTAATGTCGAAGGCCACACCTTCTCATCATATGCGATTAAAGAAATTAATTGACGCAATGTTGTGTTTGCATACACTGGCATTTATGCATATGCTCCACCACCAGTAGATGGCACTGTTAGTGGTGTAATCAAGGCAATGTGCGTAGTTGTAAGTGTAAAATGAGTGTGTACAACGTGAGCAAAGATAATTAATGCGTAGCAAGATGGGTCGTCCTACGTCATGTCTATGAGGGCAAAGTGGAGTTCAGTCAGAGACAGGCTCTGATTCAGTCCCCGCCTGCACAGGGGCGTGTCAATGACGTATGACTGACGTTTGGATGCCTCGGTTCCACGCCAGACAGAAGCCAGAGTACAAAGCAAACTTGGTGTACACCTTCATTAATGTTGATTTTCTCCTGACCGGAGGGTCGTACTGTCACAACATTCTCCTGAAATGGGGAGGAGGGTTTGGAGATCATGATACCGTGTCCGAAATGTGCATCCATTGCTCAGAAAAATAAGGCTTTGAAAAATTCTGGGAAATTCTTGGATTCTGCCATAAGCCTCAATGTTAAAAAGGGAGTCCGATCACTGTATCTAACCTGTACAGACTGTATCTTCGTAATCAACCATCTTTGACGTGAGTTTGAGAACTTACACTGCTGCTACCAGTGTAATTGATGCTGAAGTTAAAAGAACCATATGTAAGAAATGTATTTCAATAATCATAAAATGGCCTTAATATGTCACTAGACATTAAGAAATCATGTTCATTCATTTCAAATACTTCACTAATCATTAATCACTGACAACAGTAGTCCGGCCAGGATATTGTCATTTAAAAAGTGAAGTTGCAGCCCTCAACTGATGTTGATGTTGTCATGTTGTGTTTTGGCCTGATTTGTTTTCATTATTGTCAACTGTAAGGAGGGAAATTGGCACAAACAAAGCTTGCTTCTCACAAAGGGAGAGTTTGCATTGGCCGCTCACCTTTTCACGTGAACAATGGACAGGCTGGTGGGACATTTGGCAAAGTTATTACGTATTACAAACTCGATTAATCTGACTCTTTATTAATAATTTGTATTTCGAATCAATTACCAAGTAACTAGTTTATCAGTTATTGCAGAGCATGGCATATGGCTACGAGAATTAGAGATATGTATAAGTATATACTATTTTGATCCTGATATACGATTGGTAAGCAGATTAACAATTTATTTAGGCACTAAGCCTTAAAAGGTAAATGTAATCAATATCACTTGAATGTAAGTAAACTCACATACCGTAGTCTACTGTAACAATGTAACAAACAAAGGAAGCTCAACCAAAAACATAGAGATAAACTTAACAAATTACTGTAACAAGTTAAGAATAGCAGTATACCAAATCATGAGATTACAAACCCAAATATTAAAGGATAGAAAGAGAGAAGGAATGAGAAAGATAGAGAGAAAGAGAGACAGAGAGAGAGAGAGAGAGAGCTTTATCCCAAAGATAATTTGAATATGCAAGGCCTTCCCAATGGGCCTGCAGGACATTGGTCATTTGGTGTGAACACATACATATAGACTACAGTGTATTTATTAGTCCACAACTATGCACAGATACATTAGCTTGTAATGTAATCATGATCAGACTGTTGCCCACATTACAAGTATTAATTTAAGACCAATTATGAATGTATTATTCACAACATACAGTGATTTCAGAGGTAACCATTAGAGTAGTTGCTCTGGTGGATTTGAGTTTTGCTGTATGCTAATTAGTTTAGCTTGGCCTCCTGTGTAGTGGAGGAAACTCCTTTGATCAAAACACAAGCAGAATTTCTCCTTTGACATAAATCTTAGAATTCAGAATATTTTCCTGGTTGGCTGGGTTGGGTTCCTTTGTGGGCTGTGAGTTTATCTCTCATGACTTTTTGAAGCATTTCCACCAGACCAGAACCACTACAGCCAGGATCAGAACCAGCACTACAACAACAACCACTCCTAATATGATTTCCCTCGAGTTACCTGCAAGAGAGAGAGTAAGAGAAAGATTATTTTATAAGGACAACCTGTCCTGAGATCTTAATAAAATAATATCAACATTTATAATTTAACATTGGAAAATAGGGTGTGATGTATTTAAAGGAAAATTCCGGTATTTAGCACTTTGAGTCCCTTTTCTGGTTTGTTTTGGATGAACTAGAGTGGTGGACACCGAAATTTTGATGATTGGTCCTGTCTCGACTTTTCTGACTCGTTTTGAATCGCCTTTGACTACTCAGAGTGGCTGCCAACAGGCATGCTCAAACATGTCCTAAAACAACCCTTAACATTGATTTCTGTTGGAAGACTCATTGCATGTTGATATTACTGCACCACCGTCTATGCTTCAGGTTCAAATATTTTAGTTTATACGTGGTTGTGAGGTGTCTGAAAAAATAGTTCACCAATAGTACACCACTAACCACTCGGTGAGTTGCACAGTTTTGAAAACGAACTTTAAAGGTTGAAATAAAGAAAAACTCCAAAGTGCTCAGGAATTGTAGAAAAAGATCTTGAAGGTGCTCTTTGGTGTGGGGAAAAAACACGAAAATGTCATCAAAAGGGAGTCCAAGGCACTCTTCTTCAAAAAGTTATAAAAAGCATTTATTTAAACATGGCTATTTAAAAAAAAAACATGATCTGGGCAGACACCCACGCGTAGCGGCACAGAGCCTTCTTCAGGGTATACTGCACGAACAAACAATTGCCTTTAAATTGAACTTTAAAGGTTGTTTTAGGACATGTTTGAGCATGCACTCTGAGGCAGCCACTCTGAGTAGTCAAAGGAGATTCAAAACGAGTCAGAAAAGTCGATACAGGACCAATCGTCAAAATGTCGGTGTCCACCACTCTAGTTCATCCAAAACAAACCAGAAAAGGGACTCAAAGTGCTAAATACCGGAATTTTCCTTTAACCCAAAAATAGAGGAATTATAATCATTGTGTAGAGAGAGAGAGAGAGAGAGGCATGAGTATTAAAGACGTGTGTCATGTGATAGTGGTCACCACCTGTTATTACCAAAGCCGTTCAACAGAAAGTAGTCATCACATACTAGACAAACATTTATTCAACTGGCTATCAAGTCAGGTACACTTTTAATCTGTGAGCATGTGAATTTGCTCTGCAGATCCATCTCGTCATCCTCTAATTCACAGTGATTGTGTTTATCACACTTGTTCCACAAAGTACAAATTTGTTTGGCATACATTAGTAATTTCTCCCATATGATTCCATTTAAAAAAAAAGCTTTTGATGCTTAAGTCCCTGGTCTTTGTCAGGAAATGTTTGTGTGAAAACTGTGACTAATATAGCTGGGTTTTGTCCTCTGCCCAGTTTTTATGATCACTGACATACAGTATGTCATTTGCTATATAGCAGGTCTTTGAAAGTACCGGTATTGACATTTTTGCTGCATTTGCTGCATGATTTAGATTGTTCACATTTTTGTATTTTCTCTTATTATGACCGCCACGCAGCGAAGTGGCGGTCATATAGGTTTAGTCAGATTTTTTTTTTTTTTTTTCACACGGCCAAATTTCCGTCAAGGATTCCCGGGACACTGAAAGACCGGGGTACACAAAACTTGGTGGGCATGTAGCCCCACATGGATAGCATGGAACCATCGTTTTTCGTTTTCATCTGTAGCCCCCCCACTGGACTGGACCCCCTGAAAGGAGGGTAGGGCAGACACAGTTTTCTGTGAATATCTCAAGAACCCTAGGGTTTAGGAGGACCACCTTTTTTTTGTATGTTGATCTTAAGGGGCCATGTCAACCCATTCCATAACCACTCATTTCATGTATAGCGCCACCTAGTTAAAAACAAAAAAGTAAAAATGAGGTGTTGTAATCGCAGGTATCTGTGACCTAACATGGTCAAAACTGCACGAAATTGGAAGTGTAGGATCATTATGACACCCTCTGAATGCACGCCAAGTTTCGTGGAATTCCGTTCATGGGGGGCCACACAATAAATTAATTTATATAACTGTACCCCAATTGGCCTGTAGGTGACCGGAGACAGTTTTCTGCGAATATTTCGAGAACCGTAGGGCCTAGGAGGACCACCTTTTTTTGTATGTTGGACTTAAGGGGCCATGTCAACCCATCCCATTTCCACTTATTTCATGTATAGCGCCACCTAGTTAAAAATTAAAAAGCAAAAAATTGGGTGTTTTAATCACAATATCTCTGGCTGACATGGTCAAAACCGCACGTAATTGAAAGTGTAGGATCAATACGACACCCTCCGAATGCATGCCAAGTTTCGTGAACTTTCATTCATGGGGGGCCATACAATAAACTAATTTATGTGTACATTTAGTGACCGTACACCAACAGAGTTTTCTGTGAATATCTTGAGAACCGTAGGGCCTAGGATGACCAATTTTTTGCGTATGTTTGCCTCCAGGGGTCATGTTAACCAATTCCATATGCACACATGTGCATAAACAGATATTCACACACATACAGTACATTCACAGTAATCATACGTATGCCACATACACACACAGTAGATGTACGCATGCATGCACATGCACACACACAGGCACATCCACAAGCACATGCACGCACGCATACATACACACACACACACACACACACACACACACACACACACATAAACACGTACACGCACAAATGCACACAATTCAACAATTTCTCAAAATTATGAACAGGCAAGATGGGGGTGGGGTTATATAAAATGTATTTTACATGTGAAATCTATGAACTAATCATGTTTTGGTACTTGTTGTCTAGCAGATACCAGTGAGAATTGAGTGTGCATAATGCAATTCAGTGAGACAGTTAGAATCATATATGCCTTTCATCTTTTGTTTTTAGCCAGCAGCCAGACCAGCAGATACCCTGACTTTGCTGTATTACTGAAGCTAAGCAGGAACAAAGGAGGAAATGAACACAATTTGCCAAGTGTGACTTATTTTTGTGGAAAAAATGTGCCGGACTGGGCGACGGTCATATTTTATCTAGTTTAATTAGCATTTAGTTGTTGTAGTAGTTGCTTGTTTCTTATTGTTGCTTGACCTTTTACAAGCCATAACACAATACAGGTATCTTTCTAAAGTTGAGTGATATTTAGCAGACAGATTTATCGAAAGTGACACTGACTTTGTGTCACTTGAAACAGTGAATCGAATCGAACCTGAATCGACCGACTGCTATTGCTCCTCCATTCCTCATTCTGATGCTGAGCTTTTGGCCACACCCACCTACAGACGGTAACTCTCCGCTTGGTTCCATCACACCGGGATTGGCATCACCTGTGTAGTTCACCTCTGTTAGGCGCACATCCCCACCGGATACCTCTCTTGCGTATTTGTCTGTGGGAGGGGAAAGAAAGGGGGAGAATCAATAAGAGGAGTAAAAGACTGTCAGCAGTTTTCAAATGCATACGATTTTGAGATTGCCATTTGTTTACTTTTTGTTGTTTTGTTGTTATATTTCTACATTTATATGTATTCACTGTATATATTTTTTTAATTTAAGACCCACATAAGTCTTCCAGTAGGATACTATTCGATCTGGTGTCAGGAATGGGGTCAGCTGTGTCCAGATCCAGATGGGCAGCACAGCTGTAGGAGGCTCTGTTGTCCTCTGTGGAATCTGTGATACTCAGATTAGCCCTCACAGTGACGTCGTCTGACCAATAGAGCTGGCGGAACTCCGAGCGTCCCAGCTCAGTGTGTCCTCTGAACCAGATGACGGTGAGGTTCTCGACTGGAGCTACGCCCTTAACATCACATTCCAGCGAGAACTCCAGCCGGTTCTCCGCTCCCTTGAGCACTGGATCAGAGTGGCTTAGCGTCACACGCTCAGGAATTTCTGTAGAAACACATACACCAAAAACGAAAACATTTTTTACTTCTAAGTGTATATTTTCAGATCTCTCTGAAGTTGTCAGCATCACCAGCAATGCTGAGAAGAATGAGATCAATTTTGTCTGGAATCTCAAATTTAATCTTCACACAATCTAATCTGTTACATAGTGTCGAATCTCAAAATTCAGCTTGGTAAGATTTTCAGAATGACTTTTCCTCAAATTTACCCTCAGAACTTTTTCCAGATTTTTTTTACATAATTGGCACTCTTTTGGATGAGACAATCCATAAAGAAATGCACTTCCTTGACATTATGTAATGTATGATACATGTCATTGTTCCTGGCTAATGGGCCCCTGAGTTTACCTAGTGGAGACTTACACATAGCTTATATGGTAATTTGTTTGTTACCAATCGCTTGTCGGCTCAAAAGTTTAAATTATCTTAACTTTGTTGCACAACGTTTTCGCGTTGCCAGTGGCTATTTTGCCTGTAATGGCTGAATCACGTACACATTACAGGGTCTCTTGTCACCGCATACCTGAACTGGGCCTTACGCTCCTGTGATCAACACCTACAGTATCTCAACCATATAGCTGGTTATCAACTCAAGGGGCCAAAAAAGTTTCTAACTGCGTCACTGTTCACAGTATGGTTATTTGACAAGGATTTTGGAGATAAATACAAATATAATTTGCATACTACTTGTCGAAAGATGCTGTTTAAAGTATGTTATACTGTATAGTTTTACATTTTAACATCAAGAATCCATTTTAAGTTTCTGTGACTTCTTACAAGTGTTTTTTTTTAAGCTTTACAAACTCTACACCACATGACACAGTTGTATGAATACAATAGCACTGCCGGTATTATTTGAATGCTGTTTTGGACCAAATGACACAACAGATTCACTCACTGTAAATGGTGATAGACAGTATGGCCAGGCATTCCGCATATCCAACATAAATGCCGTAGCACGTTATGCCTTTTGCTAGAGACCAGTTGGTCAGGCTGGACACCTCCCAGACCGCCTGATGTGAGCCCGCAGCACGTGTAGCTTCCACTGGTGCTTCCCAGCCAGTAATAAATGCGTTGTGCTGCGTGCGGCAGATTGCGGAGGCTGGGTCTCCGTACTTCACCACCAGACTGGGGGGATCGATCACCGGCTCCATCTCCACAGTGCAGTCCCGAACTGCACTCCCCAACAGAGACACAGAGAAACGGCAAGCAGTGAGCAGGTTGTGGTGCAGCAAAGAAGAACCAAACAGTTCATGAATCATCTATGCAGGTTCCAGAAGAACCAAACAGTTCATGAATCGTCTATGCAGGTTCCAGAAGAACCAAACAGTTCATGAACCGTCTCTGTAGGTTCCAGAAGAACCAAATAGTTCATGAACCGTCTCTGTAGGTTCCAGAAGAACCAAATAGTTCATGAACCGTCTCTGTAGGTTCCAGAAGAACCAAACAGTTCATGAACCGTCTCTGCAGGTTCCTTTCGACTAATGCCTGACCAGCGGAGGACAACCGCGGCTTCAGAAGTCCTAAAAGTCAGGTATTCCTTCTTCCTGTGCATTCAACACAGGTGATATCATTAGCTGGTCGACCTACCTGGCTGAAGAGTTGTGCTCATTAGGATCAGTTGGTTTTCTAGATGGTTCAAATACGAGACAGCAGGACTTTTGCTTTCTAAACCCTGGATGTCCACCTGACTCCACCAAGGGTGTGTGTGTGTTGTGTGTGTGTGTTTGGAGGGGGATAGTTTTGTCTGTTCATTTAGATGAAGAGCATAAGAGCAGAAAAGACTCTACGAGCATCTTCAATATGGGTCATGTGGGTAGAAGATTGGGTGTAAATTAGGCATACAGATAGAAAAAAACTCTCATACCTAGGCTAGCCCACTGTCTACTGACAGTAATGTTATTCCTCCAATATGAAAACACAAATGGGTTGGAAGAAAACATAGCCGTCATTTTATTTTCTGTACTTGATTCAGTCCAATCTGGATTTACCTCTTCTTATTTCAAGAAAATTCTTCAGTTCTTCACAACTTCACAAAATTCAGTAATACTTTACTACATAAGAGTGACATGACATTATCATTACACATGAACCCTAACCCTAAATTGTCATGACAAAAACCGAAGGACACTTAATAACAGAAGCGTTATACCATTTCATGACTCACTCCAAGATACCTTCAAGTAAAGTGTTACCCCAAATTCTTTTTTACGTTTATTTTTGGGAAATGAAGATATCATACCTGATACATAAAAGTCGGCAAAACAGAGAAGGGTGATCCAAAGATGTTGCTGAAGGAGAGTGAAAAATTCCATGTTTGTGTTCAGAGGTTAGAGACATATGCTTGAGAGTCAGATCAAACTGACCAGACTGTGCCTGACCCCTTCCTGTGGTTATATCATCGTATCACACACACGTACACACACAGACATACAGAAACCACACACACACACACACACACACACACACACACACACACACACACACAGACACATGTACAGTATACACACACACAAACACACACACAGAGACACAAGTATGAACACACACACACTTCACACACACACTTCACACACAGAGGTGCTCAGGAACCACCACCACCCATTGTTGATTATTTTTAGTTACATTATTTATTTATTTCCTCATTTTCATATAACAACTACACAAATGTTCAAAGAAATGTTTAATTGAAACTCTGAGCTCAATGTAATATGTATTATCTCATATTTATTTCAGCAGGGGCAGTGCACAAAAAACCAAAAACAGTATTAGATGTATTGTGCCAGGTTGTAGCAAATATTGCTAATATCTGTCACACAAAATCTTTACAAACCTTATTGTTGTCCTCGTATCCCACCCTATATCTAAAGCTAAAACTAGATTACCCCACCCCTAGCTCTCACAGATATGTGCAGATACTGTATTATACGTCCCACTCAACTCTCTCCTTCCCCTCCCCCTCCCATACACACATGCACACACAGTCATTTAGCACAGCAGTTCAAAAGAGGGAGCAAGTCTGCTTTGTTAATAACCAATGATTTGCTTAGCGTGAGCTTGAGTCCAAGTTAGTGCATGAAATTAGCTCTGTAGGGAGAATATTCCACTGATTTGTAGCCACAAAGGAGAATGACGTCCTCCCAGATGCAGTTTTGCATCTGTGTCTGTGGGGATGGGTGTGTCTATGTTAAAATGTTGCCCCTCATAAAAACAAATCCGTTGCAGACAGACTGCTGACCTACTGCACTGGTGCAACGATAAGGCTAAAGATGCTGTGCTTCCCCTGTGCTGCTCATGTGAAGTGAACCTTGTTTTAATCTGCCCTTGCAGAGGTCTTTATTTGCCTGATGGCCTCAAGTAATTTGATTCAAGTTCAAGTTCTTTGCTGTATGTACACACTAAAATAAAATCCTTCAATTGTTTACATCCAAGTGCTGAGTATATACTGTATATGATAATGTATTTTGAAGTATATTTTTGGGGCGTTTTGCCTTTATTCAGAGCACACTGACAGGAAGTGAGTGGGAGAGAGAGATGGGGTGGGATCAGGAAATGACTCGGGTCCCGGATGTGGTATGGGCGCTGTAGCCATGATTATTCCATTTTTTTTTGACATACTGTTCTTCAAGGTGACAATTGAGAGCTAAATGAATGCAGTCTTGCCCACACATTATGTTCTTTCATTCAGTCGCTTTTTTTGTTTTGCATTATCAAATTTAATATGTAGTCCAAGTTCGGAATGGCACCCAGGCTAACAGAGAATATATTTTCAATTGTTTTTATTTGTAACATACAATATCATTTTTGTGTATAATGTACATAGATTTGTATATACATTTTTGCCGATGTAATCAGGGTTCCCACTCGTTCCATGACTTTTCCTGACAAAAAACTGAATGTGACCTATAATGGTACAGTATACTGACCAACGATTTCAGAGCAGCTGCTTAGCGTTCAATAATCTTTTGCTGTTTTTTTTAGCTACTCAAGCAAACAGTAAAGCAAATAAGACATACACCATTTTTGCATGGACATATATTTGTATTAATGCATTTTGGCAAGTGCATTTTAAACTGCTACAACAACATCCCCCAACCCCCATTCCCCAACGTTCTATGCTTGGAATAGACTGTCATACAATAGAAAGTGTATGATATTCCAGAAATTCCATGACTGTAATGTATATAATGATATGCATACAAAAATATATTTCATGTGGAATGCATACAAAGATATGTGCATAAATGTTAGTATATTCAAGAAAACACATACAATATGATTCAACTGTGTCAATTATTTCGGTCCAATTAAGCATTATCTCTTATCCATGTTGTATCCCATTTCCTTGCATTCAGGGAGCAGTGGTTATATGAATAAGATTATTAAACATTTTTAAAAAATATGCAAATTCTCACAAGGTATGCAGTATCATGGCCAGACGTGATTTTGGGACCTTGCGTGTGATCGGAGACTCTTCTCCTGCTTCAGCTGATTTCATTTCACATGGAGGGGCTCTCTCATTGGTGGGGCTCTCTCATTGGTGGGGCTCATTTCACATGGAGGGGCTCTCTCATTGGTGGGGCTCTCTCATTGGTGGGGCTCATTTCACATGGAGGGGCTCTCTCATTGGTGGGACTCTCTCATTGGACTCATCTCATATAGCACAACAGAATATAGTATAATATATCAAAATATAATTTGTGTGCTCGCTCAAAATATTTTTCTGCGCTCATATTGTGCTATTGCTCGCTCATAAAAGTTGAACAAATGTAACTCTATAATATATCCCAAATAAGTTTGCTTGTTGTACCAGTTAACAGAAATAGAGGTTTTCCTGAAACCTGAGTCTGAGAACTTTTCATCTGAGAACTTTTTGTCTGACTCCCCTTTTTCTGACAGTGCTTTTCCTGAGACCTGACTCCTTTTCATCTGATGTCTGAGACATGAGCCTGACAGATGAGGATGTCCTAAAATGTACACCGTACAGGTGATTCATTCAGAGAATGAAGCAGTTTCTGCTTCATATATAATTTTTCCATACCAAAGCAACCTTCAGAGCAGCGGTTCAAATGAAATTGTAGTTTGAAGCACGTATCGAAGCTTCTGTGTCAGACTGCCATCACTAGCTTCCAGTAAGCTGCGAAATATTCATATTTACAGAACCCTGGAGGGGTCATTGCAAGAGATTTTTATATAGTTTGCTCATTATTAAATTTGTAACCACAATTTACAAAATTGTGAGCATGTTTTTGTCACGGTACGGCAGGATAGGACCCAAGGGCAAGAATCTTCCAGGCGAAAGTTTAGAAAAACACACTTTATTGTAACAAACTACTACTACTATAAACTTACATTTATGAACTTACTTACGGACATGACTCAGACAGGGTAAACAGAGAGACAAACCGACAAACCAACTAACAGAAAGACAGAAGACTGGACAATAACAGGGAACAGGTCAGTAGGGGTATTATGGGGTCATTGATACTGCAGTATGCTATGGCTGGATCACCATACTTCACCACAAACACCTCTCATATTTACTGAAATATAATGTTCTTACCTGACCAGCAAGAGGTGACAGGACACATCCAAGTGATCCAGTGGAGTCCCCAAAGGAGCGTGGCAAATTCCATGTGTGGGTGGGTTCATTGAATGCAATTAAAATATGAACATCAATAAAGTTTTTAAAGCATAAGGGTACTTTTCTAAAGTGCACTGTAGTACTTTTTTCGCCAAAAGGCATGCAATTTGCTATCAACAATGCATGTTGATTAAATACCGTATATCTTTTTCCAGATAACCACAACACAGTAGCATTGTAAACTAGAGAATGTAATTGGAGGGAATTACGAGTGCATGAAAATGACGCTAGGGCAGACATGGTGGTTGCACAGCTTAATAAAAGTTGATAGTTTAAAAGTAGACAGTTTAAAAGTTGAATGTAGATTGGAAGTTGATCACACTAGTTGACTAAAAAGCCCAGGCTGCCAAACAGTTGTGGGCAGAGGACACAATTGGCGGGAGTCATAGCTGATGACAACTGACAGTTGGATTGGCTGAACAGTTAAATAGTTGGATAGTTTAAATGGTTCAAATATTTCATAGGGAATTATAGCAGTGAAGACTTTCATTTTGAAACAGTTGTGGGGAGAGGAAACAGTTGACGGGAGTCAAAGTTGATGACAACTGACTGTTGCTAGAGTAGTTATGGCGGTTGCTATGCTCGTTGCTAGGTTAATGATGTTGGTTGCTAGGTTTTAACTGTGAATGTGGTTGCTAGGCTGTTGCTAGGGTACTTGAAGTCGTTGCTAGGTTGTTGCTAGGGTGTCCATGGTGGCTACTATCAGAAATAAAGGAGTTACTACAGTGGTTTGCTAGTATAATCATCTTGGTTGCTATGGAAACTGACATAGATGCTTAATTTCAATGGTTGCTAAATTGGTTGCTAGGTAGGTGGTGTTTTAATATAGTAGGCTAGAGGCATAGTTGATGATAACTGACAGTTGGAATAGTTGAACAGTTAAATAGTTGGATAGTTTAAATGGTTAAATTATTTAATAGGGAATTATTGTAGTGGAGACTTTTATTTTGAAACAGTTGTGGGCAGAGGAAACAGTTGAACAGGATCTGTAGTCTTAAGAGAGCCAGATTGTATGCTTAAAGCCTGAGACAGACAGTTGCTGGAGGTGGCCGGAACCATATGGCTCTGGCCGGAACACTTGGCATAGGATTCTAAGTGCCCTATTGTGATGCCATAATCGCCAATGTTAAGTCTATGGGGAAATTTTTAATAGTTTTTAATTAATAGTTCAAAAAGTATAAAAGTTACAAATATGAAAAATACATTCCACACCTGTCCTAAGTAAGACCTACGTAACGCAGTTTGAATGAAGTTTCTACATTAAACGGTTGAAGCCGCATTAAACGCAGAAAAAGCGTTAGAAGAAGAATAATAAGAAGAAATCGGATAACAGTAGATTGCATTTTCATGCACTCTAATTACATTAAATTATGTGCGTGCTATATAAGTAGTAGACTCCATGTCAGGACACTAGGAATATACTCACTGTAAATGGTGATGGGTAGATGGGTCTGTTCTTTACCATTATTTGTTTCTGAAAAGCATGTTATGCCATTATTCAGTGACCAGTCAGTCACACTGTCCACACTCCAGCTTCATAGTTTTCTCTTCCTTAGCTCCCACTGTTGCATTCCAGCGTATGACAGCATCAGGGTCAGTACTACTGCAGGATGCTGTGGCTCCATCACCATACTTCACCACAAGACGTTGGGGATCGATCCACAGAGACGCTTTTTTCAAAATGAAGAGGATTTAATTCGATCCAAGGGCTGAGAAAAAGAGAACAAATGTCTCTCATATTTACTGAAATTAAGTGTTCTTACTTGGCCACCAGGAGGCGACAGGACACAGAAGGGTGATCCAGAGGAGTCCCCAGAGGAGTGTGGCAAATCCCATGTGCGGGTTCAGAGTGGTGAGAGCCAATTTACTCGGATGTCTGGTTAGAAAAAGAAAAGACGTATGAAGGAAGTCTGGTCCTCTTCCTGAGGTTGCCAAATTAAGTCACATCTATTTAGCTATTCAAAACCAGTTGTAGATGCTTCTCAGGTTAGCGTTAATCACCATTTCTATACCTAATACATGGTTCATTCTTGTGAAGGTTCACTTTGCAGTTCCAGGGAGAGGGTTCTACCACTGTCTAGATGATCTGGAGAATAACCTCAGGTTTTTTGGCTCATAATATTATGATCTTGTGTATCAATTATAATACATTAGAGCAACAGATCATAATGCATTACGAACATTGATATATAATCTCAGCGCTTTCTTGTAAACGATTATCAAAATTATTATAATGACTTACGATCACTTCATATTTTCAGAATAGGCATAAATCATTACAGTGATGACCTTCAGAGAAAGTATTACCAACATTTCTTGTATTTGTTGAGATGTCGGAGCAACACAATTAAACGTGAAACCTCATGCAAATAAGAAAGAGTTTCTATATTAATAGAAGTAAACTTTCCTACCATATACGTAGAAGTTGTCACAGCAGCACAGCCTACAGACAGATTTAAGGAAGGTGCAGTATAACACATCACAGACTACAGACAGATGTAAGGAAGGTGCAGTACTCCACACCACAGACTACAGACAGATGTAAGGAAGGTGCAGTACTCCACACCACAGACTACAGACAGATGTAAGGAAGGTGCAGTACTCCACACCACAGACTACAGACAGATGTAAGGAAGGTGCAGTACTCCACACCACAGACTACAGACAGATGTAAGGAAGGTGCAGTACTCCGCATCACAGACTACAGACAGATTTAAGGAAGGTGCAGGACAACAGACAGATGTAAGAAAGGTGCAGTACTCCACAACCGCAGACTACAGACAGATGTAAGGAAGGTGCAGTACTCCACATCACAGACTACAGACAGATGTAAGGAAGGTGCAGTACTCCACAACCTACAGAAAGATTTAAGGAAGGTGCAGTACTCCACATCACAGACTACAGACAGATGTAAGGAAGGTGCAGTACTCCACAACCTACAGAAAGATTTAAGGAAGGTGCAGTACTCCACATCACAGACTACAGACAGATGTAAGGAAGGTGCAGTACACCACATCACAGACTACAGACAGATGTAAGGAAGGTGCAGTACTCCACACCACAGACTACAGACAGATGTAAGGAAGGTGCAGTACTCCGCATCACAGACTAAAGACAGATTTAAGTAAGGTGCAGGACAACAGACAGATGTAAGGAAGGTGCAGTACTCCACAACCTACAGAAAGATGTAAGGAAGGTGCAGTACTCTGCATCAGAGACTACAGACAGATGTAAGGAAGGTGCAGTACTCCACATCACAGACTACAGACAGATGTAAGGAAGGTGCAGTACTCCACAACCTACAGAAAGATTTAAGGAAGGTGCAGTACTCCACATCACAGACTACAGACAGATGTAAGGAAGGTGCAGTACACCACATCACAGACTACAGACAGATGTAAGGAAGGTGCAGTACTCCACACCACAGACTACAGACAGATGTAAGGAAGGTGCAGTACTCCGCATCACAGACTAAAGACAGATTTAAGTAAGGTGCAGGACAACAGACAGATGTAAGGAAGGTGCAGTACTCCACAACCTACAGAAAGATGTAAGGAAGGTGCAGTACTCTGCATCAGAGACTACAGACAGATGTAAGGAAGGTGCAGTACTCCACATCACAGACTACAGACAGATGTAAGGAAGGTGCAGTACACCACATCACAGACTACAGACAGACGTAAGGAAGGTGCAGTACTCCACACCACAGACTACAGACAGACGTAAGGAAGGTGCAGTACACCACATCACAGACTACAGACAGATGTAAGGAAGGTGCAGTACTCCACACCACAGACTACAGACAGATGTAAGGAAGGTGCAGTACTCCGCATCACAGACTAAAGACAGATTTAAGTAAGGTGCAGGACAACAGACAGATGTAAGGAAGGTGCAGTACTCCACAACCTACAGAAAGATGTAAGGAAGGTGCAGTACTCTGCATCAGAGACTACAGACAGATGTAAGGAAGGTGCAGTACTCCACATCACAGACTACAGACAGATGTAAGGAAGGTGCAGTACACCACATCACAGACTACAGACAGACGTAAGGAAGGTGCAGTACTCCACACCACAGACTACAGACAGACGTAAGGAAGGCTCTCACGGCACAGTCACACCAGCCATACAGTCAAGTCAAGTCAAGTTTATTTATATAGCACATTTCATACACAGAGGTCATTCAATGTGCTTTACATAAACAAAACCAAACAATAATAACAACTAAAATCATAGAAAGGCAATATAGTCAAAGAATAGTTAAAAGGTAAAGATCATAATAAAAAGAAAACATTAAATACAAGGTAAAATCATTTAAAAATAAAGAATAATTAGTAAGCAAAAACAAAGGCAAAAGTAGTAAAAAAGTAATAAAAGACAAGGTAGAATAATTATCAAGGCAGATTCAGAATTTGTAACTCGGCACAGTTTACAGTACAGTACAGTACAGTACAGTAACTCCAACAGACAGATATGAGCAGCACATGCTTATCTCTGTCATTGTCATGTTGTTGATGTTCTGCATGCCTTCTAGGTTGTTATCTCATTTGGTTTACAGCAAGTCCTTACACACACACACACACACACACACACACACACACACACACACACTTGAGTAAACAGATGGACACACAAACAGGAAAACACACACACTCACTCTCTCACACACACACACACACAAGACACTTTAAGCAGGACATTTTCCTCCCATAGTTTTCTCAATCCATAACTTTTAAGGATTGATGTTGTCTCAAGCATGTGTCTCTGTTGCTTTATTGCTGAACTGGGCTTCTCACCAAAAGACTCACCAAAGACTCTTTAACTTTTGGGACTTTATGACGGCTGGCTTTGAAAAGTGTATGCTTGTGTGTGTGTGTGTGTGTGTGTGTGTGTGTGTGTGTGTGTGTGTGTGTGTGTGTGTTTGTATGTGTGAGAGACAGAGAGAGAGAAATAGAGAGAAAGAGAGAGAGTGTGTGTGGTGTGTGTGTGTCTGTGTGTGTGTGAGAGAGAGAGAGAGAGAGTGAAATGTGTGTTACAGCCACATATTTCTACACCGAGGAATTATGTGTTCGAAAGGCTCTGATTGATTCAGGGCTAAAACCATGTTGTAATTCTCATATTCATTTAGTATATCACTTGACCCCTTATCTATCGGGCAAGTCAACACTGGCATCCCAGAACCATGTCCAGCTACCAGGCCAAACATACTAGTGCTCTGAGCACAGCCTTCCATGTGTAAACTAGTGAACAGCTGTTTACACAAGATACTGTACATCCTTAATACCAAGGGAACAATAATGACAAAATCGTGATTAAGATTGATAAAACATTTCTTTTTTCTTGGTTTTGTTTTGGTATAAACATTGTTTACGGTATGCTACAAGAAGTTTAAGTGAAGCTTTGGTCAAAGCATTCGTTTTTAGTGTGTAAGCAATGGGCAAAAGCTGTAAAAAAAATTTGAAAATTGATTTGTATTTCCGCAGCAAAATCACAGACAGTTAAAAAGGGACATTGTATAGCAAACTGCAAACTGCTACCAGAATGCTATCAAGGTCACTATCTCACTTACACTAACGTTTCCACATTTGTGTTATGTTAAATTGCTAAATTATGTTTAAACACATTGTTTTACTGACAAAAACAAATGAAAGTAACTGAGTATCTGAGTTTTAAGGAGTGTCCACAAACAGCAGGTGTGCTGTCCTATTCCGCTGATGTACCGTGAGACGATGTGTGCGGGATGAGCTTGAGTTTAATGGGCTCCTTAGGCATCAAGAGACTCTGGTTGTCCAGTTCCACAGGAACCTGCGTCTCCTCGCAGGTGGCGACGGTGAATCTCTGCAGCACCTCCACGACGACCAGCTTCATGCTGACCAGGGCGAAGCGCATCCCTATGCAGTTCCTGGGGCCGAGTCCGAACGGCATGTAGGTGTACGGGTCAATGCTCTCCTTGTTCTCCTTACTGAACCTGACAAACGGAGACAAGATGACTAAATTATTTCTCGTGTGACTTCAGAGGTTTGGGATACAATCACAAAACCAGAGGGGCAATCTGTTGACCTGAACACGAAAGGAAGCCAAAGCAGGACTTTCCCTCTCAACCGCAAGTGGATAATCCAATCATGTAGATAATCTAGAATTTTTCTTTTAAAATATTCTATAGGAGGAAACTGTATAATTATAATTATTATAAAATCTAATGTTCTTAATATTTGATTTTGTACTGTAGGTAACTAGCTTCTATAACAATTTCAAAATGTCATGTGAATAATCTACTTGGTCCATCAACCCAACAGGTCATTCACTATATATTACTATATAAATGTGTCACATGACATCACTGTAACTTTCCCCTACCATGTTTTTACCAGCTGGTCACAGCCTACACCATGTATTTCCATGGTTACCGCTGTGCTACATGAGTAGAGCGAGGGGAAAGTCACATGAGCAAATTGTGCAGTGCAGTGGTGGTAATAGCATTATTTACATGCCGTAATCAAATAAAAATTGTGCATATCCTAGCTTTCTGGTTACTCTGGTCACACACAGACACAGACACACACACACACACACACACACGCGCACACACACACACACACTGACCATAGGTAATGCCTCTGGGTAGTGGTGCTTCCTACCTTTCCGGTTTGAAGCTCTCGGGGTCGCTCCAGACGTCTGGGTCTCTGTGGAGCACGTAGACGGGCACCATGACGACCGTCCCCTTGGGAATGGCGATGCCGTTGATGTCGACGGTCCTCTTGCTGACCCTCTCCACGCGTGGCACCACAGGGAAGATGCGCAGGGTCTCGTTCAGAACACTGTCCAGATACTCCATCTGCATCACGCCCTCATAGGACACTGGAGCCTGACAATCAATCAATCAATCAATCGCGGGTCAATCATTTCCCTTGGACACTTTTGTGTTTATTTGTTTTGTTGTCTGTCTTGTATGTCTTGGTGTCACGGGTACGCTAGCGACTACGCCGCTCCGTCCGGCATCATTTTAGTTTGTTATTTTTTAAATGTATTTGTCATGTCTTGATGTCATGGGCACGCTGGCGACAAGGCCGCTTCATCCGGAATCTTTTGTCTTTTTGTTATGGGGCAATTCCATGGAAAATTACGTTTTTTGTAAAATCCATAACGCCAATAAAATGTGATGGTATGGTATGATGTGAATGATTACATGAAATTTGAGCATTTGCTATTTTTGGCTGAAGAATGTACATGAGAAAAAAGGCACAAAAAATGAATGTTATCATTCACATCATACAAATGCCAAGGCATTTCACTGGCGTGGATGTGACAAAAAGTAAATTTTTCGTGGCATGGCCCTATGTGTCTTGTTTGTGGAGCGCTTTGGGTTGCACTCTGTGCATGTTAAATGGGCTTTAAAAATAAAACTGACTTGACTTGACTTGACAAACAACAGACCAGACCAGCTTAAGTGTTAGCCCGTATGCAGGTTGTATCAGCGATTTCAGGCTCAAAAAAGGCCCA
Source organism: Alosa pseudoharengus (assembly GCF_046254945.1). Classification (NCBI taxonomy): domain Eukaryota; kingdom Metazoa; phylum Chordata; class Actinopteri; order Clupeiformes; family Clupeidae; genus Alosa; species Alosa pseudoharengus. The sequence continues at coordinate 37,519,280 of NW_027468564.1, read as the reverse complement.
AACATAAATTATCACATTCATCTAATCTTTCCTAATGATCCGCTAGCTGCCTGTCCCATAAGCAGGCCGTCAAAAAAACGTGTCTCTAGGCACCAGAGTTCATTTTCACCAAAAGCTCATTTTTACCAAAACCCGGGACAATTCGTGTCCCGGAAAATATTATTAACTCAAAGAAGAGAACAATCCCGGGAAATCCAGTACATGTGGCAACCCTAGTCTGGCACCTGCAGATAAACTTCCTTGGATGTGCCAACTGCATTGCATTGTTACGTATCTATAATTTCACAGTGCCAATACAGTTTTAACCTTATCTACAGGTGTGGTAAGTCACCTTGTCTGGGAAGACCTGGTCAACCTCCTGCTGCAGTTTCTCCAGGGCCTCAGGGTTGGTGGCCAGGTTGTAGAAGAGGAAGGACAGGGTGCTGCTGGTGGTCTCATAGCCGGCTACGATGAAGATCATCGACTGCGACAGAATCTCGTGGTCACTCAGCCCTGTGAGGAGGAGACAGAGACATTAATAACAAGAGAATAAAACAAATGTGGAAATGTGTTTGTCACAGGTAAGTTAAAAGACACAAATGGACAAAATAAACACACAACAAATACTGTAAAAAATATCAAACAATATCAAATTAATATGTTTTACTACAGCTGATTACACCACAGGGTGGCAACAACTCGAGATAGGAATCATGGCGGGATGTACCATCTCCCCACTTGCTTTTACAATGGCAATGGAGGTCATCATTAGGGCCTCAAAATGGGTAGTGGGTGGGGAGAAGTTGCAGGGAGGGCCACGCCTCCCCCCGATTAGGGCTTTCATGGACGACATGACAACCTTGACATCAACCGTTCCATGCACCAACAGGTTGCTGGATAAGTTAAATAGCAATCTGCAATGGGCCAGAATGAAGGTGAAGCCAAGTAAGTCTAGGAGTCTCTCAATTGTTAAAGGGAAGGTAATAGATAAGAAGTTTGCCCTAAATAAAGAGGTGATTCCTACAGTTCTGGAGAAACCAGTGAAGAGTCTGGGAAGGTGGTATGATGCAAGCCTCAGTGATAAGTCACAGGTTGAAGACTTGAGACAGGTCACTAGGCAAGGTATTGCAAATCTAGGGGTGGGCATAAGCAAATCTAGGGGTGGGCATAAGTAAACCCTTGTGGAGTAAGGCTTCTGCAGGAGAAAAGAGGAAAAAATGGTAGTGGAGGAAATGCATAGACAGGAGGAGACTGTAAGATGTACTAAGGCAGTGTCGCAGGCAAAACAAGGGCAGTGGGTGAACTGGGAAGGGGTGGAAAAAAGACAGATTAAATGGAAAGATCTATAGGGCATGGAAGCTGGTAGGATCAGATTTATGTTAGGTGCTACATATGATGTGCTCCTATCTCCCAAGAATTTAAGTCAATGGTTTGGTGAGGATGATAAATGCATACTTTGCTTGTGTGTGGGCAGTCTCCACCATATCTTATCAGGGTGCAAGGTAAGTCTCACCCAGGGGCGGTATACGTGGCGTCATAACCAGGTATTGAAATGTGTGGCAGCGGCAATAGAGGATAAAAGGAGAGAAGTCAATTCATTAGCGGCTAGTAAAGGGGTTAGGCAAATTAACTTTGTACGTCAGGGGGATAAACCTCCTTCCGCGAAGGTCACGGACCAACCTAACCAACCTACTGTAGACCATGCCTAGGTTGGTTAAGGGTATTTGGATGTTTATTGTGGTAATATGGTGGCAACATGGGGCGTAAGCTAACTGGCTAATTTGTTTTGTGTTTGTGATGGGGCCTAAGCTAACTGGCTAATTTTTTTTGTGTTTGTGATGGGTTGTGCCTAGGTTGATGGTGGTTGGCAAGGGTTTTTATGGTTATGGTTCAGTCCACATCAACGGGACGGACCAACCTAGCCAACCTAGACCATGCCTAGGCTGGTTAAGAGTATTTTGGGTATTGGATATTTCAATGTGGTAATATGGTGGCGGCATGGAGGGGAGTGTCTCCAGGATGCTGGTTTCATTGTTAAGCCTTCATGAGGTGTCGTGGGCCTAACTTAACGAAACATCGGTGAATGAGGGTGCCCACTTGATAACCCCAATGACATGCCGCATTTGTCTTGTGTTTGTGATCATTTGTTGGGAGATTTGTGGGTAGCGTGCTTTTTAAAGTTAATTTGAGTAGGGGCTTCTGAATGTGTTTTTACCTTGGATTTTGGCACAAGGGATTTTAACATCTAATCCTGTGTATTAATGTAATAGACAGCAGGAATAAATATGTGTTTCCTATATGAGTGGCTTATTTTGAGTTCAGCAATGTTACTGCACTTGGTATGATGACTTTTTATGTTCTTGGTTGCACACATAGTACAAGACCAATCAGTCAGTGGACTGCACTGACAAGCACAGAAACCCCAGCCCTGTCTGCATTAGATACCACTGGTCCTCATCACTGAGAAAATTGTGAATGATAATAATATAAAAAAATGCTGTAGCTCCATAACAAACATATGATGTTCATAGAATGTACACTTACAGTATAGCTCATAGCTTATAGATAGATAGATAGATAGATACATACATACATACATAGATACTTTATTGATCCCCAAGGGGAAATTCAAGCTTATAGGGTATCCTATAGTAAATACGCATATACCTTATACTCATACTTAGATAATATCTTTTGTACTGAATATACAGATTGATAATTTGTCTTTTCTGTAGAAATATAGCACCTTGTGTCATCTGGTGGTGTTACACACACTATTATTATTCTTTACAAAAATCACTACAAATAGTGGTGTTTCTATAACAAAATGTTGGTTGTAATTGTTCATATTTAAAGGGTGTATCAGCGATTTCAGGCCCAAAAAAAGGCCCAAACATAAATTATCACATTCATCTAATCTTTCCTAACTATCCGCTAGTTGTCTGCCCCATAAGCAGGCCGTCAAAAAAACGCGCCTCTGTAGGCAGCCTAGGCTCTGAGATCTGCACACAAAAACAATTGCCACCAACAAGTGTTGCCAACCACTCAAAGGCACAATAAATTGTTCCGACCAATAACCGACGAGATGCGCGTTCAGGAGAGTTTCAATTGCACGGGAGGGAGGGGGAGGGAGTAGCAAGCTAGCTCTCTGTTTTGTTTGAACGTCAACAGAAGTGACGTTACCCCGCCATCACTGATACAACCTTTAACTTACCCTGGATGTCATTCATATAAAAAAGCAGTACTATCTGAAGCTTTGCGAGGGGATTATGGAGTTGGTAGCGTAGTGGCTAAGGAGCTGGGCTAGCATGAAGTAGACTGACAGAAATGTGGGCTCAATTCCCAGCTGGCATCATTGTGCCGTTGAGCAAGTTACTTAACCCCAAGTTACTCCAGGGACAATGTAATCCCTTGTAATATAATTGACATATGTAAGTTGCTTAGGATGAAAGTGTGTGGTAAATGTAAATGGATGGATGACCCCTGACCTTTATTTGGCGTTTCCTCTCGCTGTTTGCCCTCAGTCTCCGACCCCTGGGAATCCATCATCAGCTGGAGGAAGTCCACTCGACTCTGCAGAAGTGACCACACAGAAATAACACATCAATCATGGAGACCACCACTACCCATACCTGTTGAATGCCACTACTAAACCACCACCCATACCTGTTGAATGCCACCACCCATACCTGTTGAGTGCCACTACTAAACCACCACCCATACCTGTTGAATGCCACTACTAAACCACCACCCATACCTGTTGAGAGCTGGTCTCCCTCTCGGCTTTGATCTTCCTCAGCGAGGTGTAGAAGAAGTCCATGACAGCGGCGGGCATCAAAGAGAAGTTCATCTTCTCCAGGAGGGGAATGGTAAAAGGGAAGAACACTGCACAGAGATGGTGTAAGAATTAGATCAGATGGTGCAAGAATTAGATGGTGTAAAGGAGCTGGTTGGAGCAAGCGAGACCTGTTCAAAAACACACTCATTTGAAATATATGAGGCATTACACATACAGTACTGACAGAAAACTACTAGCATGTTTACACGTGTGTACTGAAGAAAAGAGTTTTCTTTTCTTTTTCTCTCTCACCCCTTATGAGACATATAAGCAGAAACTTACAGTATGTGCAGTTTGAAGCAATGCACATAATTGTTTATAAATGGACCTTGGTGCTGGTTGCTGTAAAAAACTATATCTACAGAATCTACAGAAACAGATATAGAAAGATATTGCTATTATTACAGTCATCATTTGAGATATTATATACAGTACATCTAATGAACGGTTAATACATTTAGATCACTAAGTACACCCACAGAGAATATGTACCATTGCTCAGATTATACTGTACTGTACGAGAGAAAATATCTTACTTATTAAGAGAAGAAAGGGGTTGAAAATGTTGAACTTGAGCATTTTCTTGATGTTGGTGACAAAGGGGCCATTGGGGTTGTTAAGTGAGTCGATGTCCACACTAAAAGCTGTGCTGGCCACCACATCCATGCTGTATGCTCCAAGAAACCTGAGATGGACACAGAGAGAGAGGAGAGAAAGAGAGAGTGTGTGTGTGAGAGAGAGAGAAAGAGAGAGAGAGGAGAGAGTGTGTGTGAGAGAGAGAGAGAGAGAGAGGAGAGAGTGTGTGTGTGTGTGTGAGAGAGAGAGGAGAGAGTCTGTGTGAGTGATGGAGAGAAAGAGTGTGTGAATAGAGTGGTATGTGGTGAGCTTAAATACCCTAATAAAAGTGTGGCTGAATATTCGGTATATACTGTACTGTATTACATTATTCCTTCCTCTTTCTGACCATATCCTTGGTAGACCATCTATATGTTTAATATTCTGAAGACATCTTCAGACTAGTGGTTCTTTTGTCCATTCACTTCCTGGAAACGATTAATTTGTTACTATACTGGGTGAATGATTCTGATAAAAAAAAAAACGTAATCTTGCTAAGAACAAAAAAAAAGAATGTTTTTGTAACATTTGAACTGATCCACCATGCCCCCTGTCTCTCGTACTCAGTCCTCTCCAAATGAAGCCCCAGTTGTATTTCTCCTCTGGGTCCACTCCACTCACTCTTTGAGATCCACTGGTTTGCCCTGGACAGCCTCTCGCCTCAGGTTCCTGACCAGCGTCTTTGAGTGCGTCTTCATGATGCCAAACATCTGAGTCCAAAATGGGCAGAGTGTGAACATCAATGTTGTTGTTGTGTTAGCACACATGCATAACATAGATAGAACATCCTATTTTTTGGTTTCGGTTTCCCGTGGTCATTAAGTCATGATCCATATATTTTAGCGTTGCCACATATATGCCACAGGACAGAAGAATATTACATCTCCTAGTGCTTTTGTTTTTTTTTATGGCACCTTTACATTTCTGAACTCAATTCCTAGAACTTCCAGGGTCAGCAACTTTAGTAACAAAGTTGCTACCATTTGCATTTGTAGCACTACAGAACCTTCAAAACAAAATGAAAAGACACAAAAAAAACATTAGTCATCCAGAATCAAGCGCTCTCTGACCTCTTTCAGGCGTCCGCTGGTGAAAGACGGAGACAGAACACTCCGGATACGGCGCCAGTCATCGTCCTCAACAACAGACACGGCGTCGTTCAGCGGTCCGTTTATGCGTAGATTCTGAAGTGAAAGATATCTTGTTTTTATCAATGTTGTTGTTGTTGTACAGCAATGTGTGCAAATACCCTGTGTGAGACTGCACACAAGTCATGTGATATGTGTAAGACCCTCTGTGACAGCAATAGAGATAGCAAGCATTCAACAATTAAATATATACATTCCTTTGTTTATTTTTTCCAACAATTGTAACTGTATGCACAGTTAAATCACAATTTTAAGTTTTAAATTTGAACAAAGTACAGTGGTGCTGATTGATGAGGCAGATGTAGACCTACCCTTCTGTTGGTGAAGAGCGAATAGCATTCTTTCACCATGACTGTTTTGATGATGGTCTTATCCAGGACAGACAGAATAGGCTGTCTCCCATCAAAGATACTAGGATAGGGAAATACAGACACTTTATAATAAAGCAGTCATGAAGACTTCTGTTGGGTATTTTATTTGATAGTCTCCGTCTGATAATTCCAAAGTTGGAGTTTGTGTATAGGCCATTTACCCCCATAGTTTTCCATACTTCTTGAAACACTCGGTGTCAAACTGAGTGAACCCCTACAGCATAACAGAAATAGCGTGTTAGGATTTGGACAGTTAGATTCAGCCAGTCAGCATCATTCTTGGCCGCCACCATCTTTGAAAATGGCGTCCAACATGTTCTTACTTCCCGACACATTTTCACCAAGAAGCCAATGTGGCGCCATGTTATTCTACACAAAAGCATGTTGTCTTTGAGGATTGGCAGTTTTCAAACTGGGAGGATCAGCCAATCCACATGAACAACATCATCTGTGCTTTGGTCAAAGTAGCTTGCACGGGCCATGGACTTCTGGGATCTGTGCATGCCAAGACCAACTTTTGATTTTTTGATATTTTGGTTAGCTATTACATTAGAATTGCATGGTGGTTGGCAGCTCATTGCCTGCTGCAGTCCTGTATCTTAAGTAAAAAATGTATGTGTAGCATACTCGCTCGAATTGATAACACACATTGATAAACTAATTTTCATTCATTGTTGACACGGAGGCTCATTCTGGTGTCCCCAGGACCTTATGAACACGCTGCTAAAAAGCACAAACAAGTGCGCAAGTTGCAGCCGTGAGGACAGGGGAAGTGCATGCAGCCACGAGAAGGAGTGATGTTTGGTGAAATTCAAAATACTGTTTTTTGATTGGATGCCAGGTGGCTATTTATCTTCAGAGGTCCATAAATGAATGGGGGTCATACTTCCTCTCTCAAGTTCCATAAATACCTCCATGAAATATACCATCAAAATGCACATAACAACAATAAAACTATAGGCCTACTGTTGTGTAGAAAAAACAGACATACGGACAGACACTAACCTAAGAGGCCGAGACTAACCTTTCTATATTCCAGAAGGGTCCCAAGAAAAGGTAATGGTGTAGGGCCGGGGATTCCTAGGTTTTTAAAAAACCTGTAAGGCCAGACCCCATACCTAGTGAAGGGAATGCAAATATTGTTTTTATACACATTAATTATGTGACATGTTAATTATGAGCACATTTAGGAAGCACCCCTCTCTTCCATTCTCTTTATCTTCTGAGCTGCAGTCGGTCAAACCCACCTGCCAGGAGTGGGGTGTAATAAATTCCGTTTTAAACTATTTTGAAATAGTTATAGATCTGCTATAAATGTAAAAATAAGTTTTTCACAGAACACACAATATCAGAATAATACCACTACCATCAAACACATAGCAAAGTTTCAAATGATCTTACGCTGTCAGCAGGCCCAAAAATAGAAAGAGGAGAGTCCATGTTTCAGTGGGAAAAAAAGACAAGTATCCCATCCCTGCAGAGTGCTGCTTTCTCTCTTCTCTCTCAGGATGTTGCCTGTCAGACCAACAAGGTTCATGTGTAGACCTTCCCCTCTGCTGCTAATATAGGCCCCACAGAGGCTTATGTAAAACGTCAGCCAGGAATCTGACCTAAGCTAATACGAGAAAGTCCCTGTGATTACGCAATGACCTTTGTAGCAGTATTGCAGCAGTATTGCAGCATATCTCACTTCTATGTTGTATACGTCTTCTCCCTCCCATCGAAGTGGTGTAGCCAACTAGTCAAACTTTCAATAGACCATTAGACTACACGTTATTATAACAATGTTTCATTTGGCCTTGAGATATGTTACATTGACTGAAATAAGTTGAAATGGGCTATTTTTTGCCATAACGTGCTTGCTTGCCTCACAGGTGTGAAATCCTTAGAACAACTAGCTGAGTCACAAGCTACACACCTATACACCTGCAGTGCCAGATCATGTGCTTACTTTCATGAACACACCCACAGTCAACAGGGCATGACAGGTTAAAAAAGGTCCCTGATAACAGGTCAGGGTAATTCCGCTAGTGAAGTCATTATTAGAGGCAAATGATCCTTCATGTGACCACAAGTAGGTTACAGTTGAATGACTTCAACATCGTCCATGCACGCTCTAACTAAAAGCCTTATCCATACTGTAGGTTACTTTATGGGGGCAGCTTTACACAGAAAGTTGAAATAGCTACACAGAAAGTTGAAATAGCTAATTTCAGAATAGGCCTATGCCAACTTGATGCATTTGGGTAGCCTACTATAAGGTTTCATTAGTGCAAGAACCAACAACAAAAATATATAGCCCAATGTTAACTAGATTTAGAATCTCCCAATATTTTAAATAGCACTGGCTCAAATACACATGGACATTTTATTCCTTTTTAATGTGAAACGTTGATAAATTGATACCTATAAGGACTATTTTGCCTTTATTTCATCTAGGCTGGACTACTGCAATTCTCTCTAGTATGGTCCAAAATGTGGCTGCCAGATTACTGACCAGAACTATAGGAAGAGTGAGCATATCACTCCTGTGTTGTCCCAACTACACTGGTTACCTGTGAGATTTAGAATTTAGATTTCAAAATCTTACTATTTGTTTTTTAAAGCTCTGAATGGTTTAGCACAACAATATATTTGTGATCTCATTAGGCCTTATTCTACCCTTAGGTCACTCAGGTCTTCCTCCCAACAACTCATTTTTGTTCACCCTTCCCGCCTAAAAACCAACGGTGACCAAGCTTTCTCTGTTGTCGCTCCCCAGGTCTGGAATCGTCTTCCTGCCCATATTACAGTAAGCATTTAAATGGCATTTAAATATTCTTTGCTTCTTATTTTATTTCATTAACAGTATAATCACACCTTTGTGTGTGTGTGTGTGTGTGTGCAAATATGTTCTTACCTTTTTTGTGTCTATATCATTAAGGTTATAATGGCTTCTGTTTAATCACATCATCAATGGGGTTAGAGGTTGGAATAAAAAATGTTTTCAAGATGCAAGGTTTGCCTCTGCAGTTCATCCCATGTTCAGACTGATCTATCCCCCAGTGAGAAGTATGTTGTGTCGAACCTGTAAGGAGAAGTAAACCTGCTACAAACCCAATCATAGGCCTATCGCATGCAGACAGAAGGTGAAGACCCAAGTGATGAAGGTGATGAAGTAACACAACAGGGTACTTCCCGTCTCTGAGATCAACAACAGTCCTGATTGAGTTGGAGAGCTTTGTGCAATCTTCTTCAACCAAACGTCAATGCATTCCAAAACCTCCCATTGATCTTCCTCAAATACAACAGTGCTTCTAGTGTTGCCTGTGAAGCTCTCCAGTGTATTTCAGTGGAACGTCTATTTATGTATAGGCTGACAAAATAGATCAATAAAACTAATAATCCATGCAAGATTAAGGGAAAACATGTATGTTTGCATTTTTTTTACCAAAATCTCCGTTTAGGCCAGGAACTTCGCTCAGTTCGATGTGATCGTGGACTCCCTTCCAGCAGGTGGCGAGAAAACACTATAAACCACAGAGGAAGGACTCATCACAGGGGAAGTAGAGATTTATTTACCTGTCTGATTTCTTCAAGAATGGTCACCACTTGTATCGTGCCTTGTTGTCGTAAGCGATCTGACAAATGTCCCCAGTTACGTTATTTCAGAATACCAGCGGTGAGGTTAAACGAGGGAGACGTGACTAGAGAACTTAGCGACAGAAGAAGGGCTACATGGATAGCAAGGATAAACAGAGCAAACTTCTATCCCACGGCAGCTCACAGAGTGTGCTCTCTGCACTTTGTTAAAGGTAGGAACATCATGAATCTTCACCGACATCCCCACCACTAATTTGTGTGTATTTACGCATAGGTAGAAGTAAAGTGGTTCCAGTGAGTTGCTGTTCTCTTGACAGATGTTCAGACGCACAGAAGCAGCAGCAGCAGAAGAAGCTACCAAGTCAGTCAGTTCGTATAATAACTAGATGTACCGCAGAGCGGTACAAAATATGACCGCCGCCCAGTCCAGCACATGTTTTCCACAAAAATAAATCACGCTGAAAGGCCTATATGATTATAACTGTCTCACTAAATTGCATTATCCACACTCAATTCTCACTGGTATCTGCTAGACAACAAGTACCAAAACATGATTATTTCATAGATTTCACATGTAAAATTCATTTCATACCCCACCTCCATCTTACCTATTCATAATTCTGAGAAATTCTTGAATTGTGTGCATGTACATGTTTATGTTATGTGTGTGGGTGTGTGTGTGTGTGTGAGTGTGTGTGTGTGTGTGTGTGTGCGTGCTTGTGTGTGTGCCTGCGTGCTTGTGTGTGTGCCTGCGTATGTGCCTGTGCATGCATGCGTACATATGTCTACTGTGTGAGTATGTGTCATACGTATGATTACTGTGAATGTATGTGTGTGCGTGTGTATCTGTTTGTGCACATGAAATGGGTTAACATGAACAAAATGGTCATCCTAGGCCCTACAGTTCTCAAGATATTCACAGAGAACTGTGTCTGCCCTACCCTCCTTTCGGGGGGTCCAGTCCAGCAGGGGGGCTACAGATCAAAACGAAAAACGACGGTTCCATGCTATCCATGTGGGGTTACATGCCCACCAAGTTTTGTGTACCCCGGTCTTTCAGTGTCCCGGGAATCCTTGTTGGTGTACGTCACTAAATGTACACATAAATTATTTTATTGTAAGGCCCCCCATGAACGAAAGTACACAAAACTTGGCATGCATTCGGAGGGTGTCATAATGATCCTACACTTTTAATTTCGTGCAGTTTTGACCTTGTCAGCCAGAGATATTGTGATGAAAACACCTAATTTTTTGCTTTTTAATTTTTAAGGGCAGTGGCGCTATAAATGAAATAAGTGGTAAGGGGATGGGTGGACATGCCCCCTTAAGACCAATATACATAAAAAAGGTGGACCTCCTAGGCCCTAGGGTTCTCGAGATATTCACAGAAAACTGTCTCCGGCCACCTACAGGCCAGTTGGTGTATAGTTACATAAATTAATTTATTGTGTGGCCCCCCATGAACAGAATTCCACAAAACTTGGCGTGCATACAAAGGGGTGTCATAATGATCCTACACTTCCAATTTCGTGCAGTTTTGACTATGTTAGGTCACAGATACCTTCGATTACAACACTTCATTTTTACTTTTTTGTGTTTAACTAGGTGGCGCTATACATGAAATGAGTGGTTATGGAATGGGTTGACATGGCCCCTTGAGATCAACATACAAAAAAAAATGGTCCTCCTAAACCCTACGGTTCTCGAGATATTCACAGAAAACTGTGTCTGCCCTACCCTCCTTTCGGGGGGTCCAGTCCAGCGGGGGGGCTACAGATCAAAACGAAAAACGATGGTTCCATGCTATCCATGTGGGGTTACATGCCCACCAAGTTCCGTGTACCCCGGTCTTTCAGTGTCCCGGGAATCCTTGACGGAAATTTGGGCATGCGGAAAAAAAAACTGCTGCGCGGTGGTCATAATAACGACACGATCATAGACGTGTTTTATTTCCAGTCCTCTCAGTCTTTAACTTGACATATTTTGCTTAACTGCGTCTTTAATTAGTGGAGGGCAGGGCTATTGATTGTAGCCTATGCACTTTTGAATAACTTAACCAGCCCAGAATATTCAGAACAATGTAATTTTATTGTTAGAGCAGTCTCTAAAACTTGATAGTCTCTAAAACTGATTAAAAAAATAAAAATAAAATAGAAAGTCTCTAAAACTTCCTTATCATAATTGTGACAGTGGTCCTTAGCCAACCTGTAGCCTTGATCATGGTTAGTAGTCTTAGTAGGTTAGTAATCCCGTGATGTGAACTCTGTTTTGTGCATTAAATAGACTAAAAAAAAAAACCCACTGTCCTATGTGCTGATGGGTTTGTCATTGCACTGTTTTAAGGGGGGGGGGGGGGGTTTGTCCCTTAAAGTGACAGTTATTCCCTGTATTGTCAGGTGAACCATCTCAGCTCTACGATCGGGCGAATCCAGACTGGGCCCCCTCACTGAAGTTGGGAGTGACATTGAAAGCCATCAGTCACACTGACAAGGTAGGCTATGCTGCTATGATGAGTATTTAGCATGCTATTTGCCTTATTCACAAGGCAGCCATTTTAAACCAAATCGAGCTATGGGGTACGTAAAACATTTCATTATTGTGTTCTATGCGTTAATGTTTTAATGATAGTCAGTGTACCCCATAGCCTCCTTTAGGTTTACACATGGCCAACGTGTGAATAAGACAAATTTAAGGTAAGCGTGAAAGACTGATTTCCATCTAGAATACTTATACTGAAATAACAAACCCCAATTGACAATAAGGCATTTCTAGAAGATATAAAGTGACTGATACCATCTAGTAATAACACGGCTGTTTACAGGAAGAGGAAGTGGAATCTGAGTCTGCATTGAGTAACCAAGGTGACGGTGAACTCCCAAGCAGACATAAGGACATCAAACCAGTAGAGGCCAATCTGGTAGGTCAAGAACAGTAAACAGTAAATATTTGCATCCAACTACACTTTAATCCACACACTCCACTATTGTGGATATAAATATCACACAACCCTTGTGTATCTTTAGCTTGATTAGAAAAGCCAGCTTCTAAAAATATCTTAGTCTGGTGCAATACCCAGGAAGCTCAGATACAATATATCTAGTAATATTTATATGTAAGAAATAAATACACTTCGGATAAATGGAAATAGAGATTTTCCCCATTTTATATGATAATGTTTTGCAGAAAAGTGTGGATCCACCCTCCCAGCCCCTTGACTGTGCCTCAGAGTCCAGTTCTGTTGATTCTTTTGGTCCGGGCGGCGATGGCACAGAAGAGCCTTCAGAGCACGTCACACAGATGGTGGCATTGCATGTGAGGCTGGTGGACTGCCGTGCCCGACTGGGACCCAATGGCGTTTGCGTCGTAAAAGAAGAGGGAGGTGAGTTAGGCCGTAACTGCAATCTTGAGGGTGAGCGATGGGGAAATCCACGACTTTCTGTTGATTTTAAAGCTTTAAGATCTCAACACTAAGACAGGCAGCTTGTAAGAGTTTTATGCACAAAACAGATGACTGTGCTCAAGTCCACCTCTTTCCAAGTCTATTGGAATCCACCTACCATGTTTCTGCTTTGTGTAATCATTTATGTCTAATTGAACACAGATAATGTAGCTCATGAAAATCAAAGTTACACTGACTTAAGTGTCATTTTTTTGCTTAATGTGGGCTTTTTTAACACTGTTTACTGTTCATTTTGACTATGGAATGTGCATAGTTGCTTTGGACAAAAAATATTGAGCGATGCAATTAACCCTGAGTTGCTCCGGGGACAATGTAACAATACCCATGTAATATAATAAGTCGTTTTAGAAAAGGTATCTGTTAAATGAATAAACGTAAGCGTCAAAGCGGTATAACCATAACCACAACAATAAGTCACACATGCAGTGTAGTAATGATACACTGAGGATTTTAAATGTATAAAGGCCCCCAGGAGTTTGATTGACAACCCTTCTCAGAATGACTCACTTGACAAGGATATGTACAATTTGGCATTTCCAGGTTATGGCTCCCAGATCGGTCCCCATGGCGATGACCCCTCTGCACCTCAAGAGGGAGCGAAAAACAGACGGCTGAGGAGTTATGAGTGCAGCACGTGTAGGAAGCTGTTTCTCCGCATCCACAAGGCAACACGCACCGCCGAGAAGGCTTACCGATGCTCGCAGTGCGTTAAACGATTCACTCTGCCGCCGAACTTCAGGAAGCACGAGGGCGCGAGTAGCAGGGTAGGACCACACAGGTGTTCCCAGTGTGACGTGTCCTTTACCCAGCTGTCCAACCTGAAGAGGCACGAGCTTCAGCACACCGGCGAGCTAAGTCATGTCTGCACTGCATGTGGGAAAGCGTTCGCCCGACAAGACTTGCTCAGAAAACACCAGAGACTTCATACCAGGGAGAGACCGTACACTTGCACACAGTGCCCCAAGTCATTTTCATGGGCGTCATCGCTCAGGCATCATTTGACAACCCATGCAGATCAGACGTCGCAGAACCTGCGAGGCAACTCCTGTTCAGCCAAGAATCACCAAGGCACTCCTGCTGGGGCAAAGCCCTATCAATGCTCACAGTGCGATAAAACTTTTTGTAGAAAGGCTGACCTTCGGGTGCATCTGAAAAGACACACAGGAGAGAGGCGGTACTTGTGTCAGTACTGCGGCAAGACGTATAGCGATCCGCAGTCCCTCACTGTCCACCAGCGCGCGCACACCGGAGAAAGACCCTTCAGGTGCTCGTGGTGTGGCAAGCGCTTCGCACGCTCCTCAGCACTGCGGAGCCACGAGACGCAGCACACGGGCAAGCGGCCTCACGTCTGCGATGTGTGCGGGAGGGCCTTCGCCCGACGAGACCTGCTCCGGAAACACCAGCGAACGCACACCGGGGAGAAACCCTACCACTGCTCCATCTGTGGGAAGCACTTTGGCTACCTGGCAAGTTTGAAGAAGCACCAGAAGGACATGCACACTGTGATGGCGGGGGACCACCGGTGCTCAAGGTGCGGAAAGAGGTTTGCGACAGCGCAGGACCTGAGGACGCATGGGTGTACAACAACAAAAAAACAACAAAATTCTGTTGAGGACGTCTTCAGCGGAGCATTACAAGACTTTGCTAAAGAGTTGGTGCTGCCTCTTATATGACTACATGGATTTAGTGACTTGCCGATGTTGAGGTATGCATAGAAACAACAGTTTATGTTCATAGAAACAACAAGGTCACAATGACCGCATGTATTCATACTTCTGTATTCATGCCATCATTACATTTAGCACTTGCAATGAAATGTAACGACTGAAAGTGCTAGCAGTTGGCTTGGTGGCTAGCTGAAAAAAATGACTGTTTAGACTAACATCTACTATAGTCTATTTGCTGACCAAGTTTGTGTGGCATATTAACAACCATCTTGGTCTTACTTTTTTTGTAACTCCCGCCTCCCTGGAAAACATACCAAAAACACACACGTTGAACAGATTGGTCCCCATCTGGTTCTCATTAGCATAAAGTTAAGGATTCTCTGTTTTACCTACTTCGGCAAATTTGGAAACCTTCCGTGACAATTAAAAAGTCTCTTTGGAGTTCTGTCCTACACAGTACCTAGGTTTTAATTTATTGTTTTTATAAACACAAAAGTCACATATGCATACTGTTCTTATGTGTAACTGTTACTGCAGTTTGTCTGGTAGTACAATGCTAAGAACATCAAGGCCATGGGTTCAATAGACAGGGAACATGGAGTACTGATGAAAACAATGTATATATATTCTGCAAGTCATTTTGGATATGTGAAGTTGTGCAAGTCAAGTTAATACATGGTTTCTTGATGTTTAACAACCCCAAAGTTGTCTTTAAGGCAGCGCTGCCTGGAAGGCACTATGGTTAGGCATGGGTTAAGGTTGGGGTTAGGTGCCTTTAAGTCAGCTGCCTGGAAGACAACGTTGGGGGCATAAAACACCATCAAGCTAATACATGTAAATATTGGTATGTTTATACACAGGCACTTTTGTAAAAATAAATGTAATGATTTTGATAAGGAAGATGTATGTCAGGGTTGTGCAGGCGGACCCAAGTGCAAGACTCCAACAGGCAGAATTACGGACAAAACACAATTTATTTTAACATGAACTTAACATTTAAAGATGTACTTACATACATACGGGACTTTGACTTTACCAAAACAGAGAGACGATCTGACAAGGAACAGAGAAACAGGAGGGTAGAAATACACATACCAACTAACAGAAAGACAGAGGACTGGACGAAACCAACGAGACAATAACAGGGAACAGGTGAGGAGGCAGAAATGGAGGGAAAACAAACAAGACAGAATACAAAATATTCTGCAAGTCATTTTGGATATGTGAAGTTGTGCAAGTCAAGTTAATACATGGTTTCTTGATGTTTAATAACCCCAAAGTTGTCTTCAAGGCAGCGCTGCCTGGAAGGCACTATGGTTAGGCATGGGTTAGGGTTAACACCATCGAGCTAATACATGTAAATATTGGTATGTTTATATACAGGCACTTTTGTAAAAATAAATGTAATGATTTTGATAAGGAAGATGTATTTTAATAAAACAAAAATATTGACCTACCCCAGGTTTTCTGAAAGAAATTGTGTTTGTGTTCAATAATGTTGTTTATCAGTTGTGAATACAAATATATGTACAGTATACCTAGCAAACAGACAACTATAACCTACAGACTATAACAACAGATAACTAACCGTTTCCTAAAGGTTCTCTGAAGGTCACACAAAATAAACCTTTAGAAGTCTTTCTTCCACTGTAAGCCAAAATAGCCTACAGTATCTCCCAAATCAAAGCATTCTCCGTGCCTACCTAGCATTAGACTAGATTTTTCAGTGATACAAAACTTTTTCCATATTGTATACAGAGGATATAAGACGTTGACTGAAACTATCTATCAAAGACGTTATAAAAACTGTTCTCTGCTCAAGTTTTGAACATAGTTCAAAGAACATTTAGTGGATGTTCCCAGAAGATTTTACTACGAAGGAACGTTCCAGCGCTGTCAAGAAAACGTTCTTGAATGATCGTGAGGGAACGCCAGCAGCAAACTTTCTCGCACCCTTCCGCAAAAACATTCCTTGAACCAAAAATTGTTTGCCATGTAGCTATCTTATCTGTCTCTCCAGTCTGCTAACATTGATGGGCTCCAATTACAAAAGCCATCAGGGAGAGTTTGAAAAAATATCGATATAGTGTCGCACAAGACGCACCAGATGGTTCACACTGGAGAGCGTTAAAAGGTTTTCAGTAAGGCTTTTGTAGTTAACCAACTTGTGTGAACACTAGAGAGGTCATAGACAAGAAAGAGGTTAGCAAGCAGGCAACTTCCAACATGTGTGTTTCATTGAATTAGGCCTACAAAGAAAATGTATTTAGCATTCCAATGTATTTAGCATTTACTGTAATTCACCTGTGAGTGAACACTGAGACAGTGAGCAGAGAGAGAAGAGAGAGAAAGAGAACACACAGAACACACAGTCAGCCTTATCTGCGACGCAGTAGGAGCAGGTGGGGGTTCCTTGCTCAAGAGTTCCTCTGCCGTGGATGGTGGGGGGAGGCGAAAACACTGTTTATTCACTCCCACATCTTGGGAGATTGAACTAATTGAGCATCCTTCAGTTACAAGCCCCTTTGCCTAACCTCTGCCACAGCGGCCACATAAAAGTACAATGTCTTTGGAATATACATAATCATGCGCTAAATTCTTGAAATTACTGTTTAGTGCATACATGTTACTATATACTGATATAGCCTGGTCTAGTGAATGACAGAAACAAATAGTAGACACCATGTGGATTGATATTTTTGTGCTACACAGTAAAGTTAGCCTACATTGATGGGGACAGTTGTGGCTTGTGAAAGCTTTGGCATGTCCATACAATTGATTGTGTGTGTTGTTTTTTACATTGTCAATTGCTAATGTCATGTGGTCAAAATGCATTATTCAGGTTCTTTGAATTTGTGGTGCAGTTTGCACAAATAGTTTCAAGAAATGCATTACTGTTGTGTAAATGGATGATGATTTGAGAAATGCAAGTGACTGATCTGTAAGAGCATTGAAACACACTTCTCTCCAGGTATTTAGATATATCAGAAATATAATAAGCCTATTTAAAAATTAATTTGTGATTAACTGGAGTGAGCATTTAATTTTGAGTTAACCACTGTGAAATACAAACCCTCATCAATTCCTAACCTTCATGTCTCTTCATTTTGCCTCATTTCACTGAAGAGCCTAGAATGTTATTTATGTATGAATTCATGTGTGTGTTTGTTTGTTTGTTTGTTTGTTTAGCAGCCAGCCTGGAAGTAGGCCTTCACACTCACCTGATAATTAGTTTTATTTAAAGCAGAAAGTAGTTTTCTAATTAAATTTGTGTAAGAGAGTTTCATATTGACTTGGCTATAGCATCCTCAAATATGTATTTTTGTTAGTAGCAGCTGAGGTCCAGTGATCCACACTGAATATGAAGTTGGAAATGTTCTTTTTCCCCCGTCTCTTTAACTCCGAACCACATGAGGGCAGTAGAGGTTTGGAACTGCGGTTGTTTCACAGTTTTTTCTTCAATGTTTTGGATTCGCGGCTGGTGTTTTCTCTGGTTCTTTTCAAGTTATTAGTTAATAAGATATTATTGCAAGTGACGAAGCGGATTAGAATCGCATAGGAAAATTAGGCTATGTTTTAAAGGCATAAGATAAACAGGTCGTTCACATACATTTGACCATGGTGAGTAACGTTACTGTAAGTTCTGTTGTGAGGCTAGCATTATCTGATTAATAGACTTCAGATTTGTACTTTTTTTAAAGGTGTCATGACTGCATATTGTGTGGAAGCAATTGTGAGCGTTTGAATTAGCCTTACAGCAAATTAGTAATATGTATCATAAAAAAGAAGCACGCTATGAGCTCGGTTAAATATAAAAATGTAGGCTAGAACAGAGAATCTGTATTGTCACAGGTACAACGGAATGTTATGCATTCCGTATGAGGTGCAAACAATCGGATTTTTGGTTCCTTACTATGTGATCTCAATGGCAATGCAGCGTTTGTTTAGGGGGACTTGGCAACTATTTCAACATAATAAACCCGTTTAGAATTCATTTGGATGGTTAAATGACCTGTTCCGGTGAAAATTGTGACTTTCCTTATGCTAACCGTTCGCTAGCTTGTAAACAAATCTATGTGCTTTATCGTTACCTTTTCCCACAGTTTGAAATAGCATAATGCGCAATTTCTCCAGCAGAGGGGGAAATCCTGCCAAGTTTCCCTTTAACCTGACTCTCACCAGATGAATTTCGTTCCGCCTAGCTTCACTCATCCATCTGGGATCAATCCATAGAAGTGTTGCTTTAGAAGGCTGGGCCTAATCAAAAAATCTTGCATACGATTGGACAAGCCACTTGTCCGTCATCTATTGACGTGCTACTTCAACCACTCACATCGAAGCCAACCCGTGACGCTGATAACAGTCTCACAGTCGCTTCTACGTGATGTCACATCTATGAAACTCCCGCCCTGCGTCCTGATTGGCTCTACCATAAAATCTGGTGCAGAAATAGACCTCTCCAGAATAAGTCCCGCCTCCGTAACTTCCGTATCCATCCAACTTCCGGGCGTGGATTGTCTATGGGGAATAACATGGCGTTTCGAAATATCATACCGGTAAAACATCTGTAGGTAGCGAAGTTGAAAAAGCTGGTGGTGCCGTTTAAGTAGTATACTATAGACTATACTACTCAAACGGCACCGAAAATCAAAAAATCCAGTGGAAACTAGATGGCAGAAGTGTGTAGGCCAATCTGCCCAGCAGCTTTTTCTACTTTGTCACCTACAGAGTTTGACAGGTACGATCTTTCAAAACGCCATGTTATTTCCCATAGACAATCCACGCCCGGAAGTTGGATGGATACGGAAGTTAGGAGGCGGGATATATTCTGGAGAGGTCTATCACTCTCAACGGAAGAGGTCCCAGATGGATGTGAGTGAAGCTAGGCGGAGCTAAGCGGAACGAAATTCATCTGGCGAGAGTCAGATAAGCGTTTGTTTGCACCTCCAAAAGCATGGCGTACGTGGTTACCTTTAACTTATGGTGTTTAGCACTGGTTTTGTAGGACTATCAGCTTAAACTCACTAACTCATTAAAAAAAGTCAGCCCTTCACACGGCCTCTCAGTGATTGTAAACAATTGTGATGTTACTATGTGAGGATGACAAGGTGACGCCTGACATGGAGGCTCTGGAGTTGAGGTTGCAGGAGGGTGAAGTGGACTCCCAGCAGGTACTGGAGCATCAAGTGAAGGCCAACCGGCTCCTGAGACAACAACTTGACGACCTTCAAAAGAGACTGGATGAGAAAGAGAACCAATTAATTGAAGCAAACGAGGTAGTCTACATGCTGTAGTCCATGACATACCTGTTCACTATCAAACACAGAGTGATGGGTTACTATTTACTATTCTATTGTTCAAGTACACTGTGTGAAGTTTGCATAAACTTGTTCATTTCGTAGAAGTTTTTGCCCTAAGTATCTTGCAGTAGATGCATCTTCTCTATCAGGTTGTGACACATGAGTCAACACCTTAGTTTTGCCTCAGGAACTCCGTATACAGTAGGATATCATGCTGATACGTCTGACTTCCTGTTTTTCCAAAAGATCATCAGTGCCCTGAGGGATGAGGTGCAGACACTACAGAGACAGCTGATGCAACAGACATCGCATCAACAGCTGGAGCAGCAAACACCGCATCAACAGCTGGAGCAGCAAACACCGCATCAACAGCTGGAGCAGCAAACACCGCATCAACAGCTGGAGCAGCAAACACCGCATCAACAGCTGGAGCAGCAAACACCGCATCAACAGCTGGAGCAACAGACACCGCATCAACAGCTGGAGCAACAGACACCGCATCAACAGCTGGAGCAGCAGAGACGGTACATTCTGAATCCTGTTTTCTCATCATCCACAGTTGGATCCATGCACTTAAATACACATATGTCAGGGTGTGTTCAAATTCATAAACATAGCAAGTGAATGTTTGTAATCAGTTTGAGGAGAAAGTTCTCTGCAAACATACACACATGGATAAGGGGTTACCAATTACCAACATTGTTCAAAGATCGTTTGACATATTTGCCATGACGGTATGCCACTGTTTGCTGAATTTGAACGCACCTCATAGATTGTACCCACTATGTGCTGTTCCCGATCATCTACATTTTCTGCCATTTTTTTACAGGCTGAAGCTCACCCGTCAAAGCACAGTCGCCCTCTCACCACCAAGGAGGAGGGCACCACACAAATTTGTGACCTTCAGAGTTTGTCTCCTCTCTGATCCTCATATGCATATATTGTCCCGACAAAAGGGTATGTTTTACTGGTTACACTTTACTTGACAGTATCCACATAAGAGTGACATGACATTGTCATGAACGTGTCATAAACAAGTCATAAACGTTTATGACATAACGCTTCTGTTATTAAGTGTCATTCATGTTTTGTCATAACAAGTTAGGGTTAGGATTAGATTTAGGGTAAGAGTTAGGATTAGGGTTAAGGTTAGAGTTTAGGATTAGGGTTAGGGTTCATGTGTTATGACAGTGTCATGTGTTCATGACAGCGTCATGTCACTCTTAGGTTGATACTGTCAAGTAAAGTGTTACCGTTTTACTTTACATTTAATTATGGAGCTATACAATTACTTTTTTTTGTCGCTCTAAGACAGTGTTGCACAAATCAAGTTGCTTGTCAGGATTTTCATTTGCCATTTGTGTTGTAGGGAATGCTTCCAGAAAAATCAAGGTGCCGACGTCTTTGTCTGCCAAGGAGTTCCACAGTTTCCTCAGAGGTGCGTTTCCTAGATTGGGCAACACTGATTTCCAGTTTGTGAAGGTAGATGGCCACAGAAGAATTAAAACACTTCAAGTTTCTCCAGTGACCCCATCTGTGTTGAAAACCAGCGGAGAGCTTGGACGCTCAGCCCTGTACATTCTCCCAAAGGTACATCACATCGGACATACTTTGGTGCTGTTGCTGTTGAGGGGTTACTATTGCAATAATTACTTATATTTACTTATGTTTTAAAGGAAATACTGGGAAAGGATGTTTGGAACCCCCAAAAAAGGAGTCATGTAAGATTTATTTTTGTACCATCTGGCAAATAGTCTAGCTAATAAAAATATCAAAATGTTTATTTTTATATGTCCAGTAACGTTATATACAAAGCTTAGACCAACATGTTGTAGGCACTCTTGTCAATACCTGTTTATATGCTAGTTTAAAACTGTTTCTAGGCCTAATGGCATGTTGATTCATTTTTGTTTATGGTATGTTGAAGAATGCACAGGAGACCCATACACCCCCTAGTGTCCTGGAGAGGGTTACTGTGCAGACAGATGTAAGTAAGGTTCAGAACTCTATCATTATCTGAAGAATGTTCTTGTCTATGATACGTCTTACCCAACATGAAAGTCATTTCTTTTCAGGCTTTTTGGTTCACATTGGCAATGTATCATTTAAGGCTGCTTTACAGGTTGGAAATGGTGACCCCCGTGAAACCATGGATACAGCAGATGCAGATGTAAGCTTATTTCTCTTTAGAAGTTGCATAGTAGACTTCCCATATGAAATATTACTCTGTCAGTTACAGATATAATTAATGTTCAACTTCACATCCTCAATGTTGACCATGCACTTCACACATGATGAGAAGATGAGACATTCTGTTTCAATTCAACTAATGTCCCATGATGCACCTGACCTCTGTCAAGAAGAATCATGTCTGGCTGACTATTTTGGAGAGTGTTGGTCTGAAATAATAATCCAAATATACACCATGTCTTTCATGAGTAACCTAAGTACACCTGGCAATTTGTTCAGAGATGTTTGAGACCAAAGGATTCCAGAAGAATTAGTTGAGATGATGTGGAATGGCCCAAAGTGTGTACACTGACCAGGAGACACTCAGCAGTGTTTCCCCTAGAAATTTCTCCAGCAGTGGTGCTGTTGTGGTGTGGTGCCGGAAGTTGTAACCAAGCTCTGCTAAGGGGGTCCGGAGGCATGCCATTTTTATCATTTTTTTTGTAATTTTTATCCATGGATGGAAATATTTCTGCTGTAGCCTAAACTATTTTGCACTTCAGAATTCTAACCATACACACACTGGTTGAATAGTTATGATGATAACATGAATGGTCTTTGGAATTAAAATAGCCCCACATCATCGCATAGCCTTCATTGATAAGGCTCATAACACTCATTCACGTGATGTGTGTGTGTGTGTGTGTGATATCGGTGTGACGAGTACTTAGCGAGACATTTAGGTTAGTTGAACCTGGACTTGAGGTTATTACGGGGGCACACTAAACTGAATTGTTTAGCTATCCAATGGATGGGTGTTGCTAGGGTGTGGCCGTAATGTTAGCCTAGCTTTCTGCTTCGGCTGCTTCAGAACGCATGGGCTGCAGGATTGTCTTTGGGCTTGTGAAGCATAACCTTTATGTCCTAAATAGAGATGAGAGACTAGGTGAAGATTTTATTTGAAACTTAGTCATGATGATTTTCAGAAAACAATTTCAAGATGACATTGTCTGTTGTGCTTTTACAGTGTGCAAGTAAATGTCGTGACATTACTGATAATGTGAATATTTTGCAGTGGCGCTCAAAATTCAGTGGAATACATTGTAGGGGAAACACTGCTCAGATATGTCTAAAAAGTGTTCTGTATCAAATGTATTGTTCTTTCTGTTTTTATGTAACACCAGTTTTGATTCAGTTTTTTGTGTCCCATGCATGCAGACCAGTTCTAATGCCTCAGATTGCCATGGTGATCCCGATCCTGATGAGCCAGAGTCTGGTAGCTCGGACACAGAAAGGTCACCACAAAGGTCACACAAGGACCAGGATGTTACATCACAGAGCCCACAGAGCCCTCAGCTGAGACCTCCATTAGAAACCACTAAGGACCAGGATGTTGCATCACAGACCGCACAGCTGAGACCTCTATTAGAAACCAACAATGACCAGGATGTTACATCACAGACCCCACAGCTGAGACCTCCATTAGAAACCAACTGTGCCCTCAAGACTTCGGTATGCCTTGGTTCATTTCAAACCATCTTTGCGTCTAAATAGATTAAAATAGGACTCACTAATATTGCTAACACACCCTATACATTTGCTACAATGAGAAGTCTTATGCCAGTAAAATACACCTTTATTTGTTTGTTTTACAGGTGTATTCGAGCCCAGCAAACCTCCTCCTCATTTGCACCTCAGAGGATGATCCAGAAGACCGCCCAGTGTCTCTTAGTGATGTTGCAGAGGGACCATCCCAGCAGGTGCCCTTGCATGTGGTGTCAGTGAATCTTGAAGACTGCCGTGGAATGCTGGGGCCCGATGGAGTTTATAAGATAGAAACAGAAAACGGGGACCACGGTGATGAAGGCAGCTCTGACTATGATCAACACGATGATGATGATGATGATGATTATGATGATGGAGACGGTGACTATGACCCCACAAGTAAGTACAGACGGAGGAGGAAAATGCTGAAAATACTATACTATTTTTAATCCTGTTCAATTTAATCATAACAATTGTAGACTAAACCGGTCAGTATTAGCCTAGAAATCTAGACGCACCCTAGCGGCTAGTCTAGCAACTCTCCGTTGGCTTGCGAGCTAGAAAAAGTAAACTTCGATAGGGCCAATCACATCGTGTATAGAGCCGTTAGGTGGGCTTAACATAATGATTGATGGCAGAGTTGCATCGGTTTGGCTTGAATTCCCTGCTACTTGAAAACAAAGAAGATGGATGTTGCTGTTGGCGAACAGTGTGACACGAGTTAAGCTTTTTGTTTTTTTTTAAGACTTGAGACTTGCTTGATCAACATGTATAGAAGACTCGACTTGACTTTGACTTGCTATTCATGACTTGAGACTTGACTTAGACTTGAGACAAATGACTTGAAATGACTTGACTTTTTTCTTCTTCATTGATATTAAGGAGTTAAAGCAGAATTCCAGTGTGATATTGACCTAAAGTGTGTTGAAACATGATACCGAGTGTGAACGTATGTCTCATAGCTCACCTCCGCTTGTCCCCTGCACTCAGAAATCTGGCGCTAGTTAGCCAATGCTACCAACAGTGTTTCGTTGTGGTGCAAATAAGTCACTGTTTTACACCATTTACGAGGCTCAAAGTAGCTCCATACTTCATTGGTAGACTTCCGAGGGCCTTGACATTTAAAACGAGACATGGAGAACTTTGAAAAAAGCACTGGTAGATTATTTACAAGACGATTTATACAGACAGTACCTTAAGGAATTTTACCGTTCGACGCCATCTTGAATTTAGTCACGATAAGTCGAGCGACGAGTACGAACGAACAGGTATGATAGGGGTCAGATTCCAAAAATAATTCATGAATCCATGCATTTCCACTGAATTATTTTTGGAATCTGATCCCTTAGCATACCTGTTCATTGGTGCACATCCGCAGAAGTGCACTTGGGCCATTAGATTAGATAGTTGTTCAGGATACTGCATTAAATGATTTTGCGTGATATTTTATCCAAAGTAACCTTCATGATTAATTGACTGTTTATTATGATTTTGCTTTAAGGTCATATTTAATTGGGAAAAGTCATAAGCGCTCTAAGCAATGCTGGGTAATGTAACTTCTGTTGACTTTCAAACAAAACAGAAAGCTAGTTTGCTACTTCTTCCCCCTCCCTCCTGTGCAATTGAAACTCTCTTAAACGTGCATCTTGTCGGTGATTTGCTGGAACAGTTTTTATGGGCAAGGTTTGCCCAAGTTGTTTTGAGGCCGTTTTTGGAGCCTGGGTTTTCCACAGAGATAGCGTTTTTTTACAGTGTATTCAGAACACAGGCAGCTAGCGGATGGTGAGGTGATGTTTGCTGTAAGTGACAACAAATGTTTTAGCCTAAAGAGCACCTTTAACAAATTACAACAATAACAGTGATGTGTTTATCAGATGGTGTCAAGTCAGAAGAGATTACTTTTCATGAGTGGGTTGTGTTGCAAGTGTGAAGCACCAACAATTTGTGCTGAATTCCATTCTGTTTCGGGAAATAGCTGAGATTTTTTTTTCCAGCTGAAGACTTGGACTCCTGTTCTGATGATGGAGACACCGCATGTGCACCCGCGGAGCAAAGAAGAGACGGACAGACAGAACAGACTGAGTTGGACCAGAAGCTGCATTCCTGCAGTGAGTGTAGTAGGACCTTTCCCAAACTGAACTCCCTGAGAGCTCACCAAAGAAGACATCATAAAAAGATGTCCCCTCCTCAAAGTCCCTGTGAGTCTAAAGCACGAGGTCCAAGGAAGACTCGTAAATGCAAAGGCAAGACAGGCGAGAGAAAAACTGACCGTGTCAAGTCTCATGAGTGCAGGGATTGTGGAAAGGTATTTTCGTTCCCAAGTCAGCTTTCTATTCACCAGAGAGTGCATACCAGAAAAAAGCCGTCCGCTACTGCCGTGTTGGAAAGCACAGAGTCATCCAAAGAGCCTGCTAAGAAAAAGAAAAGAAAAGAAAAAGAGTGTAAAGAGTGTGGTAAAATGCTTTCAAGCACATCAAATCACAATCTTCATCAAAGAATTCACACAGGAGAAAGGCCTTACAAATGCAAAGAGTGTAACAAGGCTTTTGTACATTTAGGCAGCTTGCATGACCACCAAAGAACGCATACACAGGATAGACCATATCAGTGCTCAATTTGCCCAAAGACATATAAAAGAAAATCATTCTTAAAAATACACATACGTTCACATACGGGGGAAAGACCATATTCTTGCACCCAGTGCACAAAGAGTTTTCCTAGTTCAACTACCCTAAGAAGTCATCAGCTCTGTCATACAGAAGAGAGGCCTTATCTGTGTTTGCTTTGTGGGTGTAGATTCAAAAGTACAAACGCCCTTAATAGCCACGAGGCAACACATACAGCAGTCAAATCTCATCCCTGTACACATTGTGACAAGACTTTCACAACTAATGGCAATCTGAAAAAGCACGTAAGAACTCACGCAGGTGAAAGACCATATAAATGCTCAGAGTGTAAGAAAAGTTTTATTCAAGTATCACATCTCATAAACCATAAACTGCGACACACAGGTGAAAAACCTCACCTTTGCTCTGTTTGCGGGAAGGCTTTTGCTCGCCAAGATGCTCTGAAGACACACCAGAGGGTTCACACTGGAGAGAAACCTTACCAGTGCACCAACTGTGGGGAGAAGTTTAGCTACATACAGAGCCTGCAGTTACACCAGAAGAGGGAGCACACCATCCGGTAGTCTCACAAGTGTTCACAATGTGGGGACAGTTTTGAAATAGGACAGGAACTCAAAATCACACGAATGTTTTCAAAGAGTAATTGGACATACTCTGGACATTGGTGTAAATAACATATTACAAGACGCCGTTGGAGGAAATTTGACATACTCTGGACATTGGTGTACAGAGTTCGTACGGCCGCTTAAAATCCTTGAAAATGCTTGAATTTTATTGTTGCGTTTTCAAGGTTTGAAAAATACTTGCATTTTGGATAAAGTGCTTGAAAATGTTTGAAATTGTAACTGTATTTCTTTTGATATAAATAGTTATCTGACAGAATAGCTTATTAGTCAAAGTCAAAGTCTGCTTTATTGTCAATTTCTTCACATGTCAAGACATACAAAGAGATCGAAATTACTTTTCCCACTATCCCACGGTGGAGACAAGACATATTTTACCAATTAAGTCCACAGACAAACATAACATTCAAGTAAACAATATAAAAAGTAAATAAGAAGGCACATACAATGAAGAAATAAGAACAGCAAAATTTGGGTTGAAATTGTGCATACAGTAGACCATCAATATAATAGTGCAAAAGTCAGGCCAATAAATGGCTGAGGTAGTTCTGTTTGACCTAAGTATGCAAGTGGCATAGTGGTGCAAGTTATGTAAGAGCAGCAGAAGTGTGTTCAGAAGTGTTTTCAGGACAACAACAACAAGTTGCAAAGTGTGCAAGTGTACAAGTGGAGTAGTGCAAGGCAGCCATTGTGGGTCCAAAGTCCAGGATGTTATGTAGCTGAGGGTGGAGGGGGGAGAGAGTTCAGCATCCTAACAGCCTGGTGTATGAAGCTGTTGGTGAGTCTGGTGGCTTCTGTACCTCTTTCCAGAGGGCAGTAGATCAAACAAATTGTGAGTGGGGTGACTTGCATCACTCACAATTGTGGTCGCCTTGCGGGTGAGGTGGGTGGAAGTATTAGATGCAGAAAGTCGGAGAGTTTAAAATGAAAACTTCTCCGCCATGGTCCTCGCTGGTGCCTCTGCATGTGTGACTGATCTGCCTGTCCGTTTTCATGCGTGACAACGCCCCCTTGCACACAGTCGGAGATGACTGCACCAGCGGTAGATAAAACTATGGCTCTAGACTGCATCAACGTGTTTTAATGAGCGTTGGTTAGAAAACAGCTATTTCGGACTGCTGAACAGATATCATGTAGGGTCATACAGATTCATTGCTAGATACAGTAGGTCGCCATTAAAGCTAACATGTTATTTAATAGGCTACTTAGCTCAGTCATTGGACAACAAGGAGAAAGTTAGGTTGAAGAGGGAGACTAATAGTCTTTCTTCAAATTTCGTTTAATTTATTAACTAAAAATAGCCGACGAGACAATTATTCTTGCATCAACGAACCGTCACGCGACACGTAGGCTAGTTGTAGATACCTCTGACCAGAGCCATGTCAAAACGATTTGACAAATTATTTTCAAATATCATTTTCATCAAACCCTAAGTTTTGGATTTATTTAACTTTGAAAGAGTATTAACTGAATTTGGGTAAAATTGTCGACACGGTGTAACCACAAAAACATGAACCAAATAATTACACTGGCTGAAAAAAATTTGAAATTCTCTCCAAAATCCCTTCTAAAATAATCTGGCATGATCTTGCACAAGAACTTTTCTATATTTAATACAAGTAATGAAACCCCATTGTTCTGAATGTTTGAATTAATATGGGGAATCGTGTCTGTCACATCAACCACTTAAAATGTCAAGTGGTGTAACCACCATTTAAGGAGCAATTTTGTATATATTATGTCAGAGAATCATGTGACAGGAAATTATGTCATAGAGAAGGACCCTTCAAGACCCCAACTGCTATGAGTCAAGGTTAGCAACTCTCTTAAAGTAACATAATAGTGTTTTTAGGCCATGGCCAGGCAAGCTTAGGTTACATGTCAAATGGTATGACCTTTTAAAAATGTTGATAAATCATAATAATCATAAAATATTCAATTTCATGTACAAACTGTGAATATTCACATAAAGGTGAAGTGTGTACATAGTTGTCCATAATAATGCCTGCAAATGTGCCTCTTGTCCCCCAATGAATGCCACTTACAAGCAAGAAAAACTTGTCTCGCCACAGAGTGCATGTGAACGCAGATCCTGCTGCTGGTTGGTCGTTAAGAAATTATCATACCCACTCTTTCACTCACTCTTATTCTCTCTCACACACACTTTGGGCATTAATTTAGCAATATAAAATGCATGGTCACTAGCAAATAGCGTAAATACATTTAGGGGTTTGTCCAGTCCACATTCGGGGTGGTTTTGTTATCAAACGTCAGGTGCCTGACGCAAAAAGGTGGCTCTTATGTTTCTTAATCAGTCATGGGTGTGTTTTGGGTTTAACATCCTTTAAACCAATGAGGAGGACAGCTGTCATTCCCTTTAACAGCAAGCAGGGCAACTTCAAACAGCGCATCAGTATTTTGATAGTCAGCGGTGTATTTGAAGGAATCTGCTTGTACACAAGACCGTATGGAACAGGTATTCCACTAAGCCATTCTTTACTAAAACCGAGTAGAGTATAGGCTACACACATCTGCACTTGTCTATTAATTGAACATATAGGCAAAGTGAAACTAACTTCACAGTGGTGTCATAGTCAACGACAAAACAGTTGTACACAGTTGATTACTTTCAATATTGACTGACAATGGGTTACCAGCAAAAACATAGCCTGAAAAAAGCAAAACTTCCCCCTATAATGTTCGAATGACTGAATAAATAACCTAAGGACATTTATTCTGCAGAGGAATTGCTGCTTACATCTCGTGACAGTGACGTGTTTCATATGCGCCTTTTACTATAGACCAGGCTTTTCTTGGTCAGTGGCATAATGCTTTTTAGACGGTAGATAGCGTAAGATAGCGATTTTTAGATCATGTGCCAGACCACACCTTATGTCGGTAATTGCCACACCCCTGGGCGCATTATTTAATAAAAGTGAAGTGTAAGATAGGAAAAAACTTTGCATCAGAATAATAATACGCTTTGCGCCAGGTTTTGCATCGCGAAAATAGGGCCCTTTATCTCACTTTGAAAATAATGGGTATAGACTGAAATTGTATGAGAACTGAATTGAAATCAAATAGAACACAAGTTTTTTCATTGATGTTATGAAATTATATTTGATATGGAATATGATGAATGACATGAATACATATCAAAATATCCAATTCAGTTTACCTTGATGCCTATTTTCTGTGTCAATTTCTTGTCCTATTGCTATAAACGTTTTATGGTAAATTGGTGTAACCGATTTATGTCAATTGGTGTAACCAGTAGTTTGTCTAAAATACTAATAATGTACAAAAAAATAATATGGATAATGATTTAATACTCTACTTTACTGTAATAATGGTTGTTTAAACCATTTTTACTCAAATGGTCAAAGAATATACAGAAAACAAGATGTTTACAGCATAAGGTCTTGCTCAGTACAATGAAAAACCCATATAATTTAAATTTAGAAATAAATATAATAAAACATATTCTCATAGGATATTACAAAATAAACTAATAATTTCATGAGAGCAATTGCATGAACTCTAGGAGGTGTGAAATATTAGATATTTGTCATTTTTGTGGTTACACCAATTGACAATTTAACAGGCTGTTAGTTCTATCTTTTGTTACAAAATAGCATACACGTCATATTATATAATATGAATACAACAGAAATACAAAGTATACACTTTAGCAAACCTCAGGCATGTTTTGTTTTAAAGGTTTAAACATATTTTTAATTTTCTCATCTTACCAACCCTTATCTGTCACTGACCCATAAATATCCTCAAAACCAATTGGAGAAAAGGCTCTTGAGATATACAGGTGTATCTAAAAAAGTAGAATATTGTGAAAAACTGTGTTGGTTTATGTTCTAAACAAAATATGTTATAAAGTGAACAAATGTTTCTACATCATATGGCAAAATGATCATGATAGACTTAACCAGGGCTGTAATATAAAGGCTTTCATAGACCTATATAGGCTACTTTGCTCTTCTATAAATGTACCATATGCCTAATAGGCTGTATTTCTAAGTGTGATTTATGGTATAATGTATGAAACATATATATAATATGTGCATATCGTGCCGTTTGGCAAGAAGTTGAATTTATCCAATTATATGACAACTCCGTCACCTTCAGACACCAACATCACATCTCCACATTGCTAGCCTACTGGTTGGTAGCTCAGGATAACAGATCATGAGACAATGATACTGACTCAGCCAATTAGCTAGCAAGCAAAGTCTACTTCCTGCTATTAAGAATCACAATATGTTTGTTAAAACCATCTCTTAATGTGATAGAAAAAGTAAAAAAAGTTAGTGTATTTGTATAATATGTAATTTCCACCGCTGTTATGTCTTAGAAAAGCTTGAAAATTGACCTTGAAAGTGCTTGAATTTGATCTTGGAATAGGTGTATGAACCCTGGGTGTAGCTGACATACACTACTCACAAAAAGCCGGGGATATCTGGCTTTTGGTTCAAATGTAATGTTTCATAATCATAACAGAAAGTTCTGAAACATTGAAGTGTTGGACATGTGCATTCAAAAATTTAGAGAAGGTCACATTACGTTCACCTATATTCTGTAGGCTGTTTTGTTTATTATT
Organism: Alosa pseudoharengus; assembly: GCF_046254945.1. NCBI lineage: Eukaryota > Metazoa > Chordata > Actinopteri > Clupeiformes > Clupeidae > Alosa > Alosa pseudoharengus. Next base: position 37,487,741 of record NW_027468564.1, on the reverse strand, counting down.
ATTATTATTATTACTACTATTATTATTATTATTATTATTATTATTATTAAAAATTTTGTATGTTATACTTGAATTGTTTTATTTTCTTCATGTTGAAAGAAAAATCATGACTGTCAGTTTCAGAGATTACAGATGCTATTCATTTAAACCTCCTAGCTAGCACACCTGGCCTTGCATGGTTGCAGATCCACACAACACATTTCAGATCTACATAAGAGAGATGATAAATTCCTTGTGTTATTGGTAGAAATTGGTAGAGTGGCCAATCAACTACCAAGTCTATTTAACATTACTGTTCAGAACAGGGAGGTGACCCTGCGTAGCCCAAGTTGTGGGGGTGAAGAGCTGGATACCTCTTCACCCGAATCTTGTGCTTACAGTAGCATGTGCGCACGGACCTGGCTGCCCACAGCAACATTTGCATACTGCCATGGTAACAACACCTCCCTGTTCTGAACAACTAGCCTACATAACGGGACATGGGATACAGCAGCAATGCACAACTGGCTGGTGGCAGATGCATACCCGGGATCCCTCAAGCTACCGGATTCAGCTCAAGTTTAATTCCCCCATCAATGTCAAATATGACTGATTAAGCTCTATACACACGGTTTAACTGGATCAAACCTCACAAAACAGGCATGGCAAAAACAGTCCAACTCTCAGATCACATATCAGACTCAATTCCGAAAGGCAAAACGTAATCCAGAAATGGTTGAAGATCACAAAAAACGAGCACAATTGAGATACAGACTTGACACAGAATTGACTACGATTTACCGTATTTTCCGGACTATAATTTCACTTGGATTTCGGAATTTCATTTGCATTTCAATTGAGGTAGCAAACAGGAGGTAGAATTTCTGTTCAAATTTGGCACATCCCTGCAAGGTACATTGCAACAAGGTTAAGTTAGTGTAGCAGTCAAGCACTAATTCCACAGTCAATTGTCAGGTCTAGTCGGGTGTTAAGTTCTAGATTGGCATGTCTAGTTGTTGGTAGTGCTAGAAGAGAGGTACTCTCTGAAGTACGGAGCCCAGGAGGTGTCATTGCAAGATATTTTGTGAATCGAGAGAATGTGCGCTCATTTTACTAAATCATGTGCATGTTTCGCTTAATTGTGCACTCATTTTACTAAATTGTGCTCTCAATTTAGTAAAATGTTCGCACAATTTTGCAAAACGTGCGCACGATTTAGTCAAATGTGCGCATGATTTAGTAAAATGTGCACACAATTTAGTAAAATGAGCACACATTTTCTGGATATATACCAAAAAATATCTTGCAATGACCCTGCAAGGGTTCCGTACTGAAGAGCTGGGTCTTTACAAGTTTTTTTGAGGGTAGAGAGGGACTCTCTGGCTCTGGTGGGAACCGGTAGTGTGTTCCACCAGTGGGGAACAACAGATGGACAGAACGATTGAACAATTGAAACTGATTTGGCTAAACTATATACGGCTTGGTTGTCCTGAACAAGATGACCAAAACTGACCATTAAGCCTAATGTGAATATGAATATGATTCATTGTTTTTTAAGTGAAATATTCAAGCTTTTACAGCACAGAACTATTGTGACAAAAACAAATATTATGACTCAGAGGGAAACACCATGAGTGAGAAAACTTCCAATTTGAGCAATATGTAACTGATACTACAGCTCATGCAGCCTTTGTATCTGATACTTGTCAACGGATGCCTTTGCAACTTTTTTGCTACATTCACCATGCCTGTTAGAGAAGTAGATTATATGTTAAAATACAGTGGGGAGAATAAGAATTTGAACCCATGCTAAAATTGACTAAAAAGAGGAGTATAAAATCATCTGTTAGAAATTGATCTTAATGCCTTAAAGAAGCACTATGCAACAATTTTAGCAAAAATGACCTTAATTATGCAGGTTGAGAGTCATTCGGATGGTTCTACAACACTTTCTGGGTCGTTTGGTGGGTGCTTCGTCTCCCCCTATCGCTTCTCCGCGGAAAAAACAAATATGCAACTTTCTGTTCCCGTTCTGAGGAAATCCGGATGTGACTCAGCGGAAGTATCCAATCACGCCTCGAAAATGTAGTCAGATTGTAGTTTCTAAGAAGACTGCAAAACGGACACCGACTTGACTTTATTGCTGTTGAAATTGTAAGTAGCCTACCCTACTTGTTTTTGTAATGTGCTTTGATAGTCTCTTAAACAATGTGTTTGCTCGACCGTTTTATTGTGAGCCCTGTATGTGTTTAGCTTGGTTTTTTCATGGCTAGCTCGCTAGCTAGTGGGGGTTTAGCGTAGCAGTCACTTGCTACCGAAGCTGCAGGGGGAGCTGTGTCATGAAAAATGCGAGCCCAAATCCAGCGAAAACCCAGAAACAGCGAAGGAATAACCAGACCTGCATAGGGCTTCTTTAATTTAAAAATGAGTAAAAATCCAACCTTTAATAAGGACACCAATGTTCTTAGTGAATGAAGAATGTATGGTAAATAAATAAATGTTCTTCCTTAAATTACAAGGGCATTATAGTCTGGCTAACGTCAGACCTCATCTCATTGTTAAATTCCCATAGAGGCAGGCAGAGTTTTTTTAAAGGCCACTTATTTCATGGATCCCGGATACTATGCATCCTGATAAAGTTTCCTTGGCCTTTGGAATTAAAAATAGCCCCACATCATCACATACCCTTCACCATACCTAGAGATTGGCATGGTGTGTTTTTCATTTAGCCTATTAGCTGGTTTGCTCAATGAGCATCAAACCAGCTAATATCTGCCTGCCTCTATGGGAATTTAACATAGGGGTCAAATACTTATTGCCCCTGTAATTTAAGGAAGAACATTTATTTATTTACCATACATTCTTCATTCACTAAGAAAATTGGTGTCCTTAAAGGTTGGATTTTTTCTCATTTTTTTAATTAAGCCATTAAGATACATTTCTAACAGATGATTTTATATTCCTCTTAATTATTATTATTATTCCTTTGTATATTCATTTTCAAATGTGAGTAGGCCTGCAAGACCACTGCACGGGATTATGGGAACGTGTGCAGTCAAATTGTCTATTCAACAGAATCCACAGGAGGGGCCTGCGGTCCCAAAACAGATATAAAGCCCAGATCAAATTAACAAGATCAAGGAATGTGGTGCGTGTTGTGACTGTTAACATGCATTTTCAGTGTCATCCTAGCCTGGCTAGCGCCACCACTTCTCAATGAGACGTGGTCTGGGAACCAAACATTAATTTTCTCGCATTTGAAAAAAAATGCCCAGATCCGTTTATTGGGTGCCACGGATGTCTATCACATGCGTCTGTGCATAACTCATTCCCTATCTCAGGCGAAAATTTGCTCCATGGTCTCCAGGCTGCCTTAGCAGCGTGAATCAAATCGCGCGCAAGGCAGCATGGGAACACCCAGGCTAGTGTCATCCATTACATTATATTACATTTGGCTGACACATTTTTAACCAAAGCGACTAACAACATGTTAAACAATTTTAAAGCAATTCTCTCAACAATTCTAGGACAATATAAAAAAAGGTAGAGTACAATAAGAATAAGTGCATCAGTGAGTGCTGTTTTTAAACAGACGAGTGTCAGTTCTAGTCAGGTGGTAAGTACTAGGATCAGCAAGACTAGTTGTAAGTAGTGCTACAAGAGGAGATGTTCTCTGAAGACATCATTCGTCTGAGGAGAGCAACGGTCTGGAGTTAGGGTATGCCTGTATGAGGGCATTCAGGTAGATGGGAGCGGAACTGGAGACTACTTTGTAGGCAAGCGTTAGAGACTTGAATTTGATGCGGACAGCCATTAGGTAGACAGTGTAGCTGGATGAGCAGCGGGGTAATGTGCCATTTTGGGTTGATTGTAGACCAGGCACGCCGCCGCGTTCTGGATCATCTGAAAGGGTTTCACTGTGCAGGCTGGGAGACCTGTCAGGAGGGCGTTGCAGTAGTCAAGTCGTGAGATGACTAATGCTTGTACCAGGAGTTGGGTAGCATCTTGAGTCAAGTAAGTCCTGATTTTCCGTAGGTTGTAAAGTGCGAAACGGCATGACCGGACAAACGATGCAACATGATCTAAGAAGGTTAGTTAGTTGTCGGTAACGACTCCTAAATTTCTTGCAGCCCTGGTACGTCCAACAGACAGTGAGTCAATTTTGATGTTGAGGTCATGGTGTGTGGTAGGTTTAGCTGGGAGGACCAGCAGCAATTCCGTTTTTGAGAGGTTTAGCTGGAGGTGATGTGCCTTCGTCCACGTAGATATGTCTGAGAGGCAATCCGAGATCAGTGCCGAGATCAAGGGGTCAAGGGCATACCTGTCAACATTTAGCTTTCCAAAAAGGGGAGATTTTTTTTTCGGGGGGGGGGGGGGGGGTCAGTGTTTATACCGAATCTGTGTTTGCATATTTAATACGTTTTATACACGTGTTTCAACACTGCATTTCGGTCGTTGCTTTTACCTTACCATTACCTTACGCATGCCAGTTATGTATCCACCAGCTGCCTGCTTGCAGCCTACTTCGCCTACTTCTAAAACTCCAAAGCTGCTTGCTGTCAGATTTGGTTCCGAGGGAACAAGTTCAGTGTATCAACAACACTCAATAACAGCTTATGTGATGTGTTAATCAATTAAATTCCCAACAATTTCACAACAGCTAGTTCTGGAGTAGGCCATTCAACTAGCCCGCTTGCTTACAACGAGACTCAGGCTGCGCAGTTGGCACCCGCTTCCTTATTTGGGTTTTGAGTTGTCAGGTTTTAGCCTATGACAAAACAGTTGAAATTGAAACTAAGTGATCGTGTATGTGTAGGGTGTATTTCATACACAATCTGGCAATCTGAATGGATCCATGATTTTAAAATGAAGTTTGATGGCCATGCAAATTACGGGAGTTTTCCGGGAGAAATAACAAAACGGGAGGGTGCTGGGAGATGACCTTGAAATACGGGAGAAACCCGGGAAAAACGGGAGTGTAGACAGGTATGGTCAAGGGGGATCAAGGGGTCCTGGAAAGGACAGCTAGAGCTGTGTGTTGTGCACATAGCAGTGGTATGAGAAGCCATGTGAACGGATAATCTGTCCCAAGGAGGTGGTGTTGATAGCAAAGAGAAGGGGACCCAGCACTGAGCCCTGGGGGACCTCTGTGGTGAGATAGTTAGGAGCAGATAGCTGTCCAAACCATGATATGTTAAACAAGCGTCCTGTGAGATAGGATTCAAACCAGGAGAGAACAGAGCCGGAGATTCCCATGTTAGAGTATAGAGAGAAGGATGCAGTGATTCAAGCCGAAGTCAAGCAGAATGAGTACCGATGATCGAGCGGTCATCCAATGCTATGTAGCCTTTAAAGTCACATATAATTGGAGGTCAAACAATAATAATGATATCCTATTGGATGGTGTTATTGTTATAGGAGATTGCTTCTGATGAGTAGATTATGTATAAAGAGTGATATTCTATGCTAAATTCCATCCCAGTTTTGGGAAATAGCTGAACGTTGTTTTTTTTTACAGCTGAAGGCTTGGACTCCTGTTCTGATGATGGAGACACCGCATGTGCACCCGCGGAGCAAAGAAGAGACGGACAGACCGAACAGACTGAGTTGGACCAGAAGCTGCATTCCTGCAGTGAGTGTAGTAGGACCTTTTTCAAACTGAACTCCCTGAGAGCTCACCAAAGAAGATATCATAAAAAGACGTCCCCTTCTCACAGTCCCTGTGAGTCTAGAGCACGAGGACCAAGGAAGACTCGTAAATCCAAAGGCAAGACAGGCGAGAGAAAAACTGACCGTGTCAAATCTCATGAGTGCAGGGATTGTGGAAAGGCATTTTCGTTCCCAAGCCAGCTCTCTGTTCACCAGAGAGTGCATACCAGAAAAAATCCGTCCGCTACTGCCGTGTTGGAAAGCACAGAGTCATCCAACAGGCCATCGCCTCGCAAGGAAAGTCTCAAGAGTGCCCAGAAATCTTATGAGTGTAAAGAGTGTGGCAAAATGCTTTCAAACACAGGGAATCTCAATCTTCACCAAAGAATCCACACAGGAGAAAGACCTTATGCATGCACAGAGTGTAACAAAGCTTTTGCACAGTTAGGTAACTTGCGTGAACACCAAAGAAGGCATACGCAGGATAGACCATATCAGTGCTCCATTTGCCCAAAGACATATAGAACAAAATCATTCTTAAAAATACACATACGTTCACATACGGGAGAAAGACCATATTCTTGCACCCAGTGCACAAAGAGTTTTCCTAGTCCAGCTGCCCTAAGAAGTCATCAGCTCTGTCATACAGAAGAGAGGCCTTATCTGTGTTTGTTGTGTGGGTGTAGATTTAAAAGTACAAATGCCCTTAATAGCCACGAGGCAACACATACAGCAGTCAAATCTCATCCCTGTACACATTGCAACAAGACTTTCACAACTAATGCCATTCTGAAAACACACTTAAGAACTCACGCAGGTGAGAAACCATACAAATGCTCAGAGTGTAAGAACAGTTTTACTCGTTTATCAAATCTTATAAAGCATAAACTGCGACACACAGGTGAAAAGCCTCACCTTTGCTCTGTTTGCGGGAAGGCTTTTGCTCGCCAAGATGCTCTGAAGACACACCAGAGGGTTCACACTGGAGAGAAACCTTACCAGTGCACCAACTGTGGGGAGAGGTTTAGCTACATACAGAGCCTGCAGTTACACCAGAAGAGGGAGCACACCATCGGGTAGTCTCACAAGTGTTCACAATGTGGGGACAGTTTTGAAATAGGACAGGAATTCAAATCACATGAACGTGTTCAAAGAGTAATTGGACATACTCTGGCCTTTGGTGTAAATGACATAATACAAGAGGCCGTTGGCCAGGAGTGGACCCGTTGTGCAAATGACGAGCAAATTTTATCTGTGTGGAATTTTTTAGTGGTATCCCTAGCCCACAGTGTTGCTATTATGTGTTAAATTTATGTAGTGGGTATTCTGTAGCCTGTTTGTTTTATTATTATCATTAAAGATTTGAGTATGTTCAACAGAAAATGTTTTCTTTCCTCTTCATGTTGAAAAAAAATCATGACTGTCAGTTTTAGAGATTACAGATGCTAGCATCCATTTTAACCTCTTAGCTAGCACACCTGGCTCTGCATGGTTGCAGATCCACACAACACATTTCAGATGTACATAGGAGAGATGATAAAATCCTTGTGTTATTGGTAGGGATTTCCCAAAGTGGCGAATCAACTACCAAGCTTATTTAAAGATTGTATCAGCGTTTTCCGGCCCAAAAAAGCCCCAAACAGAAATGATCACATTCGTCTAATCTTTCCTAACGATCCGCTAGCTGTCTGCCCCATTAGCAGGCCATCAAAACAACGTGTCTCTTTAGGCACCCTAGGCTCCGAGATCTGTACACAAAAACAAATGCTACCAACAAGGATTGGCAACCCACTCAAAAGCAAAATAAAGTGTTTCAACCCATAACCGACAGGCTGCCTAGCAGCGTGAATAAAATTGCGCGCGTAAGGCAGCATGGGAAAACCCAGGCTAGATCTATGCTAGGCTGGAGCTTAAAGTGGTATCGCCAGACTCCGAGAACAGCTGGATTAACTGGAGAAAGGTAAAAATCAATTGTTAAACTGAATGGGAGGTGAAAAATGAGTGTAAATCCCCAAATGGTGGATTATCCTTTTAATAACCCCGTTTAGAAATCATTTGGATGGTTAAATGATAGACAAAATCGCTCTGAAAGTAATCCTTATCGCCATCGTTCTTCATGTTGTTATCATGGAAGTATGCATTGTGAGATGTCGTCATTCATAATTGCAGGAGCTATACTTAAAACTGTTGCCATTATCATAGTTAGCGTTTCTGGTGTGAACGGCCCTCAAAGGGAAACTATATGTAGAATGATGATCAATCAGATGCTGGAGTCAAAAGGGATGAATGTTCATATGTAGGTTGTGTTCGCTGATTGCTATTGTATTTTGGCAAATCAATGAAAATGTGTTATCTTTTCCAGCTGAAGACGTGGACTCCTGTTCTGATGATGGAGACACCGCATGTGCACCTGAGGAGCAAAGAAGAGATGGACAGACAGAACAGACTGAGTTGGAACAGAAGCTGCATTCCTGCAGTGAGTGTAGTAGGACCTTTCTCAAACTGAACTCCCTCAGAGCTCACCAAAGAAGACATCATAAAAAGACGTCTCCTCCTCAACGTCCCTGTGAGTCTAAAGCACAAGGACAAAGGATGGGTCTTGAGTGCAAAGGTCAGACAGGCAAGAGAAAAACTGACCGTGTCAAGTCTCATGAGTGCAGGGATTGTGGAAAGGTATTTTCGTTCCCAAGTCAGCTTTCTGTTCACCAGAGAGTGCATACCAGAAAAAATCCGCCCGCTACTGCCGTGTTGGAAAGCACAGAGTCATCGTCATCGCCTTGCAAGAAAAGTCTCAAGCGTGCCCAGAAATCTTATGAGTGTAAAGAGTGTGGCAAAATGCTTTCAAGTGCATCGAGTCTCTATGTTCACCAAAGAATCCACACAGGAGAAAGGCCTTATACATGCACAGAGTGTAACAAAGATTTTGCACAGTTAGGCAACTTCCGTGAACACCAAAGAAGACACACACAGGATAGACCATATCATTGCTCCCTTTGCTCAAAGAGGTTTATAACATCAACTAAATTAAAAGAACACATACGGATTCATACTGGGGAAAGACCATACTCCTGCACCCAGTGCACCAAGAGCTTCCAGAGTTCGAGTGCACTTAATGTGCACCAGCGAAGTCACACAGATGACAAGCCTTTTCTGTGTTTGCAGTGCGGTAAAAGGTTCAAAACTAGAGCCATGGTCGCCAATCACAACAAAACGCATACAGGTGAAAAACCTCACCTCTGTCACTATTGTGGCAAGACTTTCTTATCCTCCTCAAAACTGGTCATACACCAGAGACGTCACACAGGAGAGAAACCACATAAATGTTCAGAATGTGATAGCAGTTTTACTAACATATCATGTCTCAAAAAACATAAACGGCGACACACAGGTGAAAGACCTCACCTTTGCTCCGTTTGCGGGAAGGCCTTCGCTCGTGTAGACGCTCTTAAGACGCACCAGAGAGTTCACACTGGAGAGAAACCTTACCAGTGCAAAATATGTGAGGAGAAGTTCAGCTACATACAAAGTCTGCAGTTACACCAGAAGAGGGAGCACGCTGTCAGGAAATCAGCGCAGGAGCAGCACAGCACAGGAACTCAAATCACATGAATGTCTAACTTATAATTCATGAGTACATGACTATTTGAAACTTGAACTTCAACTTGGATGTCTTTTGAGAGGGAAGTGGACAAGACTGTAAATGAACAACTGTAAGTGAACACTAAGAGAGGCTGTAGACCAGCAGTATTTCTAGGGGACATGGGGGGCTGACCACACAAGCGACCCACTGATCACTTGGTGTAAATGATGTATTATAAGGGGCCGTTGGCCAGTAGTGGTGCAAATCAAGGAGGTGGGGGGGTTGACTTGTGCCATCATCGATGCTAGGTTCTTACACTGGGCTGGAAATTTCTAGCCACACCCCTGGCTCACAGTTTTGCTTCATGTTTACATAGTGGCCAGTCTGCAGCCATTGTTTGCTTTTTTTTTTTAAGTAAAGATTTGTGGATGATGTTCAACAGAAGTTGGTTTATATTATTATATTATTATGTATAAATTACATTATTTGATTTGTTAAAACACAGTGTCAGAGATCAGATAACAGATGCTAGCATCCATTTTGTTTGCACGTCTGTTGCTGCAAGGTTCCAGTCCCAGGCTGGAATAGAACTGAGCCAAGCAGTATCCTACACGCTACATCTTTTTTAATGTTTCCTGGTGGATGGGTGTGATTACTTCTTACATTTCTGATGGTAGAGGTTGGAATAGGACCAAGGTAAGTATTTCCATTTATAAGAGTGGGTCTGGAGTGTGAAAATGATCATGGTGAAAATGAAACGATGGGAAGGTGGTAGCACTGTGGCTAAGAAGCATGCAGTAGCCTGAAACTTTGTGGATTCATTTCCTGGCTTCGAACAATGTGCCCTTGAGCAAGGTATTTCACAATTGTTGCTCTGGGTAGAGCGCCCCCTTGTAATATAATTGACATGAAAGTCGCTTTGGATAAAATGAATAAATGATTAAAAATGAAGAATTAAGAACAAAGTTGATGACGTATATATAACCTTAATTACGAAGTACCTTTTGTTTACTTCCCAGTAGATTATAGGCTAGCAGCCCTAGTTTTATGAAAAACAATTGGGCTATGGGGCTATAATATATAAACTATATTCGAAAAAAGGTATTTGGAAGTCAATTATAATGAAATATAAGCCAGTTCAGGTTTCAGTTTCAGTATTAGTCTGCCTTTGAAAAGAAGGTAGGCCTACAATTATTAGGCCTACATTATTTCCAGTTTATTATACAGAGGTACATACTGAAATTGAACTGAATTGTAGTTATATATATATATATATATATATATATATTTGTTATAAGATACATTTTAATATTTGACTATAAAAACTGATTAAAAAGATCTCTTGAAACTTAAGGTTACTGAAATAACATTTTAAAAGTTCCGTTTAACCTTCTAACACTGTTCCGGTCAAAAATGACCAATTTACACATTCCCTGTACCATAAATCTGGCATTTTTCATCAGATTGCCTCAAGTTCTTATGATATCCTTCACAAAAGGCTTTTGAACACATAGAATTTTTTTGACTACTTTCTTTGAATTTTGAGTGATTTATTCAACGTAGAAACACTTTTTTTGTTTACGGTCAAAAATGACCGCCATGGGAAATGAATGGGAAAGAGTATAATTTTCATCCAGGAGATTAAAGATATTTCCTTACACACACTCCTACAATTTACCACCAATGTTCCCACACACATGCATGCATGCACACACACCCACACACACAAACAGAAAAACTTTTCGAGAAACAAAGACTTTCATCTCAGAAATTATTTCTGACTTTGTTTCTCGAAATTTTTTACTTTTATCTTGAAAATGTTTGACTTTTATCTCAAAAATTTTGACTTTTTTTCTCTGAAAAAAAACATTTTCTCTTTATGTGGCCCTTATATGCTTTCGTAGAAAACGCTTCCGCATAGGATGCTCTCATGTTTACTTGCGTATCGGCCCTTTCCCCTCTCCTCGTTCTCAGCTCCTATGGTTGCAAATGAGATATGACTTTTCTTCTCAGACTTTAATCTAAGAAATGTCTGACTTTGTTTCTCAATAAATCTGACTTTTATCTCGAAAATGTTGACTTTTTTTCTCAGAAATTCTGACTTTAATCTCAGAAAATATCTTTCTGACTTTGTTTCTCGAAAATTTTTACTTTTATCTCGGAATTTTCAAAAATATTTTCTCCTCATGTGGCCCTAATATGCTTCTGTATGTATCACTTTGCCTTAAAGTCAAAAAGGATTTTGTCCAAAATAATGATTCTTTTGTCCAAAATAATGATTTTTAAAGTTAATTGCATTGGATTAAATGGTTGGATTTCCTTTTATTCTCAGTATGATGTGGTGTATATTTACCACAACGTGAATATATTTGGGTTACACTTTACTTGACAGTATCGACATAAGAGTGACATGACACTGTCATGAACACGTCATAAACGTTTGACATAACGCTTCTGTTATTAAGTGAGATTCGGTTTTTGTTAGAGTTAGGGTTAGGGTTCATGTGTCATGACAGTGTCATGTCACTCTTAGATACTTTTAAGTAAAGTGTCACTTATATTTGTTTTAAATCAGTATGATGTGGTGTATCTTTACCACAATGTGAATATCTTTGTTTTAAATCTGTATGTGGTCCAAATTGTAAGGGGGAAGGAGGTATTATTTTTTTGTTCTGGGAAGACTGCAAAGATTCTCTTTATAGTTTTCTTATCTTAGTTTGAATTGACCAGTGGCTTCAACTACAAAATGAGGTTACTGGCTTACCAATGTAACTTCAAGAGTAACTTAGAAATGTATAAGGTTCCGAATTGATTAAGATATTACGAAAGATGGAAATGTTTTACTCGAGGTACGTTGGCATGTCAATTTTTGCAGCATCTTCAAATTGCTCTGAACGGTTTTTGTTTGTTGGAAGTTGGCCCGAAGTTCATCCCTCCCACACAATTTGAGGGCAGTATGGTCTCTATACTCAAATAAGATGTAGAGAAGCTAGATGATTAGATTCCTTAACCAAAGTCAAAAGTGTCTATTGCAACTCATCTGAATGTAACGAAACTATTGATATGGAATGCTATTTAAAGTGTATTGTATTTATTCAGGTTGGCATCAAAACATTATTTTCAATCTTGAAATCAAAATACAATCCAGGTGCCATTCATAGAGATAAATCATGACATAATAGGTATCAACATGACGCACAAAGAGTATTATGTTTTTATTATTTTAGTTAGCATCACAGAAAGTAAAAAAAATACATTACTAAAATAATTTGATTATTGACATTAGTGGTGTCAATAATCAAATCATGACATTTCTTAAAACACTCTAAAATGTTGCCTTGTAAAAGCTCATTCATTATTAAAATAATTTACAATTTGCAAGTTGAAAAATGATCATACACATTTAATCATACACATTCAATAATGATTTTAAATTACACGAATACACACAGAATTACAATGTATTTATAGATTTTATTTAGTTTTTCCTGGTGGGTGGCCTTCACACATTGGCCAAGTTAGATAAAAACGGATCGTATCTTTGGATCGTGGACGTGCGTGTACTATTTCACGACTGGGTACGGCCCTCAAGGCTACACATCTGCCCTCACACGCAGGGAGGCTAGCCATCATCAGCTGGTGACGGTAAACCGATTCAAAAGCAGTCAGTCAGCGGAGCAGCTTCGGCAAAGCTGGCGCAGGCCTGGTTGGGCAGGAGGCGTGTCTTTGTTTGGACAGACCAGGGGTCAGAGAGGCCAGCAGTGCAGTCTCCCACTTGAAAAACTCGCAGCCCTTCTTGGGCGCGGACACGCCAGGCCCCGAGCGGCGCACGGGGCAGCAGTAGAAGCCGCGTCCGTGGTTCGGCCCGCCGTTGCCCACGCTGAGCCGCTTCGCCCGCCTGCCACAGCCGCACAGCGGCGACGTCACCGTAGTCATCGCCGCCTTCCTGGGCGCCCCAGCCCTCGAGGAGGCCGGGAGAGACGACTGGTTCACGCTGGAAGAAAGAACTGAGGGCGGGACGGAGAACGAGCCGCCAGTGGATGCCTGTATTCTGGTGGAGGTAGAGGGCTGTGATTCAACATCCTGGAATATGGTGAAAGGGGTGCTGGGAGTTGTAGTTTTAGAAGAGTTCCTCTGCACTGTGTGGCCACAGCAGGGGGTGTTACTTTGATATAGTGGACTTGGCAATGCAGAGCCACTGGATAGAGCTGTAGTTTTACGAGCGATGTATTTTGGGGTAGAACTGCAGGGAGTTGCACTATTAAGTGAGTGGTTTGAGACCAAGCTACCAAGAGTTGTATAATGCGGGTTGCTGTTTGTAGCAGAAACGCTGGGAGTTGTAGGCTTATGAATGAAGCTGTGTGCAACAGAGCCCCTGGGAGTTGTAGTTTTATGAACAAATGGGCGTAGCACTGATCTGTAATTGTCCCCAGTCGGAGCAGAGACAGGTTGAGGCATTTTGAAACAGGCATCAGCGCTTGTGGTCACCTGTGGTCGATTTTTCACTACGGGTAGAGATGTCCTGTTAGCAGAGGTCTCTTTCAGACCCCCACCTGAGGCCATAAGAGAGTCTAATGAAGCACGAGGGAGGCAGAGAGGTGAAGAAGCCAACGACGACAAAGTCTTACCAGGCCCCTTCCTACAAACACCGCTATTGGTTGCGACCTCTGGGTCGCACCCATCACCAAGGTTCTGCTCCTCCTCCTCCAGCACCACGTCATCGTAGGAAGGACCCGGCTCCTCCGTTTCGGGCAGCACCACTCCATCAGTCCAGTCCACCTCCGAGGCCTCGAGGTCAAAGTTCAGCTGTTTGGCCAGCACGTCCGTGTGCGAGCTCACGGTGGTCGACACCAGAACCAGTCCTGTGGCCTGAAACGAAAGACTAGATCTTGATAGAGCGCCCTGCTGTCTCATCATTGGCCCAGTCATGCCACCCACGGACAGGCACGAGGATAGGCTACCAAGAACCGTTTTTGGAGTTACCAGGCTCTGGCACTGGTAGGTCCCAGGGTTCTGGTTGACATTCAGACGATGGGTTGTGTCTAGCGTGACATCTGATGATGGTGGCTTGGCAGAGCATTCCAGTGTTGTGCTTTCAGAGCGATGCTGTTGCTGCTTGCAGACTCCCTCTTGCATGTTAGTCTGGCTGCTGTGCTCATGGTGGTTGCTGGAATCATTGTTGACGGGCTTGTTCGGGAACAGTGGCTTGGCTCTCAACGGTGTCTGTGGTGTGCAATAAAAGGCAGAAACAAATTAGATGAGGAAGGGATAAAAAAAAAATAAGGAGAACTGCAGAACAATAAATGTAAAAAGGATGTTTGTTCACCTTCGAAGGTCTATGGGGGAGGAGGGTAGACCTGCGAGAAACCCACTCACCCGATCCAGAGACTTAGTGATCTTCATGAAACAGCCATCGGTCATCATTCTCCAGGCCAGCCGAGCCGTGTTGCGAGCATCATCCAAACCTTCAAAACACACACAGACACACACAATGAAATACCTGTTTAAATTGAAGTTATATGAACTGGATCAGTTAAGTAGTCTGAGTGAACGCAGACAAATTTGCCAACACATTTAAATTCGCTCTGCTGATCCATCTGGCAGTTCCTCATTTCATTCCCAAGATCACCGAAAAACCCAGGAACCAATCACAACCACATATCTAGCAATGCATGGGCTTTATATGATCTGCTAACCTGCTAATAACTGACATTTGTGTGCATACCTGAATGCTCTCGTCCGGAGAACTCTATACCCAGATCTTGCAGCGCTCCATTTAGTCCCTTTGGTTTTCTGTTGTAAAACAACTGAAAAGGGCGGACAACTTTAATTAAGCAAACCTCTCAAAATTGCTACACATGTCAAAGCTATACTGGCTAGTGGCTACAAATGACATGGCAACATTTCTTTTTGGGAGATTTTCCAAAAGTTCTCAAGTGCCCTTCAACTTTATATTTTTAACACCCTAATCTGACAAAAACACACTAGATTAAGTGGTACCAAAGTCTTTATAGTTAAGTCCCCCTACTCGACGGCTAGCTATTCCCCTATTCAAGTGAATGGGAAGGCATACAGGAAGGGATGGGATGTGTGTAGACTACTGCCATAACGGTGTTACAAACTAAACCCATGCATTTCTATGGAGGATTCTTTGAGTGCTGTGTCTCCTCATTAGAAAGTCTCTGGTGTTACTTGGGGAGTACTACCTTGTAGGTGGCCCGCAGGTCGATCCAGCTGTTGAGCACCTCTGGTTTGCAGATCTGCTTCCGTTTGCACTCATACAGAAGACACACTCCCAGGTCCCAGTCTAGACAGGAGGAACATCATCATCAAACACACCGCCTCAAATACACATTCCAGAGTTCTGATTACAGTGATGGTGGTGAGGGCCCAGTGTCATGGAGGTCAAAGATTCTAGAGCGGAGCTCTGTTCTAGAATCTTTGATGGAGATGCAGTCGTTTGGCAGAGGTGGTAATAGAAAGCGAACCAAAAGAAGGTACAACACACATGCAAAATTGAAGGACAAAAACACTGAAGGCAACATGCCTTGGGAAGTTAGTTTCAGTTTCATAGGAAGACTTAAGGAGAAGCTGCTCCTTAAATTCCCGTTATCAAAAAGAACAGGGAGGAGTTCATAAAAAGGTAGAAGATTTTTACCTGACCAAGTGACGAAGGCACAGGGACAACCAGGAACGAGGGGGGCTTTGCCGTCCCTCACGAACAACACCCCTCGGTCCTGCTGCAGCGAGTGGAGCCAGCGGGTGAAGCGCGACAGACAGATGGACAGGGGAACGCCCGCCTCGACCTGTGTCTGTGGAGCACATACACATGTAAACTTAAAATGCCAATCAGTACATGGTGAAAAAGAAAACTCATTGTTTTCATTGTTGATAATGTTATATTGTTATTATTGCCATGGTTAATTTAGGCCTTTTAACTTTACATTTAACAAATAAAACTAAAGTTAAAAATAATAGTTTCAAATAGAGTTTATATACCGTAAGTCGCTTTGGACAAATAGCCAAATACCATAAACATACACAAAGAAGAGAGAGCCGTGAAGTACCTGAGTGATTCCAGTGAGCTCTGTGCAGAACTCGGAGAGGAAGGGGTGCTCCTGTGGCTGCACATACGTGTGAAATTCTGACTCGACCGCTCCGGTGGACGTATTTAATAAAACTGCTGGGAATTCGACTGTTGGCACGGACAACACAACATTTTAAAAAAAGTGCGTACTTCTTTTATCAAAAAAATACTGCATAACGTCTTGAAGACCTACTTATTTCTTGTCCGTAGTTGTTCTTCTCTCTCCAGCAGGTGGACTCGAAGTCGATTATTATAAGGTAGGAAAAATATTGTTCTGTAATGATACACGTTGAATTGGTTCATTATTTGCATGCCAGAGGATTAGAACAATAACGTTAATCATGCTCCGTCAACGACGTTATAAATTAACGTGGCTAACAATGTCGGCTAACAATGTCAGCCAACCTACTTTTGCCTGGCCGTTTTGTTTGACCAGATTCTTTATTTTGACTTCGTTTTCGTATTATCCCAAGTTCCCTGAAAGAAAGGATAATGGATTAGTCAAAACTGGTTATACATTTAACCAAATATACGTTTTGAAATGATAAACACTGTCTGTCTTTAGCAAAACAAAGTGGACTCACTTAGCAAGTTTCTTTGTCGACATCCCTCAAGTCGATAAATGTTAACGTTACCTGCTTGAAGCGAGTTTAACCTTTTGTTTAAACTGAGCTTTAAATTATGTCCATCATGTTATAATTGTATCTTTACCCGTAATTGTCTTCTTAAACGGAAAGGTCTAAAAGAGAACTGCAGTGAAACATTAACGCTCACTTGGTTCGTTCGCGGTAACTTTTCAAACACACAACAGCGTAATCGTTATATCCGTTATTCTGCGTGGGATTACATTTGTCTGAAGGTAAACTAATCAATACAGATCTACTCGATGCGGCGCGGTTTGTGGTCCTGTAGTAAAACGTAAAAAAAAACATGTAGACAGTGGTTTTCACAGTCAATTGAATGGATGCAATAATAATGTAGTATTGTCATATTAAAAACCATATTTTGTTTTGTTGCAGCAATCCGCAATCCCCACTCTGGCATCATTAATTACTCTGACGTCTTTCATTTCTGCCTGCAAGGCTTACCAATCGATAGAGAGTGCGACAATACAGTAGGGTCACATCACATGTGCAGGCTACCTCGATGCCGGTGGTGATCCATAGGAGGTATTTCATTCTTGAACTGATCTCAGACAACATACATTTTCTTTCATACTGTGGTGGTTATATGAAGACGAGCACATTGATCTCATTCAACTATTGGAAAAAGTGACATTAATACAAAAACATTATCATTAAACTCGCAGCTAACTTCACTTAGAGACCAGTGGTAACTTACAGATGAATTGTAATGTTTTGGTTCTTTTGACGCCAATTCAGGTATCAGCGAAGAAGTTTCATGATGAAACGATGACAAGATCCTAGCTACTCCCTTGTTCAATCTCCAGGAGACATGGCTAAAGCGTCTGACAGCAAAAGAAAGAGAGATCTTTCTCTAGCCTCTGAAGACTCGGGTCATAGTAAGAGATCAAAGGTAGAATACTCGCCACCTATCCAGCCTCTGGAATCCAAGGTACAATTGGTTAAAAATGGTAATTTGAGATTGTTTGAATGTAACGAATAATGCTTACTTTAACATGTTTTGCTGTCAACAGAGCCCACCACACGTTACTCGCTGTTTTGAACATCTACATGAAGCCATTTCTCTCCCAGAGTTGTCTGGACTGCTTCAGTATGCGGTCCTGGGGGGAAATATAATCACCAAACCAAGGTTAGGCTTCTTGAATCCCAACTACCTGCTCGGGTTCTTTAAACATTCTGTAGTCTAAGTTAAGTGATGTCCTCAGCAGACTTCTTATTGATGCATATCATATCTCCTTCGTTCTCTTCTCTCACAGTTGGTGTCGCCTTCATCACCAGCGTAAGCTCTCTGGAGTGACTGTCACTGTACTGGAGGATGTAACGCAAGTCCACTTCTACCGATTCTACCCACAGTTCAAAAACCTCCGGAGGAGGTACAAGACTGTAAGATGGCTTGTTATTGTTATGTTCTGGCTTTGCGCCACCCTTACTGTATATTCCACTGAAATGTACCACCAAGTAGAATGTAAGAACCTTGCATACCACATTGTAATTGTGTTGATCACTAAATGAACAAGATTACACATTTACTCTGTTGTGTTCAGTTTTACACACACACACACACACACACACACTCAGTAAGAGTTGGCTCAAAGTATTTGGTATTTCTTCTAATATTAACTGGTTTTGAGATTACAGCATTACAGGATAGATCAAGACTGATTCATGCTCTGCTGCTGAGTGATCTTCTGTCTTTGGTGTTAAGATTGTCTAATTATGTTCTTGTATGTTTCCATAGAGATGCACTCTGCTTCCTTGTGTCGGTGATGTCTCTTCATTTATCCTCAACTCTGAGTTGTCACATTCCGGGACGGTGATGTCTGAACTCCCAAGAGCATCGTTGCCTAGCAGCAGCACCACCACCATTCTATTGCCACCTTCACTCTCCAGTTCTTCAGCAAGTCACAAAGGTGGTATGTGAAGTTTCTTGGTTGAGCACTAGGGATGGGGAATGTGATGAGGAATGATGGTGAATGTGGCCAGGCCACATTCAAGGCCTGTGTGCTGAAACCTGTTGGTCAATAGTTTATTCTCCTGAGGTGTGAGATGTCTGATAGATTTAGAATCTAAATGGTGAGGTTGCACCAGAATGACCTCAGTGTAAAAGAAAAGTGAGTCTGTGTGTGGCTTTGGATGAAAGTGTCTGCTAAATACTAGTCAACTGTCATTCTCCATCGGTTTTGGATAATTTATTTTCACAGGAGATCTGCAATTGCATCCCGTGATCAGGAAGTTTGGTTCAGAAACACGTGGCCTCTCTGCATACGTCCTTACAGGAGAGGAAATGTCAAAGTACAAATTTCCTCTTAAAGGTAAGTGGATGAAGGAAAGAAAAAATATATTTAATTTCATACAAGTCCTAAATGTTATTTGAAAAGTATATATATTGCAAGCATAGTAGGTACCAGCGTTTTATATATGTCTACAACACTTACCCATGATGCTTTGCAGGTGCCCCAGACTGTAAATCATTTATCTGCACAGAGAAAAATGGCCAGGTGACTGACAGCAGCCCACTCTATGGGCTAGACTGTGAGATGGTAGGTAGAGTCTCCTTACCCACTTTACCTTAGAGAATCAGGAGAACTTGATTTGTTGTTAGAAATGTGTCACTGTAATAATAATAGTAATAACACTAAGGGTGCAGCCATGGCCTATTGGTTAGCGCTTCGGACTTGTAACCGGAGGGTTGCCGGTTCGAACCCCGACCAGCTCCCCGAGCGCCGCTGTTGTTGCAGGCAGCTCACTGCGCCGGGATTAGTGTGTGCTTCACCTCACTGTGTTCACTTTGTGCTGAGTTAGTTTCACTAATTCCCGGGTTGGGATAAATGCAGAGACCAAATTTCCCTCACGGGATCAAAAGAGTATATATACTTATACTTAATAGTAATAATAATAATGGCACTACTGAGTACACTTAGTTCTCAATACCAAGTGTGGAAGTCTTTGTAAACGTTGTGTCATTTCTAGTAGCTTCTCCCTTCAGTATGCCCAGATTAGAAGTCAGACATCTCACACTGTCTCCATAATAGTGCTTTGTGTATATGGTTGAAACTCATGGGCTTTTTTTTTTTTTTTTTTCTTTCTTTCTTTCTTTCTTTCTTTCTTTCTTTCTTTCTTTCTTTTTTGACGTTGCAGTGTTTGACGAAGCTTGGCCACGAGGTGACGCGGGTGTCCTTGGTGGACAGCTCGGGGCAGTGCATGCTGGACGAGCTGGTCAAGCCACACAATCCGATTTACAACTACCTCACCAGGTGCGCCCAACCCGACCAGCTACCGTACGATAAAGCTAAACTCTCAGACGTTAAAGAGCCAGAAGGAACTACAGCATGGTGCACATTTAATCACATTTATCACCCGGGGAGAAGTAATACTCTTTTCTGATTGGCTGATGGGGTGGCTATTAAGTAAGGGGTAACGGCCGCCGAGGTGTCCTGTTATACGGAATTAATCGACGAGGGCGAGGGGCAAAGAACTTTTTGCCTGCGCCCAAGTCCATTAACTCCGTATGACAGGATACCTCGAAGGCCGTTATCCCGCTTATCACCCGGTTGCCACTATAGGCAATAGCCATGCCTTTATAGCACGCAAAGGAAACACGCGGTTCCGTTTAAAAAGAAGCCGACTGTGCAACAACATAGAGTTAGATAAGACAGATATACATATTGTTCTCTTCTCTGTAAGAGAGATATACATATTCTTCTCTTCTCTGTAAGAGAGATATACATATCCTTCTCTTCTCTGTGCAATAACCCCGTCTGACATCCAGCTAGCCTAGCCTAGAAGAATTTTCTGTAATTGAGTTAGAAAAAGTGGAGTGTTCCTTTAACTGAAAAGTTGAAAAGAAGAGTTGGTGTTGGGAAGGCTAACCTGATACTCTGTGTACTATGTGCTCTTGCTACAAGAACGTAAAAGGCATGTTGCCCATGCATTTGTAAGAGCCCCCTGTTCCCTTTCTGATTCAGGTTCTCAGGCATCACCAAAGACATGCTGGCGCAGGTAACAACGCGACTCGCCGACGTCCAATCAAAACTCATACAGCTGTTGCCCCAGGATGCCATTCTGGTCGGCCACTCCCTCGACTGTGACCTCAGAGCCCTTGAGGTGGGTTTTTATTCAACGCTGTAACGGCAGCATGGCATCCTCATGTGCTGAATCATATCAAAATCTTTTTTTCCCTTAATCTTTTGTATGTTTTTCATAATTTCATAATTTTTCATAAATAAGTGGGAGACTCATTTATGACATGTTTACTGTTGCTCAGTTGGTTGGACAAGGTTCTTATAACACACAAGTGACTGGTTTGATTCTCAGGGATGAGACGTAATCAAAAAAATATACTTTCCTTGTAAGTCCGTTGAAAATAAAAGTTACTTTCTTGTAATGGTTGCGATGGTATCTCTCTTTCAGATGATTCACAATAACGTGATTGACACCTCTCTTCTGTACCGGAGGGAGTATGGTGCCAGATTTAAGCTGAAGGTTTTGGCTGAGGTGATTTTGAAGTGAGTTTCCTTCAGCGTTGAACCAGAATGGGACAATTTTGAGA